>NC_029774.3:124368629-124398540 GCF_000817695.3 Arachis duranensis
TTTATTTTAAATTTTATGTGAAAAATAAAGATAAATTAGATTTTTTTATTATTTGTTCTATTTTATATTCAATTCATCGTCAAATAAAAAAATTTAGTTAATATGTACCCAGCACATAATAAACCTACCACTAATAAAATTTTTTAAATATTTTTATTTAATGAATGTAAAATAAATATATTAAAAAATTAAATTTTTTATATTTTTAACAAAAAAATTATTATTTTAAAATCTTAACATATGTCTTTTAATAAATAAACTTGACACAAAATATTTTTATTTTCGATATCTTATTTTATTATGTTTTTAAAATTAAACGCAACCTAAAAACATAAAAGAGAAACTTTTTTATTCTTTTTAAGAAAAAAAAAGAGATATAATTGAGAAATTTGTAGTCCTAGATTAGTTTCTGTTTTGGATACAATGTCCACTAATTCGTCGTATATGTCTTTCTTTTTTGTGTGAGACATTATCTTTCTAAAACGAATTATTTTAACAAAAATATTTGAATAATACTATGGTCCATTCGTTACGGAAAAAGAAAATCTTACTCCAATGAATAATTATATGTAGATATTTATAATAATTTTTCTATGTCAACACGTGCCTTAAAATTACTTAAGTTATTTTAATTAAAAATTATAAAAAGTTATTTCCTTAAATACAAATAAATACATTAAAAATTTCAAATGTTTAATTTTTGGATACAAAATTTTATAATAGAACATTTAGGACGAATTTGAATAAGGACCGTTTTGAAAATTTAAGGACTCATTTGAAAAGTTTCGAAAGTAATTTTTGTGAGTTTTTTATTTATGAAAAATAGTAATATTAATATTTGGTATAATTTTTAAAATTAAATTATGTCTTTTTAAAAAATTATTTAGAAATTTATAGAGAAGTTAAAAAAATAATTTCTCTTATAATACTATTATTTTTTTTATCACATTTCATAAAATAAGTACTTTTAAAGCTAAAAATCCAAATACAAAATAATTTATTTATAAACTACTTTTAATATAATTATTTATTGTTTAAGTTATTTTTTCAAAAAAAACTTAATTCAGCTGTTTATCCAAATTGAACAGTAATATTTTTAAATTTTTGACTTATGATAAATAGTAGTATTAATTGCAGTTTTTAAAAAAATTATTTAAGAGTTATAGAGAAGTTAGAAAAAATTATTTCTCTCATAATATTACTCTTTTTTTTATTACATTTCTATAAAATAAACACTTTTAAAATTAAAAATCAAAACACAAAATAACTTATTTATAAATTACTTTTAATATAATAATTTATTGTTTAAACTAATCTCAATTAATCTGTTTATCAAAATTGAATTTTAACAGGTGTCTTATCTAATTCCTAGTTATAGAGGTAATGTACGAATTTACGAATTCATGACTTATCTGACGAAAAGAGCATTATTACTTATTAGTGTCATTAGTATATTAGTACTACAAGAAGGATGAATACATGGTGCATAGCAAATAATAATCCTATCTATTGTCACTTGCTTCATAGTATAGAATTATAGATAGATATAGATTGGGCAACCTCATTAATGTCATTATTATTTGTGTCCATTATTACTCAACCAATTAACAAGTTTTTGAAAACTGACAAATCCCCTTAACTGGTCATTGGGAATTGGATGAAAACGACCTTTGTATTCTAATTAGTTATTCCCGTAACATAATTTACCTAACGGAATTACTTAATCTTATTAGGGGTTTTGCTAAAGATCTAAATTAGTAAGATTTTTATAGTTAAAAAATACGGTACAGTAGTACTAGAGCTTTCAATACATTGATGATTTTATTTAAAATTCACATAATTCTTCTGTTTTTTTTTAAGATAAAATATAATTTTTGTTTTTATAATTTATTAAAAATTTTAAAAATATTTTTAAATTTTATTTAAAAAAGTTTTCGATTTACATTAAATATACTTTTGACGATAATTTTTTAAAAAATTTAGGATCAATTTAGTAATAATTTTACAAAAATAATTATAAATATAAACAAACCAGAAATAATTATCATACATTATTATTGAACTAGTCATAAATTTTTGAAAATTTAATTGTCAAGAATATATTTAATACAAATTAAAAAATTTTAAAAAAATAAAATAAAATTTAAAATATTTTAAAAATCTTTAACAAAATATAAAAACAAAAATATTCTTTCTTTTTGTTTTTAAATAAGATTAAGCAATAATCCAAAGATACTGTTAATTTGACTTGTTAGTTCTTTTATCTCTGAGTACAATCACTTTTTCTAGCTACCAAGTCTAAGGCCCATTAAATCACCCCTATTTAACCCCTATAAATGAGACAAGTCCATGTGATGGCTTTAAATCCTTGATTTTCGGTCTCACAACATCAGTAATGCAAAGCTAATATAAACAAGAAAGTGTTTCGTGTATGTAGTATGAAAGAATTAACTTAAAAGGAAAAATGAATGAAAAGCAATTACCAAAGTAAGAGGAACAACTTCTGAGCGCCGCCAGAGTAATCATTCAAAATGATATTCACAAGCCACCGGAATCCTCTCCCAATGTCTTATGGATTTTATTTTTTTTTATTTTTTTTTCTGATTTCTGATTTTATTTTGAGTAAAGAAAGACAAAAACACAAACATGCACACATTGCATACAGCTTTATCATACCCTCCTGCCTCAAAATCTTCACTCTTTATTTATTACATGTTGGGTGGAGAACTGTTGATACAAGCCCTGAAAAATAAATAAATTGCTCTGTATTTAATTCCATTCCTTTTTTATTTTATTTTATGTAATTCCCACGCACTTGCTTAAAAGAGAAAAGAAAAGAAAATGGTGAGGATAGAAAATTTTGAAAAGAGAGTAAAAAAGGGAATCTGCAAAGATTCTAGCTAGAATACTTATATACTAGTTACTTCTTCTTCTTCTACAAAAATCTTCAGTAATCCAAAGTCAACAATAAGTAACTTTTTCACAGCTTTTTCCCACCAAAAAGAAAATGAAGATAAAATAAAACTTTCTACCACACGGACCCAAAATCGGAAGGTACCCTTTGCCTTATCCTTGCCACTATTGTGTGATGATATAAATGATCCTTTCCTTGCATTGGGTACAGAGTCTTGGAAATAGTCGAAGGGCAATGCAAATTACTACATACTCTCTATGCTTTCATAGCTGTCACACCAACTCACACCCTTTTTCTTATTCAAAATTTATATATATATTTAATTTTTTATTTTTTCTATTAATTTTTTCTTTTGTAATATCTTTAATAAATATTCTTAGCAAAACTCTTTTTCAAAATTTACAAAACCTAGTTGGATTTGACACAAGATCTTATTAGGTTAATCATCAACTAAACCATGTCTTTGGAATCTTAATCGCTATTCGCTAGACCATAAAAAATTCCTTATGTTAATAATCAAATAATTGGATAATATTAAATACAATAAATATGTAATTCTAGATATTAAATATATAAAATTATAGATTTTAAATTTAAATTAGATCATTTTAGGTTATTACGTTCGTATTATTATTATGATAGAAAAATAATACTTATATAGCTTGAAGAATATTTAATGTAGTAATTTAATTTTGTAAGTTAATTAACAATGTCAATTGTTAATCTATTAACATAATAATTTGTTTATTAAAATTTTAATTTTATAGCTAAAATTTTTATCATATTATATATTTATGCATCTAAGTCTTTTTTTATTTCCAACATATCACACAGGTATCTTCCTAGTATATTACTAATTTTATAGTTAAAATTTGTAACATCTTACTTTTTTATTGTAATAAAAATAAATTATTTTTCTAAAAAACTTAAAGAATTCTCTCTCTTCTTTTTCTTTTTTTCTCTTTATCTATCTTTCTCGTTTTGTTATCTATTTTATCTCTTTTATATATCATTATTGATGACTAATTATAAATTTGATAATCAAAATATACAATATGATATTCTCTGATTAATAATTATAATTAAAATTAAAATTAAAATATAACATTTAACAATCAAAATAAGTGATATTACACTTTCTCGTTAAAATTGTAATATAATATTTCTTTTAAAAATTAATAAAATTTTTTTTTCCATTCTCTTATTTATTTCTCTCTTTTTCTTTATTATATATATATATATGTATAACTTATAATTTATAGTTTATATTACTAGTTTGATAAACCAAAATGTATTACAAGATATTCTTTTATTATCATTAAAATAAAATCTTTTTCATCAAAATGAACAAACTCCCTTTGTCATTTTTCTTCTTTATCTTTTTCTTTCATTCTCTATCTCCACCTTTCTGTCCAAAAAAATAATAAAATAATATAATTAAAAAATAATTTCATAATATTATTCACAAAAAAATATATTATCATCATATGTATAATTTTTAAAATTTTTTATTTGGTTTTAATTTTTTATTACTTATTTTTAAATTTTTATTTTTACTTTTCTTCTTTCAAATATTTATTACATATGATTTAGAGAGAATATTAATGTTATGATGAATAACTAGAATCAAGATTCAATTATTTCAAAAAAAAATTTGAGTTAATTTTATAACTGTTAATATAAATTTTTTTATACTAATATCTAACTATATTTTTATATATATGTAAAAAAATTATTATTTTTAAATAACAAACATGAAATTAATTATTTTTATTTATATAACAGAATTAACACCTAATTAAATGTAAAATTATACACATTAAATTCTTTTAAATTTTACATGATGGATATTAAAATTAATTAACATGAAAATAATAACTAAAAAATTTATGAATTAATTCTTAGTTGACGGAGACTTTTATCTCCTACAATTTTTTATAAAAATAGTTTGATTCTATAAATCTTTTCTATCATAATCTATAAAATCAAGAAAAAGTCGATGTAATTTCAACAGATTTAACTATAATATTATTATGTGCAAAAGCACTAGTAAGACTAAAAATAATAATATTTATAACTTGAATTTAATACATTAAAAGTGATGACAAATATAAAAACATACACTTAAAAGAAAAATATTAGAGAACTATCAGAATTTATTGTTTTTGTCATCAGTTAGCCATCAATTTTAAAAGTATAGAATAAACTATGTTGTTGGACTACTAAACCAAAAAACTAAAGGTTTAATTACTCTATTGGTCCCTATAGTTTCACTAAATTTTCAATTAGATTCCTATACTTTTTTCTTTCAATTGAGTCCCTATACCAAATTTTTTTTTAATTTGGTCCCTATTCGCAGTAAACGTTAAATAAAACGTTTACATGTGTTTAATTGACCAAAATATTCATGTCTATAATCCTATATAATCGTTATAATCTCTTGAACCTTATTCTATTCACCTTTTTTTTTCTTTTCTTGCTATTTAATTTTAAATGATCTCATCTTGTATGGATTTCACCTATCTATCTACAAAAATTTTGAGCTAAAAAAGTCTCAACAAGAGAAGACATTCGTGTTACTGTGAAAAGATAATTATTGTTCTGTCTTCTTTAAAAGTGTCAAGACCTGGAAGGAGATATGTAGCTTATGGGAGAGTGCCAAAATATAGTTTCTTTGAGTGGATTGCTGATGAGGATAATATAAAAAGTGAGTGGTTGAAGCAAAAGAAGATGAGGATTCGTTGTTTCTGTAGAGATACTCTAATTCTCAGAAGTTCTGGTATACCTAAGAATCCAAATAAAAATTTTATTTCTTGACCAAGTAGGAGATGCAAATTTTTTGAGTAGGTTGATAAAGAAAAGATGGTTGGCAATGTTTGCTTGTTAGATTCACAACATCATTTTGATCGAGTGAAGGGTGAAATCAGGGATGCTAATGCACAAGAAAGAATGATAGATAGATCAGACTGAGTGTTGACACAGAGAAGTTAAATGTGGAGATTGGAGAAGTGGATACTTATTTAGGAAAAATCTGTGTTGAGTTGAAGTCGGTCCAAGAGTAACTTCAAAGATTGGGAGAAAATATGAAGAAGCGGACCAAGATGCAGATGATGGTTTTCTTTTTCTTTGTAATCCTAATGTTGCAATACTTTGAGAAAAGGTTTATTGATAAAGTGGTCACTGTTGATTTTAAACAGAGTGCAATTATAAAAAATATATTTTATGTTGTTTAAATTGAATGTAATGAAGTGTGTTTTTTGTTTTTTACTATCAATATAATGTTGTAATCTTTAATAACAATGTGTATAATGAAAAACAATTAATACAATAGATTCATGCTTAAAATAATATAATGCATCAAAGTGGTTTCTAATATATTTCACACCTTACAAAAGATAAGTGGTCCAACTTATATAATCATAAAATAAATGTTTCACCTAAAATGTATTACTAAAAGTGGTCCACCACAAAGCAACATAAACATAAAAAAAATGATCTTTTTAACACTAAAATACTTTTACAGTAGAATAAAATATACAAAAAATTCTACATAAATACACAATATATAAACTGACATAATTCTAAATGTTTCAATCATTTGTGAGGTCTATGTGTTCAGCAGATTTGGTTGTTGTCTTTCTTGCCCCATCTTCAGTCTTTCCTCTTCTCTCCTAAAAAATTTTAGTTTTAGACAAAAGCTGTGTTACTGGTGCAATTAGTAAAGTTGATTGAGTGAGTGGCCCAATGGAGGGAGTTAGTTGAGTTGCTGGTGTATGAGGGTGAGCATGAGAAGTTGCTGATTGTGCAGGATGAAGATTTAGTATAGTTAGAGGAGTAATGTTAGTTCCAACAGCAAGTGAGTCATTTGTAGTACCAGATCCAGCAACAGTAGTAGTTGGTTCAGGAGCTGATGTAATATCAACCAAAACTAAACAACATTTTATAAAACAGCAATTGCAATCATCTATTATAAAACAACAAAAATTAAAAATATATGTCATAATAGGATTTGGACAGTGCCTCCTTTTGTGTTCATACTGGTCACAGTTGTTGCAAGCCACAAAGATACCCGTCCTTCTATATTTGGTTAGATATCTATTTTCATCAGGTTCTCTAATCCTTACTAGAGGTGTAAGTTACCAAATCGGACCGAAAATTACTCCAAAATTGAATCGAAAATTACAACAACTGACTTGAAAATTGAAAAAATCGAGTTTTTTTTGTTTTTTTCTGACAAAACCGATTGGTTCGGTTCGGTTTTCAGTTGGCTCGATAGAAACCAAACCGAACCGAAGATATGCATACATTTCAATGTTTTAACTATTTTAACCTTTAACCTAACAACAAAAATCTCCAATTCATAACCATTTCAATAATATTTTACTCTTATTATTTCAGTTTATTGACTATTTTAAACATCTAATTATTGTGATTCATATTCAATGTTGGTTCGGTTCGGTTGTTGTAAAAGTAGCAAACCGAATGGTTGTGCATTTATAGGAACTGAACATATCGATTCGGTTAATTTTTGGTCCAAAATCGAACTAAACCGAGCCGATAATACCCCTAATCCTTATCATTCTTGGTTGACCAGATTTAACCCTGTATATTGGAGGTGTAATGATATCACAGTTGACCTAGGACCACATGTTTTTTTCCATTAATTGAAGCAATTGGCTTTCCATATGTTGCATGGTATGCTGCTAGGCTATAGTAATTATTGCAATACTCTTTAGGATTATCTCCTTTTTCAAAGATAGCACTGCATGCATGTAGGCATGACATACCATTCAAGAGTCAAGCTCCAAAATCTACAGCTACAAGTTTCAGCTAGCATATCCACCACAAACCTTTCCATAATCATCTGCCCATCTAGTTTGCCATTCCATAGCTCTTGTTGCAATAATATTCAACTTTTTCTTTGGTTTGGACAGAATAGATCCTTTATACTTTTCAGCCTTCTCCTTTTTCTCTGCAAATCTTGACATTCAGTAGCATCTGATCTATTCAAACATAGTTAAAATGGGTTTGTCTCTTGTCTCAAGAATTCTGCCATTAAAAACCTTCGACATGTTTATTAACATATCACTCTTTGCCATAAAAGTGAAATGACTTTTTATCCACAACTTTGGGTCCAATTCTATCAGTTTATCATAGCATTTTCTATTTTTATCCTTCAGTGGATTCATTCTTCTCTCCTACTCTTTCACATAGGTAGCTTTAGCAATAGAGAGAATTAGATATCTCAAAATTGTCCCTCCTCTATATGCCTTCTTACAGTTGGCATACAAATGCCTTAAGTATAATCTATACTCAACAGAAAGTACCATCTCAACAAAAACTTACATCAATTCCTATAGCAACAAAAATAACAGTTTCATGACTATCATCCAATCAACAAAAAGTATGCAATTAGAATGAAATAGTTAGAATTATATGTCATATAACTCTTACTTTTTGTTGATCTGACATAAAAATTGGTCTTTTTGATTTACTAATATTATCCATCAATGAATCAAGGAACCATTCCCAACTGTCCTTTGTTTCTGCCTCCATTATTGCAACAGCAATTGGACAATAGTTGTTATTAGGATCTCTCCCTACAATAATTAGTAACTGTTGGCCATGGTCCCCTTTCAAGTGACATCCATCAACTACTATAATCAGTCTACAAACAGCTAATAAGCCTTGTTTAACCAAATCGAGATACGTGTACATCCTTATAAATCTCAATTGGTGTGTTAAAAATGATCTATCCATAATAATACTCAGCTTGAATCTTAGATTTGTCTTTAAAATCTCTGCACAATAATCTCTTAACTTGGCATATTGTAGTATGGCCCTTCCATGTACTTCTTCTCTCGTTTTTCTCCTAGCCCAATAAGCATTTTCTATACTAATGTTTGCCATGTACTTATCCTAAATGGTTTGAATAACAGTGGCCAATCGCATATTTTTCCCACGACTAATGTTGTTGGTAATCTTTTTTTATATCTAGTCGCTTGATGCAAGCCTACCATTATAATTTCTCCAATAGGTATGCTTTCCATTCAAGGTCTTTATATGAAAAGAGTTAGATCCTTCTATTTTACTTGCAAAGCACATCCACTTGCACTTTTTTTTGTCCCTGACAAACTACTCTGCACCTTAACTTGTCATTCTTCTTGTACCTGATGTCTTTCTCATTCAATAAGGAAAGCTCCTTAATTGCATCTTTAAATTGGAAAAGTGATTTGAACTCCAAACCCACCTTAAACTCATACTCTCTACACATTTCTACTTCATTATACTTAGAAAGCTTTTTTTCTTAATCATGTCATCAGAATATCCCTTATAACTATCAATGTCTTCAGTTTTGTGACCATAAAAAATGTCTTTAACTTGTTCATCCATCACCCCAGAAGCTTGATTATTCTCAGCAACCTTCTCTGTAGTCCTTTCTTGATAAAGCGGGCCGTTAAAACCATCAAACGCATTTGATTCTCCACCATCAACACCATCCTCTACATCAAATCCAAAGTAATTCTCATGTTCACCATCATCAGTATTATCCTCAAATCTATCCTCCTCGGTAGAAGGTTCTGACTCAACATCCACTTCTACTTCTATCAGCCCACTATCTTTACCTTCATCTGGGACGTAATCTAGATCAATTGATGTGATTTTAACCCCATTACATTCTTTGTAACCATCAACAGCAAATACTATACCATGTTTCACATAATCCATTACTAAAGCCCTAGCCATTTTAGTGGCATTCCCGTCTGACTTTAATTCTTTGAGACCTAACTTCAAGTCAACTCTAGGTTCGTTTCACCATAACTTCGTATATCTCTTGTAGTCTAAACCCTTCAGCAAACTCATTATCTCTTGCAGAGACCATTAATCTAGTTCATAATGTAAGTCTCTTACAACCACCCCATCTAAATATTCTAGCTCATGTCTCGTGTCAAAGAATTTTTCACCGTGATGGATTTCTATTGTGAACTCTGATTCTCCCATTATTACACAACAAGAAACAAAAAGTGCAAAATAGTAAACACCTAATCAAACATCACTAACAAAGCCAGTCATGTAAAAGACACAACGTTCAATAAATAATGAAAGAGTGAAGAATAAAAAAAAGTTTAACTCGTATCTAAACAAGATAGCCACAACAGCTTCTAAACACGACGGCAACAATAGTTCCTTCAATAATGGAGGCCACGATAGAGAATAATTTCACCGAATCCACACAATCTAAAATGGAGAAAGAATGAAGAGCAATGATTTTTTTAGCTTAAGTGAAAAGAGAAGAAGAGGAGTAAACGTTATTTTGTCAACATAAAATAACTAGAGTCACCCAAGATTACACTAAATATTTTTACCTTGATATATCCTATTTGGGAATAAAATATTCCTTAGTCCAAATGTTTTTTGTCGTTGTAGGAACCAAATTTCAAAAAAAATGGTATAGGAATTCAATTGAAAAGAAAAAAAATATAGAAATCTAATTAAAAATTTAGTGAAATTATAAAGACCAACAAAATAATTAAGGTGAATTCTATGGTGTAGAAATAAATTTTTTTCTACACGTGAAGAAACTAAATTGGCATAGGTTTAGGAGTGACACCTATCTCTTGCTATTATTGTTTTGATCAGATATGACAAGACAAATACAATAAAATTCAAATTTTGTCTTTTTCAGTTAAACATTAATACTAATAAAACTTTAATTACAGATATATTTTTGTTGTATTGGATCAAAAAAATTAGGCAAAAAAAACAATAATTTTTGGACTGTAATGGATTACTATTAAAGAAATATATTTTATTATATTTATTTTATCAATAAAATTCATTAGTTTTTATTAAATATTTAAGTATGCATAAATAATATTAAATACTACAAACAATAAATCACCAAAAAATACTACAAATAATAAATATTAAAAAAATAAACATTCAAATTCAAAATTTAATCTCTAAATTATTGTGTATAATATTAAATTTTTCTTACATTTCGTATAAGAAATTAACAAGTGTTATTTTTATTTTGTGAGAGTACCTTTAAAAAAAATTTGTCAATAATACTAAATTTTTCTTACATTTTTCTTTAGTCCATGAATTTTTTATTTTTTAAAATTAATTTATAATATTTCGATTTATAATAAGAATGATAATTTATTTAGAATTACAAATATAACAACAAAGTTAAATTTAAAAAGATGAGTGATATGTTTTAATTTGGTATAAATGTAATCACAATTAAGAGAGTCTTATTTGTATTTTAAAAATTAAAAAATAAATAAAGTTCATCAATTGGAGGGTCGATTTTTTGTATTTTAAAAATTAAAATTCACAAATTAAAAGATCAGATTTATATAAGTTTACAAATTAGAAGGTCCATTTTGTGTTTTTTAAATTTCAAAAAGTTAAACTTTTCAAATTAAAATGTTAGATTTGTGATCTCTATATAAAAAAACACACCAAATTTCATACGTTATACAAAAAATACTATTATGAATTCACTATCAAAATTAAAAGTGTTTATGAATTAGCTAAAAAAAATTCTTTAATCCATGAATTATTTATTTTTAAATTAATTTATAATATTTTGATTTATAGTATGAATGATAATTTATTTAAAATTACACATGTAACAACAAAGTTAAATTTAAAGAGATGAGTGAAAAAAATTTAAAGAACAAAACTGGAGTCTAAAACATAACCCAAATTATTTGGTATGTATGAATATTTTTTAAAATGTTCAATATTTAAAATTATTTATATGCATGAATATTTACTTAGGTTCAAGTTTTGCATATAAATATTTTCTCATTTTTTTAAATTTAACTTTGTTGTTATATTTGTAATTCTAAATAAATTATCATTCTTATTATAAATCGAAATATTATAAATTAATTTTAAAAAATAAATAATTCATGGACTAAAGAAAAATGTAAGAAAAATTTAGTATTATTGACAAATTTTTTTTAAAGGTACTCTCACAAAATAAAAATAACACTTGTTAATTTCTTATACAAAATGTAAGAAAAATTTAATATTATACACAATAATTTAGAGATTAAATTTTGAATTTGAATGTTTATTTTTTTAATATTTATTGTTTGTAGTATTTTTTGGTGACTTTATTGTTTGTAGTATTTAATATTATTTATGCATACTTAAATATTTAATAAAAACTAATGAATTTTATTGATAAAATAAATATAATAAAATATATTTCTTTAATAGTAATCCATTACAGTCCAAAAATTATTGTTTTTCCTTGGCCCAATTTTTTTGATCCAATACAACAAAAATATACCTGTAATTAAAGTTTCATTAGTATTAATGTTTAATTAAAAAAGATAAAATCTGAATTTTGATGTATTTGTCTTATCACATCTGATCAAAGTAATAATAGCAAGAGATAGGTGTCATTCCTAAACCTATGCCACGTTAGTTTTCTCATGTGTAGAAAAAAATTTATTTCTACACCATAGAATTTACCAATAATTAAACTAAAACTAAACTAAAAAAATAAATAAATTAATGACTAAATAATAATGGCCAAAAAATAATAAATTCTGATTGCCTTAATATTTCTCCACTTCAAATATACAAAGACTTTACCAAAATAACTTTCACATCAACCATGGAAACACACTCTACAAGCTAACTACTTGTACAAAATTATACTACTACTACAACATTGATCGGATACCTGTGGTAAATTAATAGTGATGTACTAGTATAATTATTACAAGAAACGTATACTTTACTTGTTTAACATACATAGCAGTAGTATAGTAGTAGTTTTTAACATACATAGTAGTATAGCAGTAGTTTTTGATTGTCTGGTTAATTTTGGCATATATTTAATTAACAGTATAGGTGTTAATTATTAGACCTCAGAAGAAAACTGTATTAAGAGAGAAGCATAGGTGTAGTATAGTGTAGTAGTACTAGTATGGGAACACTATCTAAAATTATAAAAGAAGCATAAAGGTTCATGGTCATCATCATGGACTCATGGGGCATAAAGACGAGTAATGTTGTAAAAGTAGAAAAAAGAAATAAAAGAAAAAGATTAAAACAGTGGATTTTGTAATGTTGACATCTTTAAAAGGTACGTCTAAGAAAAAATAAACTGAAAATATTATATATACCGGCAATGTCCATGCATGCCAGCTCCATAGGAACACTTTGAAGAAAATATAGACAGAAAGAGAGGAGGAAGAGGAAGGAATTATGATCATGCCATGCATGCACAGTGATGCGTGCAGCAAGTTAAACATAACATAACATAGTGATATATATAGCATTGCCCTAGCTACTACTACATAGTAATTACCCCCCAAAAAAAATATCAAATCAAAGTAGTATTAATAATGAGACATAACCACGTGACTTAATTTTCCAGATCAGAAGCTGGTATTACTAGAAAATAAATGAAAGGAAAAAAGTAGTAATAGGAATGAGTAAGATGAGGAGTGAGTGAGTAATCACTAGTGACTAGTAACAAACCAATAGAGTGGCAAAACAAAAAGCAAAAAAAAACCTGCTTGCTTAATCAGTTTTGTCCGTTTCCCATTGTTTGTGTATGACATGCACTTTAAATCAATCACTTTCCCAAAATCCCCTTCTCAGAAGGAAGAAAGAAGAAAACACCTCACTCACATCATAGTATCATATCTTCATGCATGAATTCTACGGGTGTGTTTGGCAACCACGTTTAAAGAGAAGAAGTATGTTTTGATATCTTAAAAGCTGTAATTTTTGGTTTGGCAAAATTTTGATTTATGAACGCAGAAGTGATTTTACATTCAAAACCACATTTTCAAGAAGCAACAATTTTAAGCTTTTGCGTTTCACCAACGGACTTTTAGCCATCAATACTCAATCTTTATTTATCTTTTACCAATTTTATCCTTTATACATACTATTGTATTATTTATATTATTTTTATTTATATGAATTATCTTTTTCTATTATTTACTATTTTTATTTAATTATTTATTTGATATTATACACTTTTATAATTATAATTTTTTTTTTATTATAAAAATAAGAGTAATAAGAGTACTAAAAATATACTATATAAAAAATATCATAAAATTTTTTTTGATTTATTTCAATTACTACCAAAATAAATATTTAATTTTTTTATTATTTTTAGTACTTTTTAAAATTTATATTTTGTTAGTTTTAATTAAAAGTATATTTTGCCAATTTTTATATATTATTTTTATTTTAGTGTATAAATATTAATTTTATTATAGAATTAATTAATAAGATCTATTCAAATATCTAAATTAAAATAATATACAAAAATTATTAAAATTGATGTCTATTTTAGTAATTTTGTTTCTAAAAGTGATTTTGAATAGTGTAATCCAAACAACATTTATTTTACTATAATTCATTTTGATATAAATATTGCCAAACATAAATCACTTAACACAAACTTACTTTTCATCAAAATCAAGTTTGCAAAATTAATTTTATTCAAACTCTCATTTGCAAACTGTAATCCAAACACACACTACATGTACCTCTGCACCTATTAATTATTAAATTATTAATTATTTAATTAATAATAAACTTCAGCCAGCCTCCTTAAATATAAAGAAACCAAGGCAGTGGCGGTGAGTGCACACCTCTAAAACAGTTCATTTCTCTCTCTCTTTCTCTCTCAACAATGGAAGAAGCGTTTAGGCGTCTCAACGGCATGCCTCCNTACGCGGCGGAGATAAGGGACCCGCAGTCGAAGGAGCGGCGGTGGCTGGGGACGTTCGACACGGCGGAGGAAGCTGCCTGCGCCTACGACTGTGCCGCCAGAGCGATGCGAGGCGCGAAGGCGAGGACGAACTTCGTGTACCCTGATTCTCCTCCTCATCCTCGTCCACACCATCACCATCACAATTTTCGTCACTCTGAACTGTTCCAAGCGTTCAACTTCCCGAAGCAGCAGTGCCACGTCAGCAAGTTAGTTCAGAGTGGCCGCCATGGCGTAACTGCTCCATTATCGACTCAGCAGCAGCACCGAAACGTCGCTAACAATTCTCATCATTCCCTGAACATGCTTCTGTTCCGCGAGTTTCTGAATTCGAATCCGTGTTTGGTTTCTTCTTCTTCTGCTGCTGCTGGTGGTGTTGGTTCTAGTAGTGCTAATAATAGTCCTTATCAGTATTGCATGAAGGAGGGTGGTTCCGCTTGCTGCTTCAATGGTAACTGTTGCGGTGGTGGTTCCAACAACGGCACGACGGAGGTTATTGCTGAAGGTGTCGAGGAAGAAGATCAGTCGTTATTGGAGTTGTTCCCTAGAGAGTCTTCAAACTCTGGTCTGTTGGAAGAGATAGTTCAACGCTTCTTGCCGAAATCCAAAACCGTTCCAAACAAGAATTGCGACAGCACTTTGAAGCTGAAACCCGAGGCGGCGGCAGTTTCGTTTCCTCATCATCAACAACAACAACAACAGGGCTATGATGATGACAGCAGGATGATGAGGGGTTTTGATCATCAAAATTTTCCTGTTCAGCAATTTGATTATGGCTTTAACCCTATTCATGAGGCCTCATCGATGACCATGCCTGTGGGGAACGAACAGTTGATGATGAACCCTACTGCTATGCTGGAAGATGCTTTTCAGTATCAACAATTTCTCAATGCCTTCGCGGCCAGAATGCAGAATGCTTAACTAATTTATACTAGTTTAGTTAACCTCTTTCGTATATCATATATTTACAGCGGTTACTTATACGAGGATACCTTCGTGTAAAGATGATAGGCGTTTGCAATATCATCTTCAGACGAAGTAGTCTTTGTACAAGTAACCACCATATTTATATTTATATGTATGTAGTTCTTGCTAGCTACCTTAATCATATATATGTGTGTTCAATCTGGTGTATTAGGGTTTGTTATTTTTCCGTAGTTAGTTAAGCGTGTTATGTTTGAGAATTGTGATAGTTTTGAATGAAAGCAATGAAGAATATGATGTGTAGTTTCCGTAGGAGCACAAATGGCGTGCGTTGACCTTGGGAATAGTTGTAATGTGAGCGTGTCTGTTATTGTTCGTTTTGTTCGGAGTGGAGAAGATGGAGTAATGGCCGGATGTGCTGTCGTTTTCTTCTTGCATTGGTGTTTGTTCTTCTCATTATTTAATTTAAAGTGGAAATAGAAAAGGGTAAAAGGAAACCCTAGCTAGGTCCAAAGTTTTTCATTCACCTCATTCATCCTAAAACGAAAACCCAACAAGGTTCCAGGATGAGGATTTATCATGGATGCGTTTGGTAACCAGGTTTGAAGAAAAAAAGTACAAAAAAAGTACGTTAAAACTTCTTGAAAGCTTCATTTTTTTGTTTGGCTAATTTTTTTCTCTACAAACACATAAATAATTTTGTTCATAAAATTATGTTTACAAGAAGCAATAATTTTTAGCTTCTCCGTTGCACTAACGTGTTTTTAGCCAATACTTTCCATATTTATTTTTCTTTTATTAACTTTATTCTTTATACATGTTATTACATTATTTATAGAATTCTTATTATTCCTCTCTATATGAACTATTCTTTTATTATTTATTATTTATTATTTATATTTTATTAATTTTTTTATTTGATATTATATATTTTTATAGTTATAATTTTTGTGTATTATATTTATTATTATCTTTTTATAATAGAATTTATTGATCTCATTAGGTAAAATAAATTAATCATAAATAATAATAATAGTTAAAAATTATAATGTACTAAAAAAGAGTACTAAAAGTATTAAAAATATATTAATATTATATAAAAATATATAAGAAAAAAGTATAAAAAAATAAATATCTGTAAAAAAATAATATTATAATTTAATATAATGTCTTCTTAAGTAATTATGTATTTAAAAATGATTTTAAATAATATTATCCAAATAATATTTATTTTATCAAAATCAATTTTGGTAGAAAGTTGTCAAACATAAATCATGTCGACACAAACTTACTTATATCCAAAATCAATTCTATAAAATAACTTTTATTCAAATTTCAGTTTGACCAACCACAATCCAAACACCCACTATATCATATCAGTAATAAAACAAAAACCAAATAAAGAGAATATATATATGTCATAGTAGATTGTAGAAGCTAATATACTCACCTTTCAATTGGATGCCCTTTCATGAATCATGAAATCAAAGTGACTCCTAGTTAGTCACCATTACCCAACATTAATTTCCCCCTTCTTTCACGTTTAGGAGTACACACAATCAGTTATTACTTAATAATAATATGAATTTAATTAACAGAAAGTTTTGGTCAATACTTAACTAATAAATAAAAAATAAATAATTTCATATTATTAAATATAATTTTACATTATTAAAAATATTAATAATAACTAATTGATGTCTATAAATAATAAAATTTATTGATTTCTTAGCACTCTTCTTTAATTAATTAAATGATAATATACAAACTTTATTCTCTAAGTATAACAATCTTTTTTTTCATCTGAATAGAATAAAAACAATGATTCATCATATGCCGCTAATATATTCATGATTTTGTTATTGTAAGCACCATTTTATTCTAGTTGTTTACAAGTTGTTTATGTGTCATTTGAGAGGTATTTAAAGTTAGGATTTTAGTTCATTTTGATACACTAAAGATTTTTATCCAAGTATGAAGCGCTGCATAAACAAATCAAATATAATAGTTGTCTTTCATCCTTACCGTTGGATAGTTATGAGAATAGATTGAATAAAAATATTGTATCAAAATTAAAACTCAAAGTTATATTAGCATGATATTAAAACAAAATTATATATAATTTAACACGATATATAATACATTTAGTTGATTGGCGGAAAATTGGCTATTACTACGTATTTGGGAATTAACTCTCTATATATGACTTAATTAACGTATACACGAGGTTTGCATAGATGGAGACCAAATTTGGCTTAGAGACAAAAAAGGTACAGTTGTGAAGTTAAAGGCATGGACTTTGATTCATTAGAAAAATTGAAAAACACTACAGCATAATTTATTATTTTTAAGTAATAATTAATCATCAATATTTAAAAGTAAAAACTGTGGATTAAAAATATTTATTAAATTATTAGAATAAAAAAATTAAATTAATAATTAAAAACACTGACAAAAAATAATAAATTTTTTTAACGGGCGAGCTTTTCTCAAATTATTTATAGGTACTACAGTATAATCCTTGCACAGGTCATAAATCCATAATTACTGCTAGTTATTAGTAGTAGTACTTATTATTGTCTATACTAATAAGTACTATTAAATAGAAAATAAATACGACAAAATTAATTAATTAATAACTATCATACACTTACAGAAAAATGCAACATTTTTTCAAAGGCCTAATACGGTCCACAGTGAGTGGAGGCACGTTGTTGTTCTTTGTCGTTCATATATTAGCCTGGTAGGGTTACTTAGCATGTACTGTGTATTTATATATATTTGACCGATTTTAGTGATGAAAACCATAAATCATTTGAACTTGAAGAAGTTGGTCCCCATCATCGGGTGGTTACAAGAAATTTGGACGGTAATAAAAAGTAAGGGATTAACAATAATTACATTTGGCTAATGAGCAATCTTTAAAAGGTAAAAATAGGAAAATAGATTGGAAAGTTTCAAAATTTTCCACATGTAGCTTCTTCAAGAAAGTCTTTAGAATATTAATTGGTACTGCCCTTTTTTTGGGGGGCAAAGTGGGTGATTAAAGATTTTGTAACATCATAGATAGTACGAATAAGGATAAGTATATGAACCAACTCCAAATCAGATAAAAATAAAATTATTTAGTTAATTATAAATATAGTAATTAGTTTTATCTATTTATGATTTAAAATATTAGTTATTAAATATTTTATCACATTTAAATTAGGAGGAAATACGTTCAGTATCATTGCAACGTGAATCACTAAAACTGATTCGATTAGCTTCTGTCTCTTCACCCTCTTTTCTTCTCTAAATGTCTAAAATATAATAAATAAAAAAACAGATTCAAAACTATCCAATTTACAAAAAAAAGAAACATCCTAATACCTAGTATAAACATCATCTACGTAAAAATTTTAAATTTATCCAAGAGATATTTAACTGATTTTTTGCTGGAACCACCTTAATTTCTTAGCATTATTGAGCGAATAAACAACATAACTACTCAAAAAAGTGATAAGTAAAGTGGTTAGTGATAAATTCCATTTGGAGCAAAGATATAGGATTAGATCTCGTCGGAACTAATTAATTTGTAGACGCGGGTGGAGCTTTGTTTGGTGTAGTGAAGACAAAGCATTCAGATATGAGCGTTGTGGGTTGTTTTGGATATATTTTGTGGGATTATTGTATAATTAGAGTTATTTTTTAGGAATTTCAGTAATTTTCAAATTTTAGGTCTTTTTGCAAAAAATAAAATTTCAGGAATCAGTTTAAAATTAGACCAAAATTTATTATGTCAGTGTGAATGTCTCATTTTTGGTTTTGTTAATGCATTGACGTACAATAGTGTTTGGGCCTATCAAACATGGAAAGCCCAATCACAAAGTTCACAATAAATTCGTAACAAAGTTATTAATGAATGGAACCGATAAAAAACACGTAAGTAGTACCTCGTCTATATGGGTCTCTAGCACCCATAAGTACCAAAATCAAAGAAAAATGCTTTGCTTCCCAAAATCAAGAGTTTTAAAAACATTAAAAGTCTTAATTCCAAGTATCAATTTACGTGTTTTCTTCCTTTGTTTTTCACTTTTATGATATATTACGTGGTTGACTATTTACCTGCTTAAAAGTTGGATTTTCTTTTCTAAATTATATTTCCCTAGAACGTAATAAAAAGATATCACAAAATGAAGATAAAATATTTGGACTAGTTGGTACCTCATCTAGTAATGTACATACAGATAAACAATATCACACCAAAATCGAAATAATTAAAAGACAAGAAGAAATTAGTAATGACAGGCGGCGAGATCTTGCATGTTGTGTAACATTGCTAAACTTCCGTTAACTTCTATACACAAATATAGCCATCAAAAACAAGGAGATAGTAGTAGAATACTTGTTTCACATTATTTATGGGAATTAGTTCAATTGAAGTGCCCTATATCGAATAAAAAGGCAACCCATAAACTCTCCATCAAACAATATCATTTGTTCATAACAAATGTGTGAATTCCATAAATAAGCCTGTTCATACCCTGGCCCAACGATAAAGGCCCAGGTCCAAATAAAAGGCCTAATCTGAAGGATTAGAGCCTAGCTAAGTGCCGACCTTCACATAAGAAGTCGGTATCAACCACGACTTGGTCCGAAGAAGTCGGATGTGAGATTAGCTGGCAGATAAACACTCATTCAAATGAGTAACCGCCCCTAAAATCTCTCTAACCGTTTCATAAAGCCATATCTTAACCTCCCTAAGATAATGGGAACGGTTAACACCCTAAAGATACGGCACTACTCCAACGGTGGTTATTGGCTCACCACTATAAATACACTGACACTCCTCAGGTATCTCTAAGTCCAATACTCTCTAGACCTGCTCACACCCTTGCTAACTTAGGCATCGGAGTGTCTTTGCAGGTACCACCCCCCATTCACTCGCGAGCACAAGTCGGACGGAGTTTCTCGAAGTTACAGACCCATCCGGAGTTCTCCTCCTTCGTACGCTTGGGCCGTCGAACGTCGTCCAACTTATTAATCTCCGGTTACCCACCGTAACATTGGCGCCGTTGCCGGGGACCCGAGAGATCATCCATCGATGGCGGACAGATCCCACGAAGAAGGCCATGTGGAGACAGATTCTGAACAAGAGAATCTAGACATGGGTAATGACAATGAAGACCTGGCCCAACACCAGGAAGATAACAACCAACACAGAGAGGGTACCTCCGGAGTGAAAAATCCGAAGGTAAATTCCTCAGATGGGCGCGAATCAGAAAAAGGCGGACCATTCCACGTAGCTGAATTAATGGGATTAGTCCATAGCCGCCTAGAACAATTGGAGCAGGAGCGGGAGAGACAGAAGGAAACTGAAAGGTACCTCAAAGAGGAGATGGAACGGCGAAAAGAGTTAGAAAGAAAACTCTTACAGCTAGAATCCTCCCTCAAGAACTCCCACGACGAACAAGAAGACCAACTCTCGGGTGGAGAAGATCCTTTCAGTGAGGACATAATGAGGGCAAAAGTTCCGAGAAGCTTTAAGAGCCCTGATATGGACCTCTACGATGGAACCACAGATCCAAAGCATCACCTAAGCAACTTCAAAAGTCGGATGTATCTAGCTGATGCCTCCGATGCTACTCGATGCAAAGCTTTCCCGACCACTTTAACGAAAGCAGCAATGAAGTGGTTCGATAGCCTTCCCCCGAGATCAATCACCAGCTTTGAGGACCTCTCAAGGAAGTTTTTGATGAGGTTCTCGATCCAGAAAGACAAGGTAAAACATGCACCGAGCCTCCTGGGAATAAAACAAGAGGTCGGAGAGTCTTTACGAGCCTATATGAAAAGGTTCAATAAGGCATGTTTGGAGATCCAAGACCTGCCCACAGAAGCAGTCATAATGGGGCTAGTCAATGGACTCAGAGAAGGTCCCTTCTCACAGTCCATATCCAAAAGGCACCCCGTTTCTCTAAGTGATGTACAAGAAAGGGCCGAAAAGTACATCAACATGGAAGAGAATGCAAAATTAAGAGACCTGAGTTGGCGACCTGGACCCCCTCCCTCATCTAAGGAGAGGGAAAGGGAAGTCAAGAAGAAGGAAGAACTCGGTCTCGAGAGGCCCAGAAAATATCACTCTTATACTCCTCTAAAAACTTCTATAGTGGATGTGTACAGAGAGATTTGTCACACTGAAAGGCTGCCAACCCCTAGACCTATTAAAAATAAAAAAGGGGGAAGCCGCAGCGATTATTGCGAGTACCATAAAATATATGGTCACTCCACCAACGACTGTTACGACCTCAAAAATGTGATAGAAAAGCTGGCTAGAGAGGGTCGGCTTGATAAATATCTCATGGAAAGGTCGGACGCCCATGGAAAGAGAAAGCGAGATGATATGGATAGAAGAGATCCCCCGCCGCAGACTCCAGAGAGACATATCCATATGATCTCAAGAGGATTTGCGGGAGGCGGCCTCACTAAATCCTCTCGCAAAAGACATCTCAAAAGAGTCTATCAAGTCGAGGAAAAGACACCCGACTTCCCCACTATCTCGTTCACAAAAGAAGATGGGCAAGGGATAATCCCCGGGCACGATGATCCCGTGGTGATAACTATGATCCTAGCCAATGCCCATCTCCACAGAACCCTAGTAGACCAAGGAAGCTCGGCGGACATCCTTTTCAAGCCCGCTTTCGACAAGCTAGGGTTGGATGAAAAAGAATTGAGAGCCTACCCCGACACCTTATATGGATTAGGGGATACGCCAATAAAGCCACTGGGATTCTTGCCCCTTCACACCACTTTTGGAAGAGGGGAAAAATCAAGGACTCTGAGCATAGACTTCATAGTCATTGATGAAGGGTCAGCCTATAATGCCTTAATCGGCAGGACTACCCTTAATCGCCTTGGAGCAGTGGTATCAACTCCCCACCTTTGCATGAAATTCCCGACCCCAGGAGAAATAGCAACGGTGAGGGGAGATCAAAAATTGGCAAGAAAATGCTACAATGAAAGCCTAAATCTGAGAGGAAAAGGCAAAGAAGTCCACACCATAGAGCTCGGCGGCACAAGGGCCAGAGAAGAGCTACGACCCCAACCGGGAGGAAAAACCGAGGAGATACAAGTCGGTGAGGAGGAAGGAAAAAACACTCACATAGGAGCCAACCTAGGGGAAACCCTAAAACAAAGGTTGGGTGAACTCCTAAGAGCTAATTCTGACCTCTTTGCATGGAAGGCTTCCGACATGCCCGGGATTAATCCCGAGCTCATGTCCCACAGGCTCTCGGTTTACCCAGGGTCCCGACCTGTACAACAAAGAAGACGCAAACTCGGCCCGGAACGAGCCCTATTAGTGGAAGAGCAAGTACAGGCCCTCTTGGAGGCCGACTTTATTAGAGAGGTCAAATATCCAACATGGCTAGCCAATGTAGTGCTAGTCAAAAAACAGAATGGCAAATGGAGAATGTGCGTCGACTATACCGACTTGAATAAGGCATGTCCTAAGGACCCTTATCCCCTACCGAGTATTGATACCCTGGTGGACTCCAGCTCGGGGTACCAATACTTATCGTTCATGGATGCCTACTCGGGATATAACCAAATCCCGATGTATGAACCCGACCAGGAGAAAACATCATTCATCACACCTAAAGCCAACTATTGCTACGTGGTCATGCCATTCGGACTAAAGAATGCAGGAGCCACGTATCAAAGGCTGATGAATAAAGTGTTTTCCCCCCATCTAGGGAGCCTAATGGAAGTATACGTCGACGACATGTTAGTAAAAATCAAGCAAGAAGTCGACCTCTTATCCGACCTCTCACAAGTCTTCAGCACTATAAGGTTGCATGGGATGAGGCTAAATCCCGCAAAATGCGCCTTCGCGGTGGAAGCAGGAAAATTTCTAGGATTCATGCTAACACAAAGAGGGATCGAGGCCAATCCCGACAAATGCAGAGCCATCCTAGAAATGAAGAGCCCGACTTGTTTGAGAGAGGTTCAACAGCTCAACGGCCGACTTGCAGCCCTCTCCAGGTTTTTGGCAGGATCGGCACTAAAATCTCTTCCGCTATTTTCCTTATTAAGGAAGGGATGCCAATTCGAATGGACTCCGGAATGCGAGGAGGCGTTCCAAGAGTTCAAAAAGTTTTTAAGCCAACCTCCTATCTTAACCCGACCAGTACCGGGAAAAGACCTCGTCCTATACCTATCCGTAGCAAACAGGGCTGTCTCATCAGCCCTGATTAGAGAAGACGAGGTCGGACAACACCCGGTCTACTTCATCAGTAAGGTCCTACAAGGACCTGAACTAAGGTACCACAAACTGGAAAAGTTTGCCTACTCCTTAGTGATAGCCTCACGAAGGCTACGACCTTACTTCCAGGCTCATACAATAAGAGTCCGTACAAACCAACCCATGAAGCAAATCCTCCAAAAGACGGATGTTGCAGGGAGAATGGTTCAATGGGCGATAGAGCTCTCCGAGTTTGATTTGAGATATGAAACTCGGACAGCAATTAAAGCCCAATGCCTCGCCGACTTCGTTGCAGAATATGCAGGAGAACAAGAGGAAAAGCTGACTACATGGGAACTCTATGTAGACGGATCCTCTAATAAGACAGGGAGCGGCGCAGGCATAATATTGGTAGATGGAAAAGGAACTCAGATAGAGGTCTCCTTAAAATTTGAATTTCCGGCTTCCAACAATCAGGCAGAATATGAAGCCTTGATCGCCGGATTAAAGTTAGCGGAAGAAGTTGGTGCCACAAAGGTGATGATATACAGCGACTCACAGGTAGTGACCTCCCAAATAAGCGGAGAGTATCAGGCAAAGGACCCCAACATGAAAAAGTACTTAGAAAAAACCTTGGAACACCTCGGGCACTTTGCGGAAACCGAGGTTAAACACATAACTCGGGATCTAAATAGCCGAGCTGATGCCCTATCCAAGTTAGCAAGTACCAAACCAGGAGGAAACAACAGAAGCCTGATTCAAGAAACCCTCCAAGAGCCCTCGGTATCCAAAACAGAAGATAGACAAGAGGCGCTTGAGGTAGTCGGTTTAAACCTCGGATGGATGAATCCCTTAGTCGAATACCTGAAATTCGACATCCTCCCTAAAGAGGAAAAAGAAGCTAAAAAGATCCGAAGGGAAGCACAACATTACACTTTGGTAAGAAATGTCCTCTACAGAAGAGGAATTTCAACACCATTGTTAAAGTGCGTACCGACCTCAAGAACTGCCGAGGTGTTGGAGGAAGTGCATAGTGGGATCTGCGGAAACCATCTCGGAGCAAGGTCGCTGGCCAGGAAAATAATCCGAGCAGGATTCTATTGGCCGACCTTACAGAGAGATGCCACCGACTTTGTGAAAAAATGCCAACCATGTCAGATGCACGCAAATTTCCACGTAGCTCCACCAGAAGAGCTCATCAGTATCACTTCTCCCTGGCCTTTTGCAAAATGGGGAATGGATTTGTTAGGTCCTTTTCCCCAAGCACCAGGACAAGTCAAGCACTTGATCGTGGGAATAGACTACTTCACAAAGTGGATAGAAGCAGAACCATTAGCCACTATAACCGCTCAAAGAAGTCGCAAGTTCCTCTACAAAAACATCATCACAAGGTATGGAATACCTTATTCCATCACCACAGACAATGGAACCCAATTTACCGATGCCACCTTCAGAAGCCTAGTAGCCAGTCTAAAGATTAAGCACCAATTCACCTCGGTAGAACACCCACAAGCCAATGGGCAAGCCGAGGCAGCTAATAAAGTCATACTGGCAGGATTGAAGAAGAGATTACAGGAAGCAAAGGGAGCTTGGGCTGAAGAGCTCCCTCAAGTGCTATGGGCTTACAGGACAACCCCCCAATCCGCCACAGGAGAAACACCCTTCCGACTAGTCTATGGTGTAGAAGCCATGATTCCAATAGAAATTAACGAGCAAAGCCCAAGGGTAATTCTCCATGACGAGGTCAGAAATATACAGGGGCATAAAGAGGAGCTCGACTTGCTCCCCGAAGTCCGAGAAGGTGCCCAGATAAAAGAAGCAGCATTAAAGCAAAGGATGACTACCAGGTACAACAAGAAAGTCATTCGAAGAACATTTGCCTTAGATGACTTGGTCTTAATTAGAAATGACATTGGAGTCAACAAGTCAGGAGAAGGAAAGCTCCCCGCAAACTGGAAGGGGCCATACAAAATCAAGGAAGTGATAGGGAAAGGTTATTATAAAGTAACCGACCTGAATGGCACTGAGCTACCAAGGTCGTGGCATGCTTGTAATATGAAAAGGTACTACAGTTAAAAAGCGAACTCTACTCCCTGATGTACTCTTTTCCCAAACTTCATGATTTTTTCCCAAAAAAAAGGGTTTTTTCTGGAGAAGGGTTTTTAACGAGGCATCATAGTAGAGGCTAAGGGAAAATAGGCCATTAAGACCCTTAGTAGCAAGAAGGTACCTTCCCAATTAATAAAGATCTTTTTCATTTACAATATCTCTATTAATATCCTCCTTTATTTTTTCTAAGTCTTTCTACGAAACGCGCCGACTTAAGCTCGACAAAACGTGAAAATCCCATGAACCGACCTAAAATGGTCGTCAGGATAAAACGACGAGGCACAAGTCGGTGTAAAGAGGTTGTATAAGTTGATCGTAACAAACTCGGGAACAGTCCGACTCGTAAGTCGAGATGAGAACCCGAGTAGACAAACTCAGAAACACTCCGAGTAGATGAGAAACGCATCAAAAAAATAACCTAAGTCATAAAAGCTCACTAAAGCAAAGTGGAGTATAAAGGATAACAAAAGAGATTGGAAAACCTGGAAAAAGTTTAAAGGCTACACAAAAGCCCTTGAACGAAAAAGGTGCGAAAAAACAAAATAAGTTTTTCCGAAAAAAGATCAAAAATATCGAAAACAGAAAAGCATGCGCGCACAAGGTAACTTAGAACCCTTATCCAAAAAAGGGCATTTATTTTTCTACACCCTTGTTTAAAAAAGGGCACCCGCCGGAAATATTTTGTTTACGACCTTAAAAGGCCAAAGGAAAATTGTTCACACAACCACCAACAATGAATAAGTTTAAAAAAGGGGGGACTCACAGGCCGAGCCCCCATAGAGCCATAAAAAACAAAGTCATCTTTTCAAGGGAGTAGAGGAATCACCGCCGCTAGACTCAGGAGGAGCGCCACCAGGACCAATCGGAGGAACGGAGGAAGGACTCGGAGCATCTTTGGAACGAGGAGGAGACTCAATAATCCTCTGCCCCCGAGTCTTCAGATCCGACTCAGAAACAACCTCGGGGACAGGAGGATCAACGATGGCGCCGTCAATAACTACCTTGTCGGGATGTAAAGGAGAAAGATCCAAGTCGGGAGCGATAACTCTGACTTGCTCCAGGAAAATTCTCCAAGACTCCTCGGCCCCATCAGCAATAGAGTCCTCCAACTCGGCGTATGCGTTCCGAGAATTCATCAAGTCCTTCCTCACAGCCACAATATCTTGAAATAAACTGTGGTAGCTGTCTTGTGCTGTTTTTCTCAAATTTGCCTCCAAAGTACATTGAGCCCGCAGCTTACTCTCCTCCTCCTTAAGGTGATCCCTTTCCTTCCTCAATTTATTTCTCTCCTCCTTCAACTCCTTCTCATGTTTTTCATAAATAAGAATCCTCCCCTCCAACTCCTCAACCTTCGAGGATGCCCCCAAAGAGCTGAGGGGAGTCTTCTAAAAAATGTCCAAAAGTTTGCCACAAACACCCGCCGCCCTAAAACTTTCCTCGGCCAGAGCGGTGAGGTGGTTCCGAACAGAAGCATCATCCATGCTTATGTAAGGATAGATGTTCTTTCGGACGAATGCAAGAGCATCCGCCTTAACCCCACCATCCAAAGAAGAGCCAGACTCCGAAGTCTTGCGCTTCTTCTTTTCTGGCTCGGAGAGTAGTTGGGCAGAAGGGAGTGGTCGAGACAAACTTGAGGAAGAAATTATAAGGGGTTGAGAGGGAGTGCCCGTAGTCTTAGGAGGAGGAGGAGGAGGAGGAGGAGAGGTGATCGCCCGGGCACCACCAGCTCTAGCCCGGGACTTCGCTTTAGCCTCCTGCACTCGCTGGAAAGCCTCCTGAGCATTCTTCCTTGCCATATCTACAAGAAAAACAACTAACAGTTACAAGTCGGCAACATTCAAGTCGGTAGAAACAACTCGGAAATAAGAAATGCATGCACTACCTAGTTGAGATTGAACAAAAGTCGGCGTTCCCTGGAGGATTTTCCTGGTATCCAAGTACGGGGCCCTCCCCCACGCTTCTCGGAAAAACCCCGCAATGGCTGCCTCCACCTCATCAAGGTCATCTGGACCATACTTTACACAAGGGGAAGACGGCAACCAACAAAGGGGAAAGCGAGGGGAGGAATGCTCATCCAGGAAAAAGGGGTGGTGACCTTCTACGGCTTGAACTTTGAAAAAGTAGTTTTTGAAGTCATGAAAAGATTCGTCGAAAAGGGTGAAAATCCTCCGACCTTGTATGGCTCGGAAGGATACCCATTGCTGTTTGTTGTTTAGCCCACTAAAGGGCTTGGTCATATGAAAAAGAAAGAAGAAAATCCTCAAAGAGGTCGGAAAGTCCAGAGCGTGGCTAATAAACTGATAGATCTTTAAAAAACCCCAAGAATTAGGGTGAAGTTGAGTAGGGGCAACTCTACAGTGGTGCAAAACAGATATCTCGAAATCCGAGAAAGGAAGAAAAACACCCAAGCGGGTGATCATACATTCATACATAAAGAAAAAATGAGGGGCCGCCTCATCAACTCTCCCAAAACAGACCCGGTCTTCCGGACCCGGGATTATCAGTTCATATTTTGGCTCGTCCTCCTCCGAAGTACAGAGCCTGTAATGAGTACGAAGGTGAGTGATAAACTCAGCATCGACCAACGGTTCCTCCCCAAGGACTGTAACATCAACCCACTGAGAAAGAACGTCTACGGAAGCCATTTTTTATATATAAAGAAAAGTGGCAGAAACCTACAAAAGGAAAAAAGAAAAGGAAAATCAAAAAACACGGCCCCTAGAGAGGAGAGATACGAAGCTAGAATCTACAGACCAACCTATCCACACACATAAAACACAGCATGCAAACATAAGGCATGACATGGAAGAAATGAAACTAACCTTTATCCGAGAAATGAAGGTTGGAGAGAGCGAAAATCTTCAAACACAAGAATACAGCACGAGCAAGGAAAGAAGAAGTTTGAAAGATTGCAGAAACGGAAAAAAGAAAGAGAGGGAAAGTATTTATAAACATGCCAAGGGGCATAAAGGTAAAAGCGGAGCAGTCATTAATGAGATTGCACCGTTACCAAAGCCCTCAATGCTTCCCCAACGGACACGACGCTTGAATTGACGTAACTGTCAGAAACAAAGGGTCGCAAAAATCACGTCGGTTTATAAGACCCCCATTTCTCCAAGCAAGTCGACTACAAACCCGAGTTAAGTACTTGAACCCAAACTTTAAAGAAAATTTGGGCTCAAGTAGGGGCACTGTTCATACCCTGGCCCAACGATAAAGGCCCAGGTCCAAATAAAATGCCTAATCTGAAGGATTAGAGCCTAGCTAAGTGCCGACCTTCACATAAGAAGTCGGTATCAACCACGACTTGGTCCGAAGAAGTCGGATGTGAGATTAGCTGGCAGATAAACACTCATTCAAATGAGTAACCGCCCCTAAAATCTCTCTAACCGTTTCATAAAGCCATATCTTAACCTCCCCAAGATAATGGGAACGGTTAACACCCTAAAGATACGGCACTACTCCAACGGTGGTTATTGGCTCACCACTATAAATACACTGACACTCCTCAGGTATCTCTAAGTCCAATACTCTCTAGACCTGCTCACACCCTTGCTAACTTAGGCATCGAAGTGTCTTTGCAGGTACCACCCCCCATTCACTCGCGAGCACAAGTCGGACAGAGTTTCTCGAAGTTACAGACCCATCCGGAGTTCTCCTCCTTCGTACGCTTGGGCCGTCGAACGTCGTCCAACTTATTAATCTCCGATTATCCACCGTAACAAAGCCTTACAATAAAATTTCTACCTTTACCGTCATCAGAATGAATAAACAATGGTCACTATAGCGTTGTCATATATGTATTCATAAAAATATCAAATAATGCTATATACTTCAGAAGAAAATTTTGGTATCCCTTTCAATTATATTATTTAACAACCGTATTACGTGTTTATCAAAATTCAGTGACAAAAATCAATATTAGTATAAAAATATATATTTAAAAATAAATTAAATTATATATATTTATTCACGAATA
>NC_029774.3:124398796-124423425 GCF_000817695.3 Arachis duranensis
TATATATGTATATATATGTAAAAGACAAATTTTTATTTTGTCTAAATTTTTATCAATTATTTCTAATATTAAAAGTAAAAAAATGAGATATACAAGTGATATATTCTCAACCTTTTTTTTTTGGACTTTTGGTTCTTTTTATGTTGCTTTTTTAGTGCCCTTTTCCCTCTTTTTGTTTGTAGTTGAATGAGTGGGTATTAAATGTGTTCAAGTTATTCCGGTGAACATTCATTCATGTTCCAGCTGTCGTCCTTAGATAGTTTCCATTTGAGCCACTTGATGAGTCATCTCTTTGCATTGCATAGCCTATGAATGGGTTTTCAACTTGCATTGCCATCCCTGTTTTTGTTGCTATTCATAGTATAGCACGAACCCAACATGTCCAGTGTTCATAGTTCACTTGAGCAGAGGAAGACGCCTATGCTCATATATACCGGAGAAATTGAACCATAGAAAAGTTAGACTGGCAAGTGATTAGGCAAAAAGTAATGGAAAAACTCAGTGGAAGGGCTCCCCTAAAATGCATCTTATACCAGTATGTAAGAATGTTTCTTGTATCCTTCAGATCTCGCAAACCTGAAACCCAAATGTCAAAATGTTAATCAATTATACAACTAGAACGCAATAAAATAAATAAATAAAAGCCAAATAATTTCAAGTTGTGAAAATTAGAGAAATTAAAAAGGGTCCCTCAAGGAAAGATAGGATAAGGCCATACCGGCCGAAAGAAAGGAAAAAGGCAACGCATTAAAGAAAAATGCGAAACAGGACAACTCATACAGCCAGAGCAAGATTAAAATAAATAAATAAAACAAAATTAAACGTCAATGAAGCATCTTCTCATCTTCGATATGATATTCTCAAGAAAAAAAAAATCCAAAAAGGACGAACTCACTCACCATCACTAATTTGGATCGAAACGAAATCTGACTGGAATTCATTAATGGTCAAAGCAAGGATCACAATCTAAAACTCCAATCCTTCCCAGCGATTTATATCACATATGTACACATTTATATAATTATCTTTAAATTCACATCCTTTTCTTAATTAGTAAAATAGTTTCTTAATTGTTGTTCTGTTCCATCATCCGTGGATCGAAGCTAAGCTGGCACTAGTGCCAGTGGTTGCAGTTGTTTACGAGGTAAACAACACCACCGGCGTTTCCCGGGACACGGTAACCATAGCAGGGGAAAGCGGAATTTCTCGCAGTGACAGCGGATTTCTTGGTTCCGGTACACATTTGGGCGCGAAACGACGACGTCGAGGAGGAGGAAGAAGAAGAGGAAGAGGAGGATGGCGTAGTTTTGGCGGGGGATGAATAGGAAAGGAAGAGCCTGATCTTGGAAGATGAAACGCGGTCGTATTCCTCGAGAAGGTTAGCGAGATCCTCATCGGAAGTGATGGAGACCAAGGCGTCGAGGTCCTCCGTAGGTAGTTGGCAGCGGAGGTGAGTGACGGGGGAACCGCACAGGTCTCCCAGCTTCACAAGCAGCTCTGTAACGGAATTCAGTTATTATGCCTCGAAACTTGTAAGTTGTAAGTTGTAACTGACAAAGCAAACTAAAAAAGGACAGTAGTGGTAGTTGGTTGGTAAGTAACGAACTAACTAACCGGAGAAGGCAGTGGAGCGAGGGAGGGAGAGGAGGCGGGTGTGGCCGCCCAGGTAGCGGAGCTTGCCGTCGGGATAGCGGGGGAGGATTTTACCGTCGTAGCTGCAGAGGAACTTGAGGTTGTCGCCGCCCATCTTGGTGGTGTGGCCGCGCTTTCTCTTCAAGCCTAACAATAGAACCACTCCTCCCTTATTTATATAGGGATTTAATAAGGCTACGAGAATCGTGATAATAATTACTTGCGTCACTTATGTAAATTGGATTCCCCTCTCTCTTTTTTCTTTTCTTTTTAAAAATAAATTATTCCAATGGCGTATAAGTGCAAGAAAATGATAGATGAAAATCCAGAAGAACCTTCAAATATTATCTGAATTTCTTATTTTTAATTATTAATTAATCGTTAATTTTTAAAATATAAAATAAAATATATTATTAAATTATTAAACTAAATAAATTAAAATAATTAAATTAATAGTTAAATAATAATTAAAAATAATAATTTTTGATAGTTTTTAATATTTTAAAAAAATTAAATTGCAAATATAGGCGGAAATAAAAAGCAGCTTTGGTTAAAAAATAATACGCTATTAAAAATAATAAGCTATAAATTTAACTTGTTTAACAAAATATATGTAGTTCGTTTGAAAATTAAAAAAGAATGATTAATCTAATTTGTAGATTGTCTTTTAAATTTCAACTCCTTTTATAACATAACAAAAGTGAGACATAAGATATGTTTAGTTAATAACAAGTGAAATACTCAGTTATTTAACAAGGGAATTTAGGGTACTTATTAGCAAAAATTTTATATTCTTTGGGTGATATTTTGAACAAGTAGAACTTTGGCATGTGTGAAATGTGGAATTTATGCCGTCAATAAACAATTTTATTCTTTATTAATATCCAAATATATTTAGTCAACACTTTATTAGATTTTGACAAATCGTTAATAAATTAAGAAATAAATTAATTTAAAATTAAAATTTATATTAAAATTAATTGATAAAAATATATATTATTTTAATAAAAAACTAATAAAATTTTATTGTTCATATAATTATGTTGATGAAATAATTAAAAATAATATAAAATTTTAATTAAACTAAGATTAAGAATTAGAAAGACAAATTTTATTTTTAATTTTAAATCATTATTTATAACATATGATCCCATAAATATTTATGTATCATTTTTGTAGGATTCAAAATAAAATTGAAATTAAATCTAGCATTAAAGATACTCTAACAAAATGAAAAAAAATATAGAATAAAAAAATTAATGAGATTAAAGAAAAATAGAAAAAGAATTAATTAAATCAAAGAGAATTAGGAAGGATATAATTTTATGAGAATAGAATTCAAAACAAAATATCAATTACTAATTTTTACTTGATTAATTACATTTTTATTATTTATATTTATAATAAATTATATTAACTAATAAAATTATCCTCATTGGATTTTAGATTTATTTTCACTCGTTACATTTCATGTGCAAATTTGAGTTAGAGAATAATAATTTGTGCTAAAAAAAATTGTATGTAATATGTAGATTCATTTATCTAATAAAGTAAAATGTTGTAAATTTAATTAATAATTAAAGTTTGTCCGAAACTTTCAAAATTGATTTACGGCACCATCTTTTTCTTTCCTTTTATTTCAAGAAAAGATATAGGGACGTTTACTCAAGTGTAAATAAATCAAATGAAACTATGAAAGGGCATCGCAGGAGTTAGTTATATATATATATGGCTAAAAGGTGCCCCAAGATTTGTGGTGAATCATATTGAAATGCAGTGTTATTCACATTGGCAACTTGGATGCTACTTCATACAAGCTAGCATCCACATCTACATTTATATATGATTTTAGTTGGTACCATCAAGGCTTGGACTATACATGGACACCAATCTTCTACATTCTTTAATAATGATGAAAAAGGGCTACTTTTCCTTGTTACAAATAATGAGAATTTTGCCTTAACCAAAGAATTATTCTCTAAACTAAACTCTCTTCTCATTGGTGGACTAACCATGTTGTCCTAATATGACTCGTCTATGACTTCCACTATCAATCCCCTCTCATAATTGCATTTAATTTGGGATTGCCATATCCTCTTATCCTATGTATCTTACCAATGGCCACCAAATTAATCATATAAGAATAATATCTCATTCTATCTATGACGTCGCCAAGCTAATTGAGTACCGTATTTCATGCTTTTATCCATCATATGTCATGTCATCTTAATCTCTATCATTAATCTAAGGTTATCTTATTAATTAATATAATCTGAATTAAGCATGTGTATGTCATCCAAATGTTAGAGACGAGTAAGAGTAAATATTATTGGCAGTTAACAATAAGTAAAGCGTAATATTCTCAATAAATTTAATTATTAAATCGATTTTTAATTTTTAATTTTGTTAAATCTATTAATTTTCAAATTAAATTTTGACTAAAAAAATTAGATAAATTAATCTCTTTTTTTATTTAATAAAAATAAAACATTTTTAAACAAATCAGTTTTTGTTATTATATTATTTAATAAAAAATAGAATAATTTTTAGATTAGTTTCTATATATATGAATGATTTGATATAGGGATTGATTTGTTTAACGAAATAAAAATTTAAAAACTAATTTGATGATTAAAATTTGTTAACTATTAAAATATTTGACTAACAAACTTTTAAATATTAATTTGAAGTATTACTTATAAATAAATTATCTAGATTATGAAAAATGTGATAATAACGAACTTAGACAAAGAATAGCTAGAATTAGAATGATTCTCATGTAGATGTAGATAGATATATCCCTATCTATGAAATTAAGCAGGGGTGATGATACAGGTAACCCTAATTAATTTGGTATAGATGTGACAATGATTGAACTGGTCATATACTGAACCTGACATACGTGAATAACAAATTAACAATAACCATAATAATAACATTATAATGAAACAGCAGCTATAACTATTCAAGTCATCGATGCAATTCTATCTGAATCAAATACATCCAAATAATAATGTATGGAAATCATTTAATTGAATTTTTTTTTTTTAAGAGATAGAAGAAACGCATTTTAATATCATTGGTGCATATATATAGCGGATAGGGTTGCAGGCCTCAACACGTCATGCAAAATCTCTTCATTCAGAAAGAAATAGAATGAAAATAAATAAAAAAAAAAGTTGAGTGAATTTTTATTTTTTTTAGATGTGTTTAGATGAAAAGAAAATAAAAAAATATTATAAAAGGATAATTTTATTTTCATATTATAAAATATATTAAAAAAAGCGAAGTGATAATATTAAAAGTGGTGAGACAAAATAAATTTTTTCTTTTTTTTAATATTGAAGAGAAAAAATTGGTGAATTCAACCAATTTTTTTTATCTCTTTTCTTTTTTCTTTCATTTCTCCTCACAACTAAACAATAAAAAATAATCATTTTTCTTTTTTTTTCATTTTTTTCAAACAAACACAACCTCAAAAGTGTTTAATTATTAAAAAATACGCCTTAACACTTGACAGCTTCGAGCTTTCAATTCTAATTATTTTAATTCTAATTAATAAGCAATCCCAGTGTTTAATTATTAAAAAATACGCCTTGACACTTGACAGCTTCAAACTTTCAATTCTAATTCTAATTATTTCAATTCTAATTAATAAGCAATCCATCTTGTATTATAAAAAAAATAATGGTATTAGGTGTACAATAAAATTAGTCACTATATAAAATATATATTAAAAATAAAATAAGTTATATTATTATTTTTAGTATTTCTATATCGACTTGTCTTAGAATTAGATCTTTTATTTAAAAATTCTTAGGCCAGATCTTTACATTATATCTCTTGGCTACTCGTTATTTTAGAACTTGTTCTGCTAATTAGCTATATCCCTAACTTCATCAATTAAGTCCAAACTTTTTTAAATTGTCGATACTCTCAAAAGTATTTTTGGGTTTGGCTCTCTAAATTTTATTGGAATTACTACATCTTCACTATGAGTAAGTTCAAATGGAGTCTTGTTAGTAGTGGAGTGCACTGTAATTCAGTATGACCATAACACTGACCATATCTCGTCAGCCCAGAAGTCTAGGTGCTCATCCAATCTTTTCTTCAGCTCATTCGAAATTATCTTTCACAGTTTTGATTTGCCCATTTGTCTGCGGATATTTCACCGAGGCAAATATTTGTTGGATTCCCAATCCAAACAATAATTCTCGAAACTTTCAGTCAGTAAATCGGATCCATTATCTATGATAATAGATTCAGAAATCTCAAATCTCGCTATAATTTTTTTCCAAACATACTTTTGACATTGAGCGGAGCTGATGCTAAACAGTGGCGTATCTTCAGTCCGCTTGGTAAAATAGTCTATAACAACTATAAGATATTTTACTTGGCGGGATCCTTGTGAAAAAGATCCCAATAGGTCCAATCCCACTTAGCAAATGGTCTTATCGGGATAACAGACCCAAGCTCATCGGGAGGCGCTTGGTGGAGGTTGCCGTGTTTATGACATTTATCACATTTTTTTCACATACTCCATGGCAGCTTTGATGAGAGTGAGCAAGTAGTATCCAACTCGGATGACTTCTCTTAAGTGATGTTCACAGCAATCCTCATGAACTTTCTGTAATACATACATCGTTTGTTAGTTATTTAAGCATTTGAACAGTGATTGGGACACATCCCTTTTGTACAACTGCCCATTTATCATAGTATATTTGACCTCTTTAAACCGTAATTTCTTTGCTTTCTTAGGATCACTGGGCAAAGTCCTGTGTTCTAAGTATTCGCAAATTGAATCCATCCAAGTGTTGATCGTGGATGAACAGAATCGGAACATCAGGTTTTGTCATAGTATATTATGTAAGCACCTCCTGTATCAAACTACAATTTCTAGTTCTGGGCTTAGTGTTTGCGAGTTTGAACAATACATCGGCTCGTATATTTTATTCTCTAGGTACATGCTTGATTAAAAAGGAATCGAAGGACTGTACCTCTTGTTGTACTTCTTTCAAATACTATTGCAGTAATAGGTATCGCACCTCGTATTTTCCATTAACGTGAGAGGTCACTAGCTGTGAATCACTAAATACAGTTACCTCTACTGCGTTGACATCCCGAGCTAATGCCAATCCTGCAAGCAAGGTTTCATACTCAACTTAATTTTTTGAGATAGAAAAATCAAATTTAACAGAGATCTCGATCACCACGTCTTCTTCTTTGGTTAGGATGAGACTCGCTCTCCCATATCAAACATTGAAAGCTCCATTCATATGAAGCTCCCAAAGCGGTATGTTGGAATCTGGGTGTATCATCTCAATCAGAAAATTGACCATCGCTTGAGTCTTGATGGCTAAGTGTGGTTCATAGTGCACATCAAATTGGAATAATTCAATAGACCAATTCATCATTTGACCTGCTAAGTCGGATTTCTATTAAATCCTTTTGATCGGTTGATCGGTTCGCACAATTATTTAGTAGTTTTTTTTTTTGAAAGAAAGAAGCTCAACACATCAAGTGGAGCGAATAATAACAAAAAGAACCAGAGTAAACCATAAAGCAAGCTATCAAACTCTAAGTAACACTAATGTTTATCCCATTGTCATTTCTGGCATTGCCATCAACAACAAAAAGGATCCACACCTAACCACTCCTTATAGTTCATGAAGGACATATGGATAACCTCAACAACCCATTTTCCTTTATTCTGAAAAATCTTTTGTTCCTTTCTAGCCAGATGTTCCGGATAATCGCACAAAAACCCATCAACCACCTCTTGCGCTCCTCCTTACTAGCTGATATCTCAGTCCAACTTATAAAATGTTCCTTCAACGTTCCCAAGTATGATCATTGCTTTCCAACAAATGATAACCAAGCACACTAAACCTGCCAAAAAAAATCACAGCCAAAAAATAAGTGGTGAACATATTCAATACTCTTGTTACAAAACATACATACAACATCTTCCTGGTGGATAACTCCTAACCGACTCAACTTCTCCTTCGTATTGACTCTATCAGTCAATACAAACCAGACAAACAATTCAACTCTTGATAGAACTAAACCTTTTTAAATTGTCTTTGTAAAATTGTTACTTATTATATCCTCCAGAATAATGTCTTTCTATAGTATCTACATAAAAAAATTAGTAAAAATGACTCATTATTTATTAAATTTTTATACAACTCTATCCTTCAAATATTAAAGTAACTGACAGATCGACGTAAGTAATGCAAAAGCATATTTTTCAATTTTTAAATATTATAGGTCATTAAAAAATTTTGCTAACAAAGTATAATAAACATTGATATTTATCTTGATTCTCTAAAATTAAAGCTAAAACCAAAATTTTTTCGATTACAGATAGATACAGAAAAAGAAATTGGTGTACTTAGATTTTGCCAAAATAAAAAGAAATAAAAGCAAATTTTTAAAATATTAAAAAACAGCCTCACATTTCTCTATCCAAACAAAATTAACGTGTTTTTTCATCAACTATATTTATATATAAATATATCATAATAAATTTGTTAATTAATTTTGTATGTATATAATATTTTAATTAAAAAATAATAATTAATTCTAATAACCACTTAATCAAAACAACAACCTTAATTAATTCTTTTATCAAGATTCGCATACAAGCAGTGCATGTGCTGATCATACATGAAAGTGCGGTTTTCTACATTCTTATCCCCACACATCCAACTTGTATTAATGGCTAGAAATGCTATGCTTACAAACCATGAAATAATTTTTTGTTCTAAGTTTCGTCCATTATTGATTTTTGGACACAAGAAAATAAAGGGAATAGCCAAATTAATGTGAGCGAGCCAATTTTAGGAGCTATTCGAAAACATTCATCAAAGCCGACTTTTATGGCGTTAATAAACAATTACTATAAAATATTAATTTTTTAAAACAAAAACTCATCTGCAGTGAACTTCACATAAAGTTATTTCTGGATAATTAATACGTATTATCATTTGGTTTAAAAAAATCAATTTATTTTATACAAATAATTTAATTAAAAAATTAAGTTAAATTGAACGACCAAAAAATTATTTTTACTCACTTCTTCTTTGTTACGCTCTTAAAATTCATTCTCTTCTAATTTTTCGGAACTAATAACAAACTTCCAATTAGATATGTTCGTTTTATTTGTATTTCTTAATCAAATTTATTATTTTAAATATATTTTTTAATTTATATTTTTACACTTCTCTATAAATGATGAAAATCATTTAACAAATACATAACTGTTCATATTTTCATACCATTTAAAGTTTAGAATAAAATTAATTGAATGTTGAATAATATTTTTGAGAGTTTTATTGTTCACATCTTTGTTTAGAATTAACACATAAATTGATTAGGTTACCATTACTTTTCATATTCAAATCATTATAGATAAAGTTAGTAAGAACGAAAAAGAATAACGTATCAAATTTATTGTTTAGAAATTTAGAAATAACAGACAAAAAAAATAAAAATTTTTTAAAAATAATTATTTAATTTATTTAAATTATTTTTTTAATTAAACTATTCATATAAAATAAACATTTTTTTTTTACTAAATAATAATACACCATCTAAAAAAACACAGTTCAGTGGCAAGAAAAGGCTTCGATCTCACAGAAGAGAGGAGTTCGAACCTCATGACTTTCTCTTGTACTTATGTGTCTTGTGGGAGTACGTACTCCTCATCCAGCGTCCTATGAGTTCGTTCACGCTCTGCTAGGGTTTCACTGCGCCGCCTCCATGGTTACACCTTTCTTTGTCTTCTCTTAATTTCTTTTCGACTTAGTTCCCTAATTTTCGTTTTCTCTCCCAATTCATTCCTCTTTTAATTTATTTCGTTTTCTAATTCACCCATTCCATATATCTTATTTCTCTCTGAAATCATTAAATACCAATCCTTTTTTTCTCTACACCATGAGCAACAAATCAGAGACACAAAACCCTCGTATAATTGATAGTGATCAGGAGGATGACTTGATCGTTTTAGCTTATGAAGATGTTTCTGAAGGAATTCAAGCCTGTACACGGAGCCTGTCTGGAAGGATTTTTTCAGATCGGATCTTTTCCGTAGGTACCATGGAAGGAGCTCTCTATGCAATATGGAATAAACCAGAAGGATTCAGAGTAGTCGAAAAATCCAGGAACCAGTTTCAATTTTTCTTTGAGAATGACTCTGATGTGATTCGAATTGAGAGAGGTTCACCTTGGTTATTCAAGAGTTATGTTATTCATGTTCGTAGATGGAAGCAGTCAATAAACATGGAGGATAATCACATCTCTTCTTTTCCTGTATGGGCACAATTTTGGGGATTGCCTGAACAATACAAAACACTTGAGGTTGGACGAAAATTGGGTGGGAGACTTGGTCAAATTGAAGATGTTGCTCTATTTGAAGTTAGAGGCAAAGATACACGCATAGTGAAGGCTAAAGTCGAACTGAACGGTGATAAAAGAGTGAGAGATACACTGAAACTGCTTGATCCTAATCAGAAAATGCTGGAAATTGGAGTACGCTATGAACGTATAGGTGTGTTCTGTACTTATTGTGTAAAATTGGGGCATGAATCTAAGAACTGCCAATGTTTTATTGATGATTCTGCCCAAAACAATATCAAGGAAGATAAAGTTGGTGAATGGCTTAAGGCAGATCAAGTCGGTAGGCGTTTAACTGAAAAGAGAGCTTCCTTCAATCCTAACCAACCTCGGGATGGTTCTATTCCAGCTCAACCAAAGAAAAAATCTCCACCTGCTTGGCTTTTTGATAGTTTCTCAAAAATGAGTGTGCAAGATGATCAGAAAAAACAGAATAATGAAAAAATTGATGCCAATTCGGGTTCTAGAGAAGAAAATGAGGGTGAATCAGAAAACATAGGTACGGCTACTGATACTAATTCTTCTTCTAATGCTTTATTGGAGATATCCTATCCCATGAATAATGTCCAACACAATAACAACGTCATATCCAAGCTTAAAAAGGAGAATAAAAAGCCAAACCTGAAACAACTTGCCAGAAAGTCTGTGATAGGTTTCAAACGGAGGAGTGGAGGTAATGGTACTGAAGAAATTTCAAAGAAAATTTGTCTCAATGATATTGTCTCTGATGCTATGACGGTGGAGGGTGCCAGCCTTCAAGTGGCACCCAAAGCAATATGAAACTGCTCTCGTGGAATTGTCGGGGTTTGGGGAGACCCCTGACAATCCACAATCTTAAAGGGATTTGCAAATCCTACTCCCCCGAGGTTGGTTTTATATGTGAAACAAAAAATCAATCTCGACAAGTTGAAGGAAAATTAAGATCTTGTGGTTTCAAGGAATGGTTTATTGTGGATCCGGATGGATTATCAGGGGGTTTGGCAATGGCATGGAGGGACGGTTGCACTGTTCAGATTTTGCAGCATGGTAGATTCTTCATTGCGGCATCAGTTCTGACAGCTGGTTCTAATGATCCCTATGGTGTTCTAGGTGTCTATCTCAGTTCAAATGATCAACATAGAATGGCTCAGTTTGCTGAATTAACTTCAGTCACGCAACAGTTTGATGGTAAGGTTGTGTTAATGGGTGATTTTAGTGCCATTTCTAGTCAATTGGAGAAAGCAGGTGGGGGTGCTAAATCTCCTTCTTCTATCGAAACCTTTAACAGTTTTATTGATGATAATTCTCTAATTGATATTGGTATGGTCGGAAGACCATTCACTTGGTCGAATAGACGGAGGGGTGATGAGTTGATACAGGAAAGACTGGACCGATTCCTGGTAGGAGTTGATTGGCAGCAACTCTATCCCAATGCAACGGTTCTTAGACTGTCAGAATCAGGCTCGGATCACTCCCCTCTTCTCTTAGACTCTAATCCGAGAACTGAGAGATCTAAACGCCGATTCAAATTCCAAGAAAGATGGTGTTCCAATGATGAAATAAGGCAGATTGTTAGAGAGGTTTGGCACGAACAGATTGATGGTTCAACCATGTATATCCTAGCTCAAAAACTAAAGCGTTGTCGACATAAGATTGTCAGATGGCAGCAAGAATACAGATCTAATTCGAAGGTGGAGATTGATTTACTACAGTCTGAATTAGAGGAACTTCGTTTAGCAGGAATTCATGGAGGCGACATCATTTCAGAAATAGAGGACAAACTTGAAAAAGCATTGCAAAATGAGGAATCTTATTGGAAAGATAAGTCTAGAGTCAAATGGCTCAAATCTGGCGATCAGAATACAGCTTTCTTCCATCAGAAATTTAGAAATCGAACCCGAAGGAATAGAATTTGGCAACTAACTGGCAGTGACGATGAAGTGGCTACTTCAAATGCTGGTATTGCTTCTGTGGCTGAATCTTATTTCAAGGACATCTTTTCCTCCACTTGTCATGAGAATCCTGAACCTCTATTTACTGATTTTAAACCTAAGGTTACAGCTCACATGAACCGTAGGCTTTAAAGACCAGTGACTATGGAGGAAGTGAAACGTGCAACATTTAGCATTCATCCCGTGACTATGGAGGAAGTGAAACGTGCGACATTTAGCATTCATCCTCAAAGTGCTCCAGGAGATGATGGTATGACAGCAAAATTTTTTCAAAGCTTTTGGAACATACTTAGTGGTGATGTGTTTCGAGCAGTTAAGAGCTTCTTTTCAGGGGGCAGAATTTTGAAGGGTTTTAATCACACTCAGATCTGTCTTATTCCCAAGATTTCTGATGCTAAAGATATGACTCAGGTAAGACCAATAAGCCTATCTTCAGTCTTTTATAAGATTATCTCCAAAGTATTTGTACATAGACTTCAGGGTATGATGAATAGACTAATTAGCCCTATGCAGAGTGCTTTTATTAAAGGCATATTAATCTCTGATAATATCCTAATTGCTCACGAGTGTATGCATTACTTGAAGAACAAAAAAAGGGGACTCGAAAATGAAATGGCGCTAAAACTAGATATGAGTAAGGCATATGATAGGGTGGAATGGCACTTTCTTTGGTTTATATTGGAGAAGTTTGGTTTTGACTCCCGGTGGATCATGTGGATTAGCATCAGTGGCCAGAGGGTAAATCTTAATAAATCTGCTGTATTCTTTAGCCACAACACTCCATCCACTACTCGTACACTACTGGCTAACTCTATGAATATTAATCATATTGGGGCTCAGGATAAATACCTTGGTTTGCCTTCTACAGTCTCTAAATCGAAAAAGGCTTCTTTTAGTATAATCAAAGAAAAGGTTCGGAAAAGAATCCAAGGGTGGAAGCGCAATCTTCTATCGTCAGGTGGTAGACACGTATTGCTTAAGGCAGTGGGAGAAGCTATTCCTATTTATACATTGTCTTGCTTCAAGTTACCTGATAGTTTAATCTCGGAAATTCACTCTCTACTTTCTCAATTCTGGTGGGGACAAAAAGGTTCTGAAAGGCGGATGGCTTGGATTAGCTGGGACACTATGACTCGCCCACGAAAAGAAGGAGGCCTTGGATTTAAAGATCTCAGAATCCAAAATCTGGCGCTTTTAGGCAAACAGTTTTGGCGACTTGTAACACAGCCTACTTCCTTATTATCCAAAATCCTAAGAGGTAAATACTTTAGTAATGGTAATGCTATAACGGCAGAAATTGGAGTCTTACCTTCTTGGGGATGGAGGAGCATACTGGAAGGGCGAAAGATTGTTGAAAAAGGTCTTAATTGGGCTGTGGGTACTGGAGAGAATATCCGAACCTTTGAGGATCCTTGGCTGCCTCCTCCGTATCCTTTAAAGATTTATAACATGCCAAATAGACAAGCTATCTCTGAGTTGGTTCCAAGAGTTAAAGATCTAATTACTGAAGATAGGAATTGGAATCAGAATCTTATTCAAGAATTATTTCCTCAAGACGTTGCAAACAGAATTTTGTCAGTTAAAATTCAGCAGAGTAGGGATAAATTGCAATGGGATTTGAACAAATCCAAGCAATATGATACAGTTTCAGGTTACAGAATTGGCTATTTATTTTACCATCCGCCTCTGGAGCTTTGCCCTAATTATATGCAACAGAAAAAGCCGTGGATTGATCCCTAATTATATGCAACAGAAAAAGTCGTGGATTGATCTATGGAAGTTGAACTTGCCTTACAAAATTATGCTATTTATCTAGAAAGCTCTCCATGGCCGGCTCCCGGTGCTTGCTCAGATTCATCACCGCATCCCATCTATATCACCAATATGCCCCTGCTGTCATGAAGCAACCGAAACAGTCACTCATTGTTTGATCGATTGCTCTAGAATTAAAGATGTATGGTCTCAGAGTTATCTTCGTGACTGTCTTCCCCCTCAGAGTCCTAACGACTTTTGGACATGGTGGATTGCATCAACAGAGATGCTTAACCCGTTGAAGAATGCTGACCGTAATCCTCAATTACTTGCCATCATTTGCTGGAACTGCTGGAAAGCTCGCAACCAGTTGATTTTTGAAGGTTCTACTTCAATGCCGTCTGCCATTCTAGCAAGCTCTGTCAAGTTGCTACGTGAAATCCAAAGAACTCCCAGTTTAGGTCGTCATCTCCATGAGGCAAGCTCTTAGTTGCATTCAATTTGATTTATCATTCTTTCTTCTTTAAGATTTTTTTCGTGTTTCGACCACGCACCGTTGGATGAATACCTTCAGTGTAGTGTTTTTGAGAAATCCCCACCTTTCATTATGCTGTCCTGCTTTTGGACATCTTTGTATTTCATTTTTCAATAATTAATAAAATATAATTTATTATCTTTGAAAAAAAAAAATACACCATCTAAAAACAACTCTGTATAAAATCGACTGCAGTTAAGTTCTAACTAACTTTAATTAGCTCTTGCTTTTCTAATAATGAGTTTCATATTGCAAAGTTTATCTACTAACTCATTAAAAATAAAAAAAAGTTAAAGGTTCTGAATTATCTCATATATATAAATAACATCTTTTTTAAATGTGGTTCTAACAAGTTCACTTCAAATTAAAGTCAGAATGAATATTATAATTTTCTTCAATTATTGTCCTTTTCGGTGGAGAATGATGATGACGTCACCAGAATTATCCGATCCTAACAAAAATAAAAAATTAAAGATAGGTTTTGAAATGGGACCTACAGTTACGTTGGAAGGCTCTGTAATTTTCAAAAGATAGCAAGCATATCCACCTCCATATCCTTCGTCTTACAACACTTGCGGCTTATGACAAATCATGTAACTTACATTGATTACTATATATACTAAATGCTATAAAAAGACAATTCATTACCATGAGCCCGATTATTAATCATTTGCCAAATGAATGAAAAGCTTATTGTTACCAAGAAAGAAAGATAAATACAAGCCTCACGATCAAGTCTGCAAATAATAATTTATAAATATGAAATATTTTTTATTTTATAAATTCATTTTTAAAATTAAGTTAGACGACCCATTAATTACGTTATTTAATTTAATATTTATAATTTTATATATGTAATATTTATTATATTAAAATTATTTATTTATTTTAGTAATAATTACAAAATATGAAATAAAAAATTACTTTAAACTATTTTAGATAAATTTTTTATTGTTTTTAAAATATTTTATGATTCACATCTATTAAGTATAAAATCTAATTGAGTTAGATCCATTCAATCTTGATTCTAATAAAAAAAATAGAAAAATACTTTAACCAATTAGTTTCATTTTCAAAACGCTCATAGTAGTAATATTTAGCTCCAAGAGGTTGAAATATCTCCCCTTTTCATTCAATTAAATATTTGGCTTTTTGTGGAACAAACTACTTTTAGTATAGCTAAAGATCATATAGATACTTATATTTCACTTGGGTGTCTATTTGTCACACTTATTGAGTATAAAGATATAGACAAAAATTAAGAAAGCAAAAATATATAAAAATCATAATATACTCAATAATAGCTATGAATTAAAACTGTAAAATTTGTATAAGAATATAATTTGAGTGTTTTGCATGCTTTTATGTGTGATTTAAAATATGGTTTGATTCTGTGGGAATTTTAGTGAATGTGCTGACCATGCATACACACTACTTTTACACGCAAGACATAAATAAATGAACTCTGCATGCACGTGACATACAATATGTGTATATATATAGTTGAAGAGGAAGGTTTTAACTTTAGTAAAACAACTATTAAAATTAAGATTTTAAACTATAAACAATAATTACAAGATATTATTAGTTTGTGCAACCAACCTTACTCTAGTATGTGAAATAATGCAATTCATATTTATTAAAAGAATGTATCAGTCTAAATGGTGGAGAGTGGAGACACGATAATACAAACGTGTGGTGGTGGGAAATGATAGCTAGGATATGTGTCCTGTTTGGAAAAACTCCTCTAAAATGAGAATGATAATAAAATAATAAAATAATATTTTAATTATTTATTGTAATATTTATTATCTATCATTTTTAATTCATTACAAACAAACAAACAATAATTTTTAATTCAAAAATAATTAAAAGAAGTTTGGATGAAGATGGCCCTTGAGCCCATGAATAGAGTACGCTGTAAGCAAAGTGTATTTATGTATCTCAAATTCTCTAACACACATCCCCTCCCCTCCCACAGATAATAGATTTAACATAGAAATTATCTGGTGAGGACGTCGAAAATAAGTATGTGGTGTTAATGCTACTTGTCAAATTTAGACCGTAACACATGTAAATTTTATTGATTGTGAAACAATTTTGATTTTTTATTTTCTATTCCTAACAAATGATATTAATGATATTGATTCGTGATTAAGTGTTCATACATGGAGTATATATGGACCAGTTAGAAAATGGTAGAAATTTAGCTGTAGTCCGATTTTACATAAAGTTATTTTTGGATGGATGATATGTGTTATTATTTGATATTTAATTTTTTTTTACGACGTTTTCATAAAACTTGCACAAAAACCACCTATCACATTAACTAAACTTATTTATTTACGTAAAGTTTGTTATGGACTCAGCAAACTTGTTTACGTTTTAATACGATTTAAATTATATTAGTATATTATTATTTTTAATCAATTTAATTTTATTTAAATATTTAGATTTTTAGATTATAAAATTTGTATTATTTTGTAATTTAAAATTTAAATAGATATAATTTAAATTAATGATTTATAAAATTATATGTATTTATATTATCGTACTCATATAATTAATTATATTTATTCGATTTTTTAAAATAAAAATAACGGTTGTATTGCTAGTTTCAGCCATATCAATTGATTAAATCAATTAGTTTTATAATTTATTATAATGAATTTGACTTAATGATTGAAAAGAATAAATTTAAAAACACTTTAACATGACATGCTAGCTTTATTATTAAGTACAAACAATTGATTTTAATAATATATAATAAATTAAAACAATCACCGTTATAAAATATTACAAAATAATAATAATACTAATCATTTTAATATAATTAAGTTTAAAATATTCACTAAATTTTCAACTTCTTAAAATTAAATTTATTTATTTGGTATAAATATAAAATAAATTTATATCGCCATAAAAATTATTTGTGTCATAAATCTATATACAAAATATATGAATATTAATATTAATATTTTTTTAATGATCATATTGAATATTGTTTGTTGACAGTAAAGTGCGAACAATTCTCGCCTCAACGATTATATATAATAGACAATATAAATATAATATTATAATATATTTATATATGATAAAATATAAGCTTTGCACATTTTCTTAAACACATTTATAATAAATTTAAAAAGTAAAATACTCTTATTTTGCTTAACATAAACTGCATCAGCTTGTATGTGCATGATATTAGAAAAAAATAACATATTAAAAAAGATAGTTAAGTTTATTATTTACTCTTTTTAATTATTTTTCAAACTTAAAATTTTGATCTTCATTATTTTTTTTTATTTATCATCTATATTTTTGTGCCTACTATATCTTATACAATAAAAATTAGAAACCACTCAAATAAAGACGTTTAAAATATCTTTTTTTTAAAGATGTTTTTCGGTGATTAAAATTTAATACATATAATTAATTAAATCATGTTATTTTTGTCAAAATTAGATAAGACAAATTTATTTTGGCCAAAATATAAATTTAGAATAATTTATTCTAAATAATTTTTTATTTTTTTAAGTGTAAAATTATAAAAAAATAATTTTATTTAGAATGAAAGTAACGTAATTAAATATAATTTACTTAAATGTGATTAAAAAATAATTAAATACTATGTATAATAAAAAATTGATATTATTGAAGGATAAAATTAAAATTTATTTCTATGTAACGTTTTTGTCCCCAACGTTTTCTTTCTATTTAAGTTCCTAACGTTTTAAAATCGTCTCAATTTTATCCCGCCGTCAATTCTGTTAACGGATTCCTAGGGCTCTGTTTAGTTGATGTATATGATGAGATATAGACACAAAGACATAGACATTAAAGACATGAACATAAAATATTTGTGTCTATGTATTGTGTTTGGTAAAAATAAAGAATAAGACACACATATTTTAAAAAGACTGAATTATCCTTCATTTTACCACAAGTTTTTCTATTATTACTATATATCCATTATCCCAAACACTACATGTCATCACCATTGAATTTTTATTTCTTTTAATATTTTTTATTTCTTCTAATATCATCTTAAATTATTATTCAAATATTAAATATATATATTTTTTTTAAAAAATAAAAAACTAAAGCTAAAAATTTATCAAAGATTAATCAAAATTTAAATAAATAAAAAATTAAATGTACAATTTTTTTTGAAGAAAATAGAAAGATAAATTTAGTTATAGAATCTAAAAGAGGAAGAGAAAAGAAAGGTTTGGGGAGATAAGAGGACAAATTTTAAAATTTCAATAAGGGTAAAAGAGTAAAAAATTAGTGTCTCACAAGTTGTGTCTTAGTGTCTCACCAAATTGGAAGTACACAAATTTAATGTCTCTGTGTCCATCTGTGTCCTTCGAAAATCTGTGTCTCACTAAACCAAACAACAGACATGTGTCACCGTGTACCACTGTGTTTATGTCTCAGTGTCTATGTCTTTTAAACCAAACGCTGCCTAATGGCAGGATAACATTGAGCCAATTTTGAAATGTTAGGATTTTAAATAGGACGATTAAAACGTTAAGGACAACTTTAAAACTTACTCTAATTATTGAAGACAAAAACAATACTTTATTTTTTTTTTAATTTTTTTTGGTCTACAAATTCTTAGGTGTGACGTTGGAGCTTCCTTTTAGTTTTTGGTTCTCACTCCTCAGTGTATAAGCTTGCTCAATGTAAGCATATTGGATCTACGGAGGGTTAAGCCCATTTACAATGGGGCAAAATTGAAGAAGAGGCCCATTTATTAGAAAAATCATGTCTACTTTTTTTTACCAAGTAATAAATATCATTAATTAACAAAAAAAAATCTTAAAATCAACTTGAATTGACCGAACTCACTCGATACTTAAACAAGTGTGGGGAATTTATGCATATAATAGTTCATTGGTTAACAACAGATCTAAATTAATAAGAAAAAAGGTATATATGTAAAAAGTTTTAACATTTTGGATGGTGAAAGAAAGCTAATCGTAGGATGTGAATTTGATACATGTATATGTTGATATGTATGTAATAAAAATTAATTATGTTGAATGTATATTAAAATTAATTATTAAAATCAGTCAATAATATAAAATGTATATTCAAATACAAAATACATATTAAAAATAAGTTAAGTAATACATATATTTAACATAAATATATAGCGAGTGATTTTAATAACCAATGTGAATGGGCAAATAATATTTTTAAATAGAAACCAAAATAGATTGTTACTATAAGAAAAATAGCAGCATTAATATGAACAAACTGAACGCATTAATAAGGAATGTTAGACAATGATTACTAGACATATATGTATTTAACAAAAATGGCGATTCTTGATTGTATAGTGACAGTGATTTGTCCACATGATCTGTGAACGTACGTAACCCATGGATAAACATATAGCTTATCTCCCCTTATACTAACTTACAAATTTGATTTATTTAGAACTTGAAAGAATTGTCAATGCAAGTTCATGCGTAGACGTGTAACTCACTCGGACACACTTGCACTATTTGAGAGAGGATAATGGTTCCTTTTTCTAATTTCAAGTTTCAACCATAAACATTGATTTTTTTGTTGCTATATGGTCTAAGGATATATGGTTGCTGAGGAACAATCAACAATCACCACTCATTTTTTCCATTAACCAAACCAACATTATTCCCATCTTTCTTTCTTTCTTTTTTTCTTTCTTTCCTTCTCTCTTTCTTCAATCATGGCCAAGCTTCCTGAATAATCCAATTCAGATTATACTAGTTACTTACAAAGAAGACATGAATCTCTCAGCTTATCGCCTCTCTTCAACAAAATCTCCTTCTTTTCTTCCAAGAACTTGTTATCATACCAAAATAATCAACCCAACCAGTATTAACACTCTCCAACAAAAGCCTTCTTTCGCCATTCTCAGGTTCAAAGGAGCTTCAAATAATAGCAAACTGTGGGTGAACCCTTTCGCTACCTTATCATCTTTCGCAGAAGGGGAAGAAGAAGAAGAAGAAGAACTGAATGGTCAGCATTCAACAGCAACAGAGAACAAGGAAGAAAAAGTAACAGGTTTTGCACAAGCCTTCAACATTACTTCACGTACAGCTTCAGCTATCACAATATGCATGGCAATGGCTGCACTCACACTCCCACTCTTCATGGGATCTTTGGGACAAGCTTTGACATTCAAGACCAAGCTTCTCTCTTACGCCTCTCTCCTCTTCGGATTCTACATGGCTTGGAACATTGGCGCCAATGATGTTGCCAATGCCATGGGCACTTCCGTCGGCTCTGGTGCCTTGACTCTCCGCCAGGCCGTGCTCACGGCCGCCGTCTTGGAATTCTCCGGGGCCCTCTTTATGGGGGCTCATGTCACAAGCACAATGCAGAAGGGAATTCTTGTCGCTAATGTATTCCATGGAAAGGATACTCTTCTCTTTGCTGGCTTGCTTTCTTCTCTTGCTGCTGCTGGTACTTGGTTACAGGTAAAAACTATAAATTTCATGCGCTTTCTTATCTCAATTCCAATAATTAATTAAATATACTATTATTTTCCTACTTGCAATTTGCAATATACAATGTAAATTGCAAACAAGTCCTTTTTTCTTTATTCAGTGTGATTGATAATGTGAATTTTTCCTAACATAGTACACTGTTTCTCCAGTTGTTTTACTTCAGCAACTAGAGTATTAAAGAATTATAAGTAGACAAAAGGGAAAGCTAATAACAAGATGGCTAGTGAAATTGTAGTTATCGAAACATCTGTTATTTGAATAACTCAGCTGGATTCAAACACCAAAGTCAATGAATCACTTTTAATAATCTTTTTGCTATTGGAAAGACATTGGTATAATGTCCCTTGAGTATAATTCACAATAGTGTTGCTGTAATCAGAAAGTTAACAAAGGATGAACAAAAAAAAAATCAACATTAAAATTGATGATGATGTACTTTTAAACATAGTTTTGTTTATATTTACAACTATAAAATGAGCCTTTTTGACAGTTACTAAGGAAAAGAACAGAACAGAATGATGTATGCAAAGAAGTAATGCATTTGAATAGGTATTTATGTTATGGTTTTGTGCAATGCAGATTGCATCATACTATGGTTGGCCAGTATCTACTACACATTGCATAGTGGGAGCAATGGTGGGGTTTGGTCTAGCCTATGGAGGCGCTGGAGCGGTTTTTTGGGGTTCGCTGGCGAGGGTGATTTCTTCTTGGGTTATCTCACCACTAGTGGGAGCAGCTGCGTCATTTCTTGTCTACAAATGCATCCGGAGGGTATGCTCTTTAATGCAACTTGCAAAACATTCAAGGTTTTAACTTCTGCTGATTCGGTTTCAATGATATATGATACTTCAGTAAAATTAATAATCAAAATGTTAAGAAAGAAAAGCAGAACAACATAAGGCTTTTATAGAATAAGGCAGATAATTTACAACTAAGTTTAGACTTTAGACTACTCTATCTGTTTTACAATTATGACATGGGAAATAGATTTGACAGTCAGCACAGATTTATAAAACAATCTTAATAGTTGTGATTTGTGATCTCATGCTTCTACCAATTACAGAAACTTTTTAATTACAAAAAGGAGATCATGAAAACTGCTATTTAAGGTCTCCAGAATCTTATGAAGTTATTTTGGCCTACAGTTTGTGTACAGTGCACCAAACCCAGGACAAGCAGCAGCAGCTGCAGCACCAATTGCTGTATTTCTTGGAGTAACTGCGATTTCCTTTATGGCATTCCCTCTTAGCCAGAGCATTCCTTTGGCTCTGGCACAGGCCTTAGCTTCCGGAGCGGCCGGTGCTTTTCTTGTCTACAGAATCATCAGAAGACAACTTGGACATCTTCTTGCCAAGTCAAACACTCAAGAAGAACATCCTGAGACCAAAGAAGACACTACTGTCCACCAAAACATAGGAGGATTACTATCTGATGTTGCAGGTCCAAAGGGTACTCAACTGGAAATAGTTTATGGTGTATTCGGCTATATGCAGGTCCTCTCAGCATGCTTCATGTCGTTTGCTCATGGTGGCAATGATGTCTCCAATGCCATAGGTCCATTGGCAGGTGCACTAGCTATCCTTCAAGGTGCTGTCAAAGGAGGCACTGCTACTGAGATTGTTATTCCAATCGATGTTCTTGCTTGGGGAGGATTTGGAATCGTCGCGGGGCTAATGATGTGGGGTTATAGAGTGATAGCAACAATTGGGAAGAAGATAACAGAACTCACACCAACAAGAGGTTTTGCTGCTGAGTTTGCTGCAGCTTCTGTTGTTTTGTTTGCTTCAAGATTGGGGCTACCAATCTCAGCAACACACACTCTTGTAGGTGCAGTTATGGGGGTTGGGTTCGCCAGGGGTCTCAACAATGTGAGAGCAGAAACTGTGAAGGAGATTGTGGCTTCTTGGGCAGTTACTATTCCGGTTGGCGCTGCGCTATCTGTGTTATACACATGGATCTTGACTAAGATTTTGGCCTATATTTTATGAGTTGAGTTCAAAGATGTGAAGAGTAGCTTGTGTTTTTGAGATCAATAAATTCATCTTAGTTGTGCCGACTTTCACATGATTTTTTTTGTGGTATGGATTGGAGATGAGGATTGATGTGGCAGCACAGGCACATTGGGGTAGGTTCTTAACTAAGTTGGTGAGGGATGAATCTTTTATGTTTGGATCCTAAGCCAAGCCTGTGATTAGTTATGCTGATTTCCCATCAGAGATGAACTTACCAAGATAATGTGAGTGACAAGTTGTCTTAGTAGGTTCATGTTACAACTACAGGTTAAAATCAAAGCTTCAGCACAAGTATTGGAAAATACATTATATCTGTACTTAATAGATTCACATTAACATTTTTTTCTTCAGTCTATTTCTGTTTATTCGATTGTGTTTCTAGACTTCTTGATGTTATGAAAATTTTGCAAGAGTAGTAAATCAGGCAAGTAGAGCTGAAGTATGAGATGAGCTTTTTTAAGAAGAAAGAAAAATTGTTGAAGATAAACAATGCAGTTAATCCCAAAGTAGTAACCAGTAACATCTAAAGTGGTGTAAAAAATTGTCCGGTTCAAATTTGGCATTATAATCCATATTCCATGCAGGAAAATAAAAAAGATAAATTTGAATATTAACACTGAGTTGTGATAGAGATATCTGAATTCAAAAAGTAGCAGCTGAGGCATTGTTATTCCAAAATTGATTCTACATTTTTACCAGTATTTTCATGTAAATTGCACTACACATCTCCCTCATTTCTAATAAAGTTTCTATCTTATGCATAAGTAAACAGTTTTATCAAATAGAAGGGTGGAGATGAGTTTTAATTTTATTAAGAAGATGTAGCAGGACCTATTAGAAATCAGATCCGTGAGATGAAATCAGTAATGAGTGGCAGGCAAGGCATAATACCATACCAGAATAGGGAGTTACACAAAAGAAAAAGTAAAACCTTAGCAAAATATCATGGTGATAGCTCTTTCACACTTGGGAGGCTTGGTTGCCATCCCATACTTCTATATGATCTTCCCCTTGGGAGAGGTGGCACAAAAGGACTCCTCCCCTTTAGCCCTTTTCGTCTCGAACAAGGTCTCGCAGATCTCTTCTCCTTAGGGACATAGAAGTCCCTTGCAGAGGAAAAAAGAGACTGTTCTTCCTCATCTCCACCTTGAGAACCATCCTCCATTGTGTCCACTATCTCTTCCTCGTCATCAACTAGTCCATTTGCCACTTTGGCTTGCCCTTTGTTGCATTTTCCACTTGGAGACAAAATTGTCTTTGTTTCCAACTTCTTTTGGCCTGCAAATCCATTTGGCATTTTCATGTTGCCATTCTCCTTGGTGAATGTGATCTCATCATGTGTCTTTCGGCCGGCTACTCCATTCTGAGCTTTGAGTTTGTGTCCACTTGGAGACCCGGCCTTTTTGTCCATCTTTTCAACCGCCACCACCCCATTCGGCCTACTGGTTTTGCCTTGCGCCGGAAACTTGCGTTTGAGCTTGTCCACATCCTTGAAGGAGATTAAGATGTACTTGTGACCAGGCTGCAAAACCTCTCCTTCATTGAGCACTGCATTGTGAGGATCTTTGAAGACTTGTGGCAGTGCAATACACATCCCATGATGCTTTCTCATCAACTTTGACACCGGAACTGCATGTTTGTACAGATCCTTTTGTCCACCTACATGCTTTATCTTCACAAATAACTCACTTGATCTTGAGGTTAGCTCTGAGGAAGCCTTGCTTCCTTTGGCCTTGTTTTTTTTCTTGTAATCTTTCTTAGTCTCCTCTACCAGGCCTAACTTGTGAACAACACGCTTCAGCATAGCCTGCAACCGAAAGTTTTGCAGCCTATCTGATCCAACATGGTAATTTGGGAGATGATGTTA
>NC_029774.3:124423457-124442832 GCF_000817695.3 Arachis duranensis
TTATAGTATGATTTACCACCAAATATCATCTTGTTTTCAACGGCCGGCTATGAAGCAGTGATGAAACCAAGACATTCAAAATTCACAAAAAAAATTGAGGCATGGCTTTTAGCTCTGTCTTCTTGGATGAGAACAAAAATTGTCTCTAGATTAGATAAGAAGGAATTGAATTGGTTCATCAAAATTAACTTCATGGTTTTATAGTGTGCCAGCTCTGCAGGCACATCCTTGTGCCAGAGTCATACTCCCACAAACCTGACATGACTTGGCGCTCAAGCTTCTTCAACCTCCCACTGATCCAGTTGTTGTGGATAATGAAGCATCCTTTCTTCAAACATGCTGCACTCACATTCTTCTTCTGCCACAGATCTTGGTATGCACCATTTGGAAAAAGGTCTCTATCTAAGAAATATACTGTCATGTTTGTTTCGGATTCAACACATCGATTATCATCGACACGGTTGGATCCTCCTGTTCCACACAGCATGTCATAGAAGCTTGGCTGCTCAGATAAGCTTGAAGTTTGTGCATGCCTCACCACTTTCTCCATTGCAGCAATGGTTTGACCATCAGAGTGAGCATAATAGAAGCCAGAGTTCAAGCGTCTCGGAAGGTTTATTGGTCCTGCATAAGCAAAAACAGAATATCATTTTTAAATCATATTAGAAAAATTGAAAAAATCTTTATGCATTCTTGTTACTTGACTCTTTTATTTTCGAGTGAGATTGAAGAATAAGCACCTTTTTTATTGAATTCATCAGACTGTGCAGCAAGAACAGCAGGACCAAAAGATTGAAGCAAGGGAAGTGGGTTTTTGAACCAATATGTATCCACATCACTAAGAAGAACATTGTAACCTAGCTTGAGTATCTTTAAGACCATTCTTGACTTCACTTTTGTCACCCTCTGGAAGCACTTGATACAAAGGTACTACTTTGAAATATAAATTTTTCAGGCAGAAAATCAACACACACCTGCAAGATGGAGAATTGATAAGTTTCCTGATCTAGAGCACAAACAATGAAGTTTTTAATGGACAGTTTTCGCAATCTGCAAACCCAACTCATCAGCATATCCTTATAGCTAAATCCAGCAGTTGTGAGAACAATGGTTTTGGTTTCGTCCGCCGAGATAGAAAGGAGTGATTCTAAAGAGAAAGGAATCTCCAGAGGCTCTGAAGTTTTCATTTGACCCTTTAGAGAGCAATCCAATATTCTGATGATCTGTGATTTCAGACAAGCAATGCAATGCATGGTGTTTTTCTCTAACCAAGAAGAGAAAATATTTTCCTTCCACAAGTTCAGTTTTCTATTGTGTCCAATCGGATAAACAATGTTCTTATCAGTGTCAAGAATAATGTATTGTTTATAACACTTGAAAAGTTTGGGAATGCTAGAATAATTGGCTTCACTGAAGAAGAATGAGCCATAATGTGCACCTAAATGAGAATTTCCAATGTACTCCCATTCCCTATTTTCAATATCCTGGTCACCATTCAGATGGAAACTTGTGATGGTCAAAGTAGCATCAAACACAAATCTGAACTCAGATGACATTGCTTCATGAATAAGCCAATTGTTGTGTATACCCTTATTGTACAAGAAAGGAGGAAGAACTCCATTATGTAGAGGCGCATCATTGTTGTTCCATGCAATGATCATGCTTGTGTAGCATTGATTCCCCTGCCAATTCTGCTGAAGCATTTTCTGAATCTGAAAGACCAAGCAAAATTCAATATAGTATGTTCAACGAGTTTGTTGATCAATCATTGAGTTAACTTTTGTTACCTCATGGGTCTTCACATGTTCCCCATTGTCTAGTAGCCAATGTTTCCCAGAATTGTCCAAATGAAATGGGAAGTGAGACACATTTTGTGATGAAGCAACTAGAAGCCAATCATGGTCAAGTTCATAAGCATGGTTTAAGGTGGAGATGAATCCGGAAAGGATAACAGTTTCAGGATCAACAATGACATATATGTCTGATGTGAATGAGTGTGATCTTGCAATCATGGAATGAAGAAAAGGTGTACCAAGGAAGCTGGAAACATAAATGAACAAACATGGATTAGAGGCCAAAATGAAGGAATGTGCTCCAAGAGTATGCAAATATTTCGCCTAAGCAATCAATATCAATTCATAAATACTATAGTTCAAAGTTAACAAACATACGTGAAATCAATGTTGGTATCAACCAAAACCCGGGAGCCAAAAGCTCCAGAAAAAGAAGCAACAGAAGGATCCTTGCTGAACAAAACAACACCAACATTTGGAGATAGAGCAAGCCATGATTGAATAGCCAGTGACTGCTTTGTCCCAGTGGAGCCCTTAAAAGGCTTAGGAGCAGTGAATATGGTAATCCTCAAACCTGTTGAATCCGATGCGACGTTGTTGTTGAGGTTGGAGATAGTGATTCTGCTGTGATCCTTATTGTGCAAAGGTAGCCTCTGAGTAGCATAGAGAGAAAGACCAATCAAGACTAACCCAGATAGCCAAATTGACCAGAGCTCCACCTTAAAAGATTCCTGCCAAGTCAAAAAAAATAACACAACATTGACATGTTAGAAAGTAAAATGAAGGACATGCTATGACATAGAAGAATGCAATTCAAGTAACAGAAGAAAAAGAACCTTCATGGTTTGTGTTGTGTTAGGAAGAAACTTTGTGATGGTTGTGTTCTGCCAAGTCTTATTGAAAAAGAGAGAGTGGTGCTTTAACTGAAGGAAACAAAGAAAGAAATTGCAAGCGTAACAAACCCACTAATAACACATGTGAAGTTTGACGTGACAAGCACGTTAATTCGGATGATAACAAATGAATTAATATATTGAATTTGGATACAAGAGTTTAAGCTACTAGCTGGTCAAAGGTCAAAGCCGATATTATTTATATGTGAACAAGTTTCAAGAGTTACGAAATCACGATAGTAGGGGGCATGGCATGTGAATTCTTAAAATTCACTTCAAATTAGCTCATCACCTAGGCAATTTAGGTCTTAAGAAATATATAACCGTACAAGCAACCTTTATTTTAGTGATGGTGACACTTTCATTTCATGCGAAGGAAAATATGAAAAAAACGGTCTGTTTATTTTATTCTTGACTTTTGAAATTAATTTCTGAGGCTACACTTACAAAATAGTTCCATTTTAAATTTGTCAAGCGTCTATTATTTTGTAATTTCCTTTTAATGATTTGTTACTGTTTAGAAAAATGAAAGCTTAAATTTCATTCTGACAAACAAGAAGGCCTTCTAGTTACATTTTTTTTAAACATATGCTAAGCAAAGCTTATTAATTATTATGCTTTTTTTCTTATTAATTCGCAAGAAAAGTATAGTCTAATTTTGATATGGAAATAGTATCTTCCAAATCGTATTTCACTTTTTATATGACAGAACACTAGCAAGAATAAACATTTCAATGACATAATAAAGCATCACTGTCATTTTAAACCGATTAAATGAAATAGAATAAAAATAATTTGACACAAAATAATTAGAATAACAATTTGCAGGAATATAAAGTAAGAAAACTAACATCAAGAGCAAATCAAATTAATGAATAAATTATCTGAAACATTCAGGCTTCAGCCACCACATCGGGCAGCATCGGAACACATTCTAATCTATCGGATATTTATGTAAGAATTAGACATTGAGAGAGGAGGGGGGCTAAATAGTAAATACATACCAGAAATCTAGTTGAGGACACAGCTATGATTTCCTGTTTTTCCTTTTTACATGAAGAAACATTACAACACATATCCATATGTAGCCCAGTCTAACTACTCTTCTCAAAGAACAGTGACAAACCAGGGTTCAAACCTACAAAAATGGGACAACACGTGTCCTCTCCCAAATATCCTCATCAAGAGTCCTTGCAAATAGCAAACATCACAAACTTCGCTCTGAACACTTCAAATTTATGTTTCTCTTGCTTGGAACCTGTAGATGTAATGCCAATCATCTTTTCACCCTGGCATTCATCTTTGCCGCCGAACAGGTGATCTGGATCTTGACCTCCTTCCTCTGCATGAAAAGCGCACACAGTAAATATACAAAGCAGCATTGTAAAGTAAACATGAAGAAGCTTGACAAATTCACCTGAGTTATTTATTCTTATATGATGATGGAAGTTTTTGTCTCAAAAACATAAAATCTTAATCTTGAAAACTTATATGCCAACAAACCTGGAATTATCAAGAGAAGAGTAGGGAGAATGCCTGCGCTGAGAACGCTTGCTATAAGGAGACCGCGAAACTTGTCTAAAAATGAAACCACCGTACTGACTTGGTGAGTTAAAAGTGAATGTGTTTATCATAAAAATGTACTCAACCTGGTAGTGTCACAACCCCATTGGGAGTAGCCTATAACCATTAAATCTTTTTTCTGTAACTTCTGAATAAAATTAGAAGATACAATCAAAAGTTTACCAGATCTTAGAACCTCAATAATAACTAAAAATCTACCAACAACATACTTCTCTATCCTGATTAGATGCAGGGGATAAAGTCCTTAATAACCACATGCAAATAAATGCTACATTGTACATAAAACTAAGGGTTTTCTAGCATTTCTGTCAGTGATCATTGGCGGATAAATAGAAATAACATGCAGACTACACTAATCCATAAATACAAAAAAGATTATATTTACTAAACAATAAACCAACAGAATGTTAAGTATGAGCTTCAGAATCCTAAAACGCAACACAAATGTCAAGCCTAAATTTGATCAAACGAATAAAATAACTAGCCTATGGTACACAACAAATTATAACATCAATTTCAGAACTTCAGTAAATGTAATCTCATAAGTTCCCCAGCAAATGCATACTAATGATAGAAACATTTATCTATGTACATATATACCATAACAAAAATATAGACAACCAGAATATTTTATCACCAATAGAAGTAAATAAATGATTACACATGAAACTTGGCAAATGACCAAAGTTGAAATCCATAAACAGTGCATAAATAAGTAGTACAATCATAAGTAAAGGTAGTATGCTGATTTGTGAATGTATAATGTTCCAATTTTGCTAAACTGATAATTATTAGTGAACGGTGGTAATATACAACTTTCTGGTCTTTATGATGTCAACAGAATCCTTCATCACAAAATTAAGGGATGAAGTTAATCTGCAGGCCGTAAAAAAACTGACCCAGATATAAAACATTAAATGCACAAAAGTGGATAGTTTCATGGCAACTCATACACAGATGCACAGAAAGTATAAGAATGGCAATACAACAAATAGACTACTTTAGACCAAATTTTAGCACAGATCATCAGTTAAGTAAAGCTGTTTGTCGAACCACCACGATTCTATAAGAAACACAGAAGAAAAAAAGAAAACAAAAAAGAAAGAAGGGCGAGAAGAAAAGTAAAAGAGCATTCCCCGAGTTAAATGTGAATATAAAATAATACCTTCTCTTAGACCTGACTGGAGATGGTGATAAGTCCCGTCTTCTTGAATGTGGCTTCCTGCAATATAGAAAACGAAATGAGGCAACATGTGATAACAAGCTAAACAAGGTTTCAATGGAATCTGTTCTAAACCTTTTTGAGCCATCTGAACCTTCACCGCTTGAAACACCAGAATGATTAACAGCATGGTCCCTGCTGGTTCTGCCTCTACTGCCTACTGAAGATGAACGTCGTCTTTTGTGCCTATCAGGGTTGCTTGCATCTTTTTGCCTAGATTTATGTTCCCCCTTATCCTTTGTATGTCCCCTTCTCCGGCTAGTATCTTCAAAGCCACTACTTCTATGGGGCTTGTCTGCTTCCTTCTTATCATCCTTGACATCATGAGAGGACTTTTTCCTCGACTCTGATTCCTTTGCCTTCTCTCCATGCCGTAAATTGAGCTCCTTTCTTTCTTTTGCCTCACTGTTGTAATCTCTTTTTTCCTTTCTCCCGTGTTTCTCATCCTTTCTTCTATGGATCTCATCACTTTTTTCATCTGTCCCAGTCTTGTTAACATGTACCTCCTTAACAGACTCCTTTTCAGAACTCCTATCATGTCGGTCATTTTTCTCTGATCTTCTTTTGCCTTCCCTAACTGGATTATCATCTACTGCTTTCTCCACGGCAGCATTCTTTCCAGGCAATTCAGATTTTGGTAACCCTGAAGAATCTTTAGAACTAAGACCATTAAATCCATTGTGGCTTCTTTCCAAGGCTTCAGTCCTCCTATTATCTTTAGAATTCGAATTATCCAATTCTCTGGGCACCTTATTACCCTGCAACTGATCAGTAGCAGCCCCGTTGCTAATTCTGGGTTGTAATGAGCCGGTTTTGACCGGCTTATCCTCTAATTTTGTTTGACTTCTTTCATGCTCTTCAAGTTGAGAGCTGCTATTAACAGGGAAATTATTTGTATCTTCCAAACTTTTCTTGAGCCTTGACCGATTAGTAGCATCTTTTGAAGGAGTTGGCACACTAGAACTCTCAATTTCATCATCTCCATCATCAGCATCAGAACCATAATTTCCAAGACCTAAAACATCTCCAGGAGAACTGGAATTAGATTTTTCAATGGCAACATCATTCTCGAACTCCTTTGCTTTGACTGGAACTAGAACCTTTGCAGATGCCTTAGGAACTTGAACTGATGATGGTGGAGATGCTGATGGCTTATGGTTTGAAGTGGCACCATTATGACCCACTGCATACAAAAAATTTAAAACTTACATATTAAATTTACTAGACCATGAAGTTGGCACATAATCATTTGTATAGATATATATTTAAAAGGAGAAAAATAGAGCGCATCACACTATCACCTTCAGCAGTCAGACCATCTTCATCAAGAACTTTTGTTGCAATTTCATCAAATAATTCATCAGTAACCTAACAAGAAGATTCAATTAGAACTACCATAAACTACTATCTGCTACCTAGATAGATTTTAAATGACAGTAATTTACTTATTAAACTAACCTTTAAAAGAACTTCCGTAAGAACTCTCTTTATTTCTAGGTTGATTGCTGCAGTTCTAGCTGCTTCAGCAAGATCCTACATATTGAACACATTAGATCAAATTTGATGAGAATAATGTTCATGTAAATAACAAAACAGAAAGAATATGAAGGGAATCATTCTGTAGAAGCAAACTGCAATGGCAGAGAATGGAACCTCTTCATCCTCCTCCTCATCTGATCTAGAGGAATCAATGCTCTTGCTATCTGTCTCATCACCCTTTGCATACGTTTTACCAATGCCATCGTCCACAGATGTTTCCGCTTTTGGGTGCTCTGCAGAAGGAGCAGCAATGACTGTTTTCTTTATTTCCTCTCTAAGCCAGTTAGGGACTGAAGCCTGAAAAATAACAACAAAATGAGGTTTGATGATGCATATATTGTCCAAGAAGTAACCTATGCAATATAATTACCTTCTTTGGACGTTCTGGAACACCATATGGATCAGCAGAGAAAGCTGCTGTAGGGTGAACTGCAGCTCCTGTGCTAAGAGCAAAGGGTGCACTAGTTGGGGGAATTGCTGGAGGTAGTCCAGGTCCTGGAAACCTTCCAAATGGTGGTGCCACATGACCAGGACCAGAAATAGAAGGATCATGCTGTTAAAATTACCCGAGTGTCAGGCTATGTACATTCAAATGAATACATATATGTATCTATGTAAGTAGCAAAAATGGTGACAAAATTAAGACCTGTGGCCCAGAGGCAAGAATTGCAGGTATTGGTGCATAACCACCGGCAGGGGCCACTGGAGCAGCCCAGTTGTTCATAGAAGTACCCGAATCATGATGACTATAAGTCGACTGCATTTGCAGGTCACTATCATGACTAAACCTAGGTGCAAAGTCTAAAGGTTGATCAGCAAGACTGATAGCAGGGTCCACTGAATTGCTGCCAGGTGCAAAGGTTGCTTGGAGAGGAGGTTGCACATGCTGTTGTTCTTGTGATGAGGAAACCGGTGGTGGGAACATTGTGTATGATTGTTGAATATGCTCAGCAGCCTCCTTACCTGTATATTAATATCCAGGTTACAACAATGGCAACAACAGCACTTTTCACACTATGTGAGTTCAGCTATATGAGTCAAGCAAATATAGTTTACAAATAGGATTCAAGTTGTTTCACGATGGAGACGGTTTCCAAGGAGAGTCTTGAAGCAGTTTTGATAGTTTTCTTTTTGGTCATCTCTTCGGATTCTGATGGTTTTGAATTTTGCTGCAGGCATTTTTACCCTTTTCTAAACTTTCGGTATCAGTGGTTTTTGGAATTGGGTTTCTACATGTACCTTACCCTCTCTTGTATTTATTCTTATAATTATTGATATTTCTTTTTCTATTTAAAAGGAACTTATAAACCCATATTAGTTGTCTATAACAAAATAATTGCAATAGGCTGATCACATATCTCGCTTTAAAAGTTAGGAAGGATGGGGTTGAAAAGGATCTTTCTTTGAAGCAAAATGTAACAGGTTCACATCACATGTACTTCAGTATAGGGAAATGTTAGAGAATCATCTACAAGCCATTTCCACAGTATGTGAACAAAGCTTCACTGGCAATTTCAACATGCTAAATAAATAATTACCTGTAACAGAACTATAACTAGAAGGTACCTCCTGCTGATGAACTGATGGATTTGTAGGCAAGTTTCCCTGTTCAAATGAAACTGTTGGATCTCCAGTGTTGGTTCCATCTCTAGCACCATATGAATGTCCATCTGAAGTATATGAGGTCTCCAAACTGATAGATGCAGCATCCTGGGAATGTCCTGAGAGCCGTTGTGCAGATGCATCCAAGTAGGAAAATTGCTGATAGGTTGATGATGGATGGGACTGGTTTTGAACATCGGTATAGCGTGAGTCAGCAGATTGCTGATACTGGTCATGATAATGGTTTTGCTCTTGCACTCTTCCAGCAGGTGAAAAGTGTGACTGTGGATGCTGACTTTCCATAGTAGACTTAGCAGCCCATGCTCTGGCCTTAGCAGCCCAATCTTCTTCATTATTTTGGGCTATTATTGCATAATTATTATTATTATTTAAGCAAAGATATACAAATTGGAAATTCAAAATAGGAGGGGGAGAGAGAGAAAGAAAGAAAAGGAAAGCAAGTTTCCAAAAGGCAAAATGGTGGCATGCAATGGCACACATGAGTCGAGGGAAAATAAAAGAGAGATGCTACATTGTTATCATTTAAATGACTAAATGCAAGCCAGTTATTGTTGGTTACAAACTATAGACGAAATTTTGATCAAGACATCTGTTCTCTTCTAGAGCAAAATTCAGTGCCAACTCAAAACTCGCCGTAGTCTTATGGTTACAAACAAAATTAAGGCCACAAGATGCTGAAATATCTAGTAACAACACACAAAAACCGGCACAACATTGCATGCAAATGCTTGCCTCTCAATTCAAAAACGTTTCAGATCCCTACTTTTCCACTGAAGATTTAAACAAACAATATATAAACTCTTTTTAAAAAAAAAATTGATCCTCGAATAAAAAGTACAACAACTAACTAACCAGGATAACCTTGGTTGGCAGGCCAGCTTGGGTTGCTCCATTCCTACAAAAAGTAAGAAATTAAAAAATGAATGAATTAAAACAAAAGAAAGTGTAGAACCAGCTATCAACTAATCAAACTTCAGAATAATCAAAGTAGAAATAAGCCCTAGCCAACAACCAAGAAGAAACAAAACACCAATACTAAGAGAGGGAAAAATAAGGTAGAATTTTCACCTGATGATAGGGCTGCTGAGAAACGTGGGAGTGAGGGATGAACTGAGGAGGAGGAGGAGGAGGAGCGTGAGAACGAGCGTGGGGAAGGGGAGGAGGTGGAGGCGGAGGAGCATGGAACTGGCTGGGATGGTAAGGGTAAGGGTTCGACGAAGGAGGAGGTGGAGGATACGATGCCGCCGGCGGATAATGCTCGGCGTGTTGCGGCTGCGGAGGCTGAGGCCACTGCGGCGGAGGGGAGGGGGTCTGAGAAGGGTGGTGGTACTGGAATTGAGAGGAGTACCATGGTGCTTGGGGAGGTGCAGGCTGACGCGGCGGGAGCGGCGGCGGAGGCATCTGGTGGAAGTGGTGGTGGGGATCAGGCGGGTGGGGAGGCCTGATGTAGCCGTGGGACTGCTGGAAGGAATCCATGAGGAGAGCGGGGATTTGGGAGAAATGGCGCGTATAAGGTTCCAGAAAATTAGAGAAGCTCCGATTTGGATTGTGATAGGGTTTTGGTTTCGATCGCAAGAGAGGAGAAGACGAAGAAGAATAAAGTCTTGGATGAAATTGGAAGAGGGTTCAGCCACTCCCCGTGAGGACCAGCGCTTCCGAACATAAACCTTTCGCTTACTCTCTCTCCTTCTAGTAGCAAAATAAAAATAAAAATAAAAAGAGGGAAAAAAAAACAAACAAACCCCTTCCTTTTTATCTTAAACATAAATAAATTTGTTGACAATTAAAAATATAAAAATATAAAAATATTTTTTATTTTTAAATTTTTTATATCTCATTTTATTCAATTGATTGATATTGTTTAAAAAATTGTAATCTTTTTTATTTCATTTAAAACTAATTGAGTTTTAATTAATTACATTTTAACTTAAAACCTTATATTTTTAGAATTTTTAATATTAAAATTTTAATATTTAAATCTGTATATAAAATTAGGAATATAATATAACTTCTTATAAATTTATAAACTCTTAAAATGTATCAAAAAATAGTTCTTAAATTTATAAGAATTATAAAGACTTATATCGTTATAAATACTATCTAAGTCATAATCATGGCTCTAAAAAATTGGGTTAAATCAACTTGTCAGATCGGTCCAATCACGAATCGAACATCTTTATAATTCGGCTTAAAGGAAAATAAAATCACAAATCTAAAATTTATGCGTAGATGACTGAACCATTCAGTTAGATCGAACTAGGATCCAACCGATTTTACTTAAATTGTGCCATTTTTAAGTTTAATGAAAAAAAAACACTTGAAACCTACCCAGCTACCCTATCTTTTCCTTTTTTTTTTTAGTTAAGCCCCACTTTGGTCTTTGAGATTAACGAGTTACATTGATTTAGTCATCGAGATCCCAATTGCACTAAATTAGTCCTTCAGATAGAAAAAAATACACCACGTTTGTCCTATCCCCTTTTTCCATCACCGGAGCACTGACGCTGTTAGTGATGTGACCAATTCTTGCCACACTAGACACAAAGAAACGGCGTCGTTTGTAATTTGGCGTTAAACACCCCTTTGAACGACGTCGTTTGTGTGTGCTAAGAAATAAAACGTCGCCACCCCTCTTTTGTCTCTTCTCTTCGTCTTCAACTTTTCCATGAGTGATGCAGAAAAAAAATTCTCTCTTCCATGAATGACATAAGTTAGTAACTGGTAGCTGTAATAGGGTTTCTGGAGGCCATTGGAACACGACGTACACTGTACACTTTGTCTGGAGAGTTCGTTTGTCACTGCAAGGATCTTCTGTTTCGTCATCAAAGTTAGTGAGAAGGAGTAAAATTTTATTTTTTCAAATTTTATGGAATGCTTTGATGTTTGTTGATCATGGTTGATTGTTTTGTATATTGTCAGTCCACAATTTTTGAAGTGGATCATATGCTAGATTTTATTTTGATGTTTTGGGTGACTCTATTTAGGAATTTTTTTATGCTCTTTTTCAATGGTAGAACAATGAGTATCTTCTCATGATTGATAATAGTGTTTTATTTTGATATTTTTTTGCCATTTATGAATGTTATTGATGAAAACTATCTTAAAGTGATCAGCATGTGTAACTGGTGTTGAAAATAAATTCTTTTGAACCATGCAAATGGATGTGCAATTAGATATTATGTTTCACCATGAGAAAAAATTTTAGAAAGATAAAAAAGGATAACTATTTATTTGCTTGATAAGAAGGCATATGTTGGTGACATTGATGTAGGTACTTTAGATGTATTTTGGGTGATAAATTATTATAAATAACTAGTATATGATAAGATGGAAGAATGTTGGTTGCATGTTCCTAGGAGGAGTTTAGACAGTAGTTTGAGAGTTCTTAATTCTGATGATGAATTAAGAGAGATGTGTTTCATGGCTGAAAAGAATGATGGACTGGTTGATGTTTACTTTGAGCATGCAGTATCATCACTAGAAATTCTTGAAGGGAAGGAGATTATTATTTATGTTGATGATGACCATGATGAGCTCAGAATGGTTGGTGATGAACTCGGCAATGAACCCCTATCAAACAAAATCCTAAACCAAGCTAATAAACCCACTGCCTCTGCTGATAAGACTCCATTATCCAACAACTATGAATTAACAAATCTTAGTGCTAATAAGCCCACTGCCTTTGTTGATAATACCTCACCACCCGACAACACAAAACCAGCAAATCCTGGTACTAATAACCCAATATCTCACAACAATGAACCCATTATCACATCCAACTCTAATCCTAACCAAGCTACTACTGTAAAGCCTATTAGCAAGACTCTTCCAATTATCCCAAAAACTAAACCCAAGTCAACGGCCAACTCAATGCCAAAACCTAATACTATATCTTCTTCCAAGCCCAAGCCAACTCAAAGTGTGTGTCCAAACCTAAAATAAACTCAAAGCCCAAATCCAACACTAAAGCCTATTGCACAAGGTCTATTTCAAAAGTGAGGCAAGTCCAGCAACCACACAAGAAAAAATAAGTTCTAATATTGCCTTCTTCTAAAAATGAACACACCACAAAGAACAGTTCATATGAATTTGGGAGAGATGATAGCTCAAGTGGTGGTGACATAGTTGGAAAAAGTATAAAGCCAAGAGAAGATACTTTAAGTTTAGGCATGCACCTGGAGAAACTTATGCAAAGTCTAAAAGGAAGTTAATTAATGATGATGATGCATTGGTGGTGGATGATAAGGAGTGTGAGGTGGACTTAAGTTTTTTACAAGTTCTTGTCATAAGAGATGAAGATCTGGACAATGCTTTGGACCCAGGAACAGAATCTGATGAGGCCAACTCTTGGTACTCCGAAGAGATGAAGATTCCCCCCTTTAGAAGAAGAATTTTTAGAAGAAGAGCCTGATGACGTTTTCTTAGTATTTAGAGATGGTATTTGGTTTAGTGATTTAAAGTTTAATACAAAGTATGAGTTCAGAGAGATAGTGAAGGAGTTTACAATTCAAGAAGATAGATGGATTCAGTTTATTAAGAATAATACTGTGAGATGTAGGGCTGTGTGCAAGATTGAGGAGTGCAATTGAGTGGTTTATGCCTCACGGGATCATGAGAAAACATGTTGGCAAACTAAAATATTCAATGACGACCACACGTGTCCTAGAGAAGCCACCAACCGAGTTGCAAATAGGAATTGGTTGACTAGCAAGTTAGTGAAGAAGGTTAGGAAGTATCCTAACTTTAGACAATGTGAGGCAGTTGTGTACTTCAAGTCTAAGTGTGACCTGGTGTTAAATAGAAGTTTTATTTCTAGAGCTTTGGCATATGCTAGAGTTATAGTATATCGAGGTGAAAAAGTCCAATATATAATGGTGAGGGACTACGGTGAAACACACTTAAAGTGTAATCCGGGATCAACAGTGAGAATTGACACCATCCCACAACCAGATGGAGAGGTGATTTTTCAGAAGATGTATGTTTGTCTTAGTGGCTGCAAGAATGGGTTTAAGGCAGGGTGTAGACGACTGATTGGATTAGGCACGACATTCTTTAAAACACAAATTAGAGACCAGATTTTATCAACAGTGTGTCAGGACGTAAATCATCACATATATGTTATAGCTTGGGCAATTATAGATGTGGAGAACATAGAAAATTGAAAATAGTTTTTGGAGCTACTCCATGAGGATTTTGGAAACTACAAAAAAAAAACAAATAATGCTTTATGAGGGACATGCAAAAGGTATATTCGTTAATCATCTTTTTTTCCTTTCATAATACATTTTATTATTCTAAAATGGTTTCATAATTCATATTTTTTAATGTTTTCAGAATTCTTTGAATGTAGAATTTTTTTACGAGAGATAAAAATACATGACACTAATTAAAATGAATTAAAGTTATATCAATTTGGTTACTTGTTATTGCTGTTTATTTTTCAATTAGAAGCTGGATTATAAGTAGTGTATTTGAGCTTGCTGTTCAGTTGTAAGATTTCAGGTTAATAATTGCTAGTTAGTAATGCTATTCAATTATTTGTTACATGTTAGTCTGAAAAGGATTTACTTTCTGAATAAAATATTGTGCATGGGGATAGTTATTATTCCATGTGAGTAGTCTAACATAGAGACAAAAATAGGAAACAATTTAAAGGTAGGGGACCATTTCAGATTCATTAAACAAATGCTATGGACTATTATGGGCTCATTTATTGTTTCTCAAGGACTATTTTGTATCATAACAAAAGTTACTTAATTGTTGTGTTCGCATGCAGGGCCTGATTTCTGCTGTTCAGGAGGTCATGCCTCATGTCCACCATAGATTCTGTGTGTGGCACTTATGAAAAAACTTTAACAAGCAGTGAAAAGATTTAGAATTAAAGGAGGTACTCTAGGAATGCACAATATCAACCACATATCAAGAGTTCTCTGATAACATGAAGAAGATTAAGAAAATTAATGAAGATGCTTGGAATTACTTTAACAAGTGGCCTAGAGAATCATGGACAAAGTCAGCATTTAGTCATAGCCGGAAGCTTGACAACATCTGCAATAATGCATGCGAGGTCTTTAATGCAATAATTAAAGAAGTAGGGGCCAAGCCAATCATCACTTTATTTGAGGAGGTCAGAATGTTTGTGATGAGAACGATAGCTAAAAATAAGATTAAGCTTGCCAACCATGTAAGGTTAAGCTTCCCAAGATCAGAAAGGAGTCTAAAAATTGGATGCCAATATGGATTGGAGATGATGAGTATGAAAAGTTTGAAGTGCATGGATATCCAACAAACATGGTAGTGAATTTGGACAAGCGGCTGTGCACATGTCAGTTTTGGATATTAACAGGTAATTAACCAGCATTTATATCCTCTTTTTTACGAATAATTAATACTTTAATGATACATTTGTTTGTTATTTTCTTTAGGAACGTCTTGTGTGCATGCTTGTGCGGCTCTTGCAATGGTGAATAAGAGACCTGAAGATTTTTGTCATAAGTAGTTCACCATGGACTCGTATAGAGACATTTACCCATTACATAAATTTTTTACCTGGACAAATTTTTTGGGGGAAATTTGAGCACAATAGGCCACAAACACCAAAGACAAAGAAAAAGATTGGATCACTCACAAAAGAAAAGGAGAAAGGATGCAGATGAGGACAATGGAGGAAGTAAAAAATATAAGTTTATTGGGGTCTTAAAGAGACAACTTAAACCCTTCACTTGCAGATACTACCTATAGAAGGGACACACAAAGAGGGATTGTCCAAAGAAGAGAGCAGCTGATGGTGCAGCTGCAGCTGTCGCTGTTGCTAAGACAAAACCCAATGCACAAGGAAATACAACACCAGGATCAACTGTTGATTCAAATTCTGTTGCACCAGAAGCTGTTGATGTTCCTGCTCAAGCTCCTCCAGATGTTGCATCGATTAATATCCAGGAAGTTGATATCGAGCTTTCTCAACCAAACTACTCAAATGCACAACAGTCTCAAGAGATAGTTACATTTAGTTTAACAAATCATATGTAAAATTATTGTGCACAATCAGCCTAAATTTATGTACTATTTAAATGAAATAGGCTCCACCTATAAGGCCATCCAAGTTGCAACCAGAAGGAGGTTCTTACTACCATCAGGATTGGTCACTATGGATCCACTATAAGAAACAAGCTCAGGCACAGCTTTCAGACTGACCAGCTTCTTGAAATTTGTCCCAATGCCCGACTTCAAGCCACCGAGAAAGAAGAAATGAAGATGTAGTTGATGGCAGTAGACCATTTTGAATGATATTAGGAATCTTTTTGTGAATGATACTTTTATTTTGTGGCTTAAGTTTATGGAAGTAGACTATTTATCTATTTGAATACATTATATGATCTGATGGCAGTCTCTATCTTTACTATTGGTGTATTTTAAATTTAGAACTAGTCTTTACTTTTGTGGGAAAGTTGTCACTGATATGACAAGGGTTTGACTTGTTAAAACTCATTGTTACTTTTCTTGAAACCTATTGATATGGTAATATATTATTACTATTATTATGACAAATTGTTCTACATTTAATTATGCTATTGTAGATTTTTTTTGCAATATTTTTCAATAATTTTGTTGGATGACAAAAAAAAACTTGTTTTATGTTTATAACAGGACTAACAACTTGAACATTTGACAATGACACTTTTTCTTTCTTCTACTACACATTAACCCTAAACACATTAAACAAAATCATGCTCAAAATTTAAATACCAACATGAAACCAGCAACAAATATTATAAACAGAGCCAACAATAACATATACAATTTTTGGGTTCTAACTTCATTTTCTAACTTCTTGATTCTCCAAGCCAAATTCATCCTCACTTGGTCAACATCCTCGGTAGAAGTTACCCTTCTACCGACATCTTCTTCTCTAATGTCAGCTCAGACAAATAAACCACACCACCTCTTTTCCTTGACATTGTAGTTAGGACACCCAAAGAATAGTTTGTTAGGGTTAGTCTTTGTTGTGGACCACCAAAGAACAGGACGGTAGCGACACCCACATCACTGTAGAACACTCAATGCTCTGCTTTAACTAAGAATCTTTGTGTTAGACCGCATAGAACTCTGACTCCTACTTGCAATCATGATCCTAAAATCAGAAGGGTGCACAACGAGTAAAGAGATGAAGAACCAGCAAAAAAATGGGAAGAAGATGAATAAGTAAATGAAGCAATTTAGGTTATAAAGGGGACGAATACCAAATTGGAGCTAATCAGTGCTCCAGTGATGGAAAAAGGGGGAAGGACTAACGTGGTGCATTTTTCCAATCAGGAGGACTAATTTAGTGCAATTGGGATCTCGAGGACTAAATCATTGCAACACGCCAATGTCAAGGACCAAAGTGGGACTTAACTCCCTTTTCTTTAGTTCAGACTTCAAAGTGTCACGCTCAGACACCACCGTCTTCGTCTGGTTGTAGTATTCGAAGTTTCCAATCCACCAATTGCAGCTTCTTCTTCGAACTCGGTGTGTTAGATTCTGTTCTTCGTTTGTCAGCAACAACTTCCTCCAATCCACCATCGTCATGCTCGTCGCCTGACTTCCGTCTCCGTTGCACTTCTGTCTCTCTGCTCAGAAGTTAAAATGAAGGTTTACAATTCTGCTAGTGCAACTCAAATTGATTTTTTTCGTTTATATTTTATTTTTTATTATTGGCTTTTTATTATTTAATTTAGGATTCTATTGCTGGTAGTGCTATTTAGATTAAATTGTTTAATGATTAGCTCTGTCCATTATTACTATTTTGTGCTATGCTGTATTTTATTTTGTTAATTTTTTGTGCTGTGCTAAAAATAATTTAGCTGAAATTATGCTCGTTACTACTACTTATTGTTAATTTTTGAAAAATTTTATTAATTTTTGTTAAAATTATGCTGAAATGATGTCATTACTAATGCTTATGGTTAATTTTTGAAAAAATTTATTAATCTTTGTTAAAAATATGCTAAAATAATGCTCATTGTTAATCTTTAAAAAATATTATTAATTTTTGTTAAAATTATGCTGATTATTATTGCTCATTGTTAATCTTTAGAAAAGTTTATTAATCTTTATTAAAACTACGCTGAAACCTTATTAATACTTGTTAATCTTTGGACTTTTTTTTATTTGACTTTTGAATTTGTATTTTGCTAAGATTATAAGACTTTAGTTGATATAATATTTTAAATATGGATGATATTTTAATATTTATATTAGACTATAATTATGTTTTAATATATTTGTTTATATTTTATTTATAATTTTATTATAAAACAATTTTTTTCGATTAAATTGGTTGAACTAATAAACTAGTAACTAAAACGGTTCAATGATTGGTCCAATTTTTAAAACCTTGATCATAATATAATCATCTCTTTCTAAGATTAGTTTTGATATTATTATTAAATTTAGGAGTGTTCATGGATCGGATCCCAATCCGCAAACCCGAAATGTTTATCCGAATCTAATATGAAAATTTCGGATATTGATCCGATCTACAAGGCTATCGGATCCACATATCCATAGATCTGTAAAAAAATAAAAAAATAAATATTCTTTATATTTTATTTCAATTAATCATTATCATATATGTTGTATTATTTTATTATTTAAAAAAATATATGTTTAATAATATTTTTGGAATAAACTTATTTAAAAGAGTGAAAAAAGTGAATTTTATTGACAATTTTGTAATAAAAATAAGCTTTTCAAAATATTGTTATATTTTGCAAATATATCCGATATCTAATTCGATCCGCATGAAAAAAATACGCGAATACTAGATCTGATTTGATAATTTCAGTACAGATCATATCAAAATTTTGGTCATATCCAATCTTCGTTCACCCAAACTTAAATTTGTTCTTTAAAAAAACCGGTCAACAATGAAAAAAACCCGGTCAACAAATAAAAAGAAAGAGAGAGCGCCCCATTCGAGTAAGGACAATGTGGGTTGGTTTGAGTCGATCCAAATTGTCATTGCTATGTTAAAAATTGAAACCATGGCCCGAGTTCAATTTTGCCTATGGATAAGATCTAGTAATAAAATTGGGTTCATCTTTATTTAGACCATGTGTGTTTATCCACTCAACTTAATAACTACAAAATTTAACCAAATTTGTTACAATAAAGTGACATTTTTCTTTGTTAATTTTTCTTTTAAAATAACACACCTTAATTATAGAATAACTAAAGAAATAATTGTAATTCATTGTTATTAATTATTTGATCCTTACTAAAACTTTTTTCCATTTTTTAGCTATCTATTTAACTTTATATGTGATCAAATAAAATTTATTTTATTTAAACTAATATATTTTGTATATATAAATGCCAACAAAACTAATCAAACAATGAAATAAAACATATCTACAATCTAAAACACTTTATATTTTTTTATTTATTGATTAGGCCATTAATTAATAAATTTTTATTAAACTATCTCATCATTGGTATATATATATCAATTTATTTTCTATTATTTAGATATCGGGTATTTTCCGTCTATGTAAAAGGAATTCCAAGTTTTAAGTTTTTGATATTTTTATTTTATTTAAAAAAAGTTTAAATTGTGTATTCTATCTTTTTTTCACGACTAAATTATCAAGATAATACTCAAAAATTTATGTCACTCACAAAAGTAACTTTAAGGATATTAACCATGAATAAGTTTTTGAAAAATTAAAAAAATATAACAA
>NC_029774.3:124443227-124463184 GCF_000817695.3 Arachis duranensis
ATAAATTTCATCAATTTTTTTTTAATTTTTTTATTCTTTAATTTCTCTCTTCAACCAAACAAATTTTTTTTTCTTCTTCTATTTTTCCTTCACACAAATATTAGGTAGCGTTTGTTTTGCAGTACTGGGATAGAGACTGAGAGACTGAGACACAGTATCATGTTTGTTAGTTCAGAGATTGGTATTAAAATTTCTGTTTCTACCCTCAAAATTTCAGTATTTCGGTGCCTCCAAAATGTAGAGACATAGGGGATTGATATTTTTAGAAACAGAGACTGAAACTTTAATAATATTTTATACCTAAAATACTCTCATTTTAATTAATTAATTTTAATTTTATCCTTTGTGTAAATTAAATTAGAGTTTTATTCTTGTTTCAATTTTTGTCTCTCACTTGACACCAAACATAATACTTAAATTTATTTCAATCTCCGTCTCTTAATCTCTGTCTCTCAGTCTCAATCTTTCAATATCTGTCTCTTCATCAAACGCTACGTTAGAGATGATATAGTCGATAACATGTAACAGAGTAACAGACTGCTGGGTAACTTTTTTCTCATCTTATAAGAGCCTTGAAAACGACATCGTTTTGCACGGGAAAGGTGGCACACGGCACTGGCCAACACATAGCCACGTTCCAATATTGCACCAATAACACGACAACACTGGCGCCCATCTTCATCCTTACAAGTCACAACTTCCCCCCACATAAATATCTTCTCCCCTCGCTCTTCTCACTTCTCACTCAAACCCCTCCCCCTCCCGCCGGTCTTTCTTTCTTTTCTTCCTCCTCTTGTTGTTTCTGCCATGGCTGCGAATCTGGGCAACCTGGCACTCTTACTAGACATAGCTTCCCCGCGGAGCATCATTCTCGACAGGAAGCTTATTCGCCCCGCCGGGATCGACGTTGTTTTGAGCTTGTCACCCAAAAGGGACCATGAGGGAGAGTATCGGAGCAGCAACAACAACCTCCGCGCGGTGATGGCCCGGGGGAAATCCAACTCCGAGAAGAACGGGGTCGGGTATGACGCCGAGTCCAGCGACGAGGACAATAATGGCGGAGGCGGCGGGTTCTGGGAGACTGAGGAGTGGGAGAATGAAATACGGAGGAGAGTAAGGGATTTCGAGGACAGGAGAGCGCTTGAGAAGAAGGCCGAGGAGTTGCAGAGCCGCGGCGGCGATGGGACGCAAGGAGGAGAGGAAGGTACGGAGGAGACCGAGGAAGAGAAGAAGATGAGAGTGAGAAGAGAGCTCGAAAAGGTTTTGTTTGTTTCAATTGACCTATTGGTGATAGATACATGATGAGATGGGATCTTAACTTTTATGTTTAATGAATGAATGTGGCGTGCAGGTGGCTAAGGAACAAGAAGAGAGGAGAGCGACGGCGCAATTGATGTTTGATTTGGGTCAGAAAGCTTACGGAAAAGGCATGTACGGACGTGCCATTGAGTTTCTTGAAGGTGCACTCACTATCATCCCCAGGCCTACTTTATTTGGTGGTGAGGTTGGTCGGCTCACTTCTCTCTGTTTATCTCTCTAATTGATGAGTGTAGATGGAGGGTTTTTAGGGTTTTGTTATTTATTTCAGATTCAAATATGGCTTGCTATGGCTTATGAGGCCCACAACCGCCACAAAGACTGCATTGATCTGTACAAGCAACTAGAGAAGACGCACCCCAGTATTAGCATCCGCCGTCAGGCCTCTGAGCTTCGCTACATTTTGCAAGCGCCCAAGCTCAAGATATCACAAGAGGAGATGGTCACCATACCCTTGATTGGTTCTAGTTACGACAGGTTCTTTCATTCTTACCATAATCTTTATACAATCCTAGTTTGTGGCAACAAATTATTTTTCTTGTATGTTGATGCATGATTCACAACTAGACAATGAACACAAGCAATTTGGCTCAATTTCCACAAATATCATTGCTTTTTTATTCCTTATCAATCTTTTTCAGTGGTTATTGACTTGTATAGAGTATAGGTGATACAGAAGGAATTTCATTTCTTGCAACTTGCTCAAGTTGTTGTACTGTTCATGTCAAATCGTCAATGTGTGATAATCTCTATTCATGTCTTATTGTCACTGAGCTGTGTCCCACTACACTGAACTGCCTCGGCATTTGTCACATTGTGGTGGATCATAACTATTAACTGCATATATAGTAATTTAAATTGCACTTTATTACTTTTGTGACTTGGAGCAAATTAGAAAAATAATATTTTATTTGTTACCATGCAATGTAGCTATGCGGGAACATGGAGTGATAAGTACAAGGACAAGGATCGAATAAGTGGATCGGTTACCAACCAGCTTCCATCTTCAAGAGATTACCTTGGGGATTTTCTTGTATGGAAACCTCCAATTGGGTTAGAGAAAAGTAGAGCTTTCTGGATTGGATTGACAGTATGGTTGGGTTTGGTTGGCGCTGCCCTCATTATTCAAAAATGATCATACACTTATACATACACATTTTGCCGTCTCCAATTTCTCATCTATCCGTTCTACTTAATTAGCTCTAAGATTTTCTTTTTGATTTGTATATACATAATTATAATTATATATAGATTCTAATGTGAAGCCCCATGTCACTGTAACATTGTTGTACCGTTTGTACTTGTGGAATATATTTGTAAAATTAATTACATGCTGTCTTATTATTTCCCAGGCATAGTAATTCTGCTAAACCGTTTCCAGTTTTTAATCACACAAAAAATATTTTTTTTTTGAAGGAAAGAGCTCAACACAACAAGGTGAAGTAATTAAACAAAACAACAAAAAACAAATGCTAATCAAACAAACAAACATCTCTTCATAGTTATATCTAGCAATGTCGTCAACAACTAAAAGATCAAATTCAGTCCATTTGTTAAAAAATTTCGCAACACCTGAAGAAATTCCCTAGCCTTTCAGCATCGTTTCAGAAAACTCTTCAATCTATCCTACGCTAACCAATACCCGATCAAAGCGACTGCACGATTGATCCCGAAACCACGTAAACTTTCAATCATTCACCTCTAGAACCACCAGCTCCATATCTTGTATCCATGTTTTAAAAATTACTGCTACTGTAAACATACTAGCTCATTTCTTTTCTTCCACTTACACAACTTCTTTAAAGTCACCCATGTAGCAAATAGGGATTTGACACAAACCATAAATAAAATTCAACTAGCAGAACACAAAATTAAAATTCTTGTTCGTCAACACCCCCTCCACACACAACCATCTTTTCCCTTTATAGTAGTTACGCAAGTCAAATATCAGTACGTCCCACAACAACAAAAAAACCTCTAAAAGCACCGTCCGGAACTCACAAGAACCTAACCCACTGAATCATTTTTCCAAAATTATACTGCATCAATTTTGTATCCACCTGCTTTTTCGTCTCTATTAATTTTAACATGTTCAAACTATATTTTGTCTTAAATTTTTCATCATACCCAAGCTTCCAACACCCCCTAAGTCCCTCACATTCAAAAACTAAAATCATTTAAAAATTGTATTACACATCTTATTCCGATTTTTAGGACGACTCCTTCTTGCTTTCTCTTTTTGTTTTGCTTACTTCTTTTTCTGTGCAATAAGTTCATTCGGAGTTTGAAGAGCAGCCATAATATCATCTTCTTCATCATAAGGAACAGCTCCTGATTCCATCACCAAATCCCAAACTACTCTATTTTCATCCAAGTCTGCAACCCAATAACCACCTTGCTGGTACTGCTCACTGTCAACGTCTTTGTCCAAACATCCCGACTTCTCCAAGTCCCTTATAGCCCCTTCCTCTTGGACACAAATTTTCTCCAACAAAATAGTTTCACCCCCTGAATCTAATTCCTCCGCTTCACCATCCCTCATCGAGCTAGCTCCAGTGTTCCTTTTGTCAGTCATATTCATCCTATTTGCTCTGGCACAGGATTCATTCCACCTCCAACTCATTCCTAACTACTGTTTTCCAACCTCTCTTACGCTTACAGCATCACCCTATGCACCAGTCTCATATCTCTTCTTTGTCAGTTTCTCATCAGAATATGCCATCAACCCAACACCATTTACTTTGTTGGCTAAGCAGTTCTCTGCCAGACTCGCTTTTTGCCCTGCACCACCAATCAACTCCTTCTCGGTGCTGGTCAACTCAATAGTGGCTCGACAAACTTCTCGCAGTTTACTACTATCCACGTCATCTTCCTCTACCCGACGGTCATCACAGTCGCCGCCACCAACAACCAGCCGTCCTGCTTCCTGCCTTCCCGTTCCCCCACCATTCTCCTCGTCGTTGTTGGGTCTCAAAAACTCCACGGCTGCTGCGTGAAGGGCAGAACCTTCCATTCTCTTCTCTCCCAAGATCGCGCAGTCCCCTTCACCGGTGCCTACGACCTCTGCCAAAGCAAACTTAGGAATACGCAAAACAATGTAGCACCACTGCATCCCACCTCAAACTCTCCTATGGCGCAACCCAAGTCATGGCCATCCCCAACAAGAAGCTGTTGGTCTCTTCTATCCTTGTAAAGCGCCGCTGGATTGTTTCTGGTTGTGAGTACCCGACCTATGTTTTTCCTGTTCCATCAGATGAGCCTGTTTGGTTTACTAAAGTAGCCTCCCCAAATCTTACTCCCCCATAGTCATAGGATACCGTTTTTTCAGACGTGGCTTTATTGTTGCTTAATGGGGATCCCAAAGAATAATTATTTCATTATTTGAGTCTAATTCGTATGAATTGTCATCTTTAGAAGGTTTAGGAGGTAAGCATCAAAGTGGTCTCTGAAGTTGTCTTCGAGGATCAAAGTAGTCCCTGAACTTAAAAATTTGTCAAGATCATCCCTGAACTTGATCTCCGGTACTCATAGTGGTCCTTCCGGTGAATTTCGTCCAGTTGGTGCAATCGAAAAGCTGACCTGGCGTCGTTGGTGACACGTTTGCAGCCTAACGGCTAGCTGACGTGGCCAAGTAAATGCTTTGGAGTCAATTTGGTCTCTAATTTTAGTTTAAAAATCCTAACCCCCAATTTGACTCTGTTCTCCTTTCTTCTCCATCGCACACATTGTTCTTGTCTACTATCCGTTCATCTCCACCGCACCAGAGGTGAGTCTTCAGTGTTGTCTTCATCTTCGAACAGCAGACGTTATGGCTAGCGCAAGCAACGCAGCTGGGAGCTCCAACAACCCAAGTTCGTTTGGAAGCATCATGAGGAGAATGAATAGAAACAGAGATGCGCGTCTGCCAAAATGGTGTGCATGCGGGTCGAGACCAGTGCTGCAATGGTCAGCGACGGAATCTAATCCACGGAGAGCGTTCGTGGGTTGCCCAAACTACAATGTAAGTGCTTGATTATGTTCTTTGTTGTAAATCTAGAGGTAAAGTTGGTTGATTCACTTTCCTGGGTTTAGACTGCAGGTAAGAGGTGGTGTGGGTTGTTTCTTTGGATGGACAAAATTCTGGAAGAAGATATGGTGACATGTGATGGTAAAACAAGCCCTTCAAACGACAACGAAGAATGGAAGATGAAGATTGCTTGGAAACTTGGAAGACTGGAGTATGAAGTTAGAGTTCTGAAAATGGGGGGGATTTTCTTGTTTACATGTATTCTGCTGCTTCTGGTTACAGTTGTTGTGCTTGTCTTAAGGTTGGATAGGCAGCAGAGTCAATTGTTCTGTTCATATAATTGCACTTGTATATGTTGTTCTGTTCATATAATTGCACTTGTAATTTTGGTTGAAATTACTGCAGATTAAACTATTTCACATGACTGTCCAAGAGTAATTTGGAATCTGAATAAAGTAGAGGTTATATGTAAATAATTGTTCCTGTAGTACTAATGGAATCCTCTAATTTTTCTAATCGTAATTGCATATCAGAGAACAACAAAAAAAATATGGCACAGCTCAAGTTCAATGAGGTCATAATCCATAATCATATATTAATGCAGAAAACATATACAAAATAGGCAAGGAAGAGCCAGGGCAATATTCTACAAGTATATTAGAAGTTCTCAACATACTGAGAACACAAGTTTTGAACAAAAAAATCCCCAACACTTGAGTTCTAAATGCAGAAAGTACACTGCTTCATCAAAATAGTTAAACAAAATAATGTTCTCCTAAACATAATAAACCTAGTCTTTATTTTTTGTTTCTTGGTGGTCTGAATTCAGGATTTGGAACAAACTTCATGAAGTTAAAAAGTCTTGTTACGGTCCCCTGTGATACACCTTGCATAGGATGAGACGGAGGAAGAGTTGTGGGTTGACTGGTTGCTGGTGGGGTGGCAGCAGGTGCGATGGTTCCTTCTTGAAAGCTGCTTCCTGGAGTTGCCTTTTCTTGTTTGGATGACTTCCTTTTGGGAGGCAGTTTTGGTGGCCTCACAGGAGGAGGCAAGACCTATTAGTGAAGACATGTATAATAGTTACTAAAAGTGGAGAAGAACATGCACATAATAAGATTGAATGTGACATAATTTTGTTAACCTCTTGAGAGTCATCGATTTGTGACAATGGTGGTTGACTGGCTTCAAGTTGAATTTCGGTGGGGGGTTATGGGACAACGGTGGCTTCACCACCATTAGCTACAGCAGCAACCTTAGTAGCAGCAGCCTTCTCTGTAGCAACAGCCTTAGTAGCAGCAGCAACCACCTCATCAGCAGCTCTCTTTCCACAGTTTCTCTTTGTGTGTCTCGATTCACCACAATAACGACAGTGACCTTTTTGATAGATTCTTTTCATCTTCTTCTTTTGCTTTTTACCCCCACTTGGCTCCTCATCTGCATCCTTTCTTCTTTTTTTCGTAAGTGGACCTGGTTTCTTTTTAAATTTAGGTGCTTATGGTCTGTTATGTGGTGACTTTTCCCAAAGAGCTTGACCTGGAATTGGGTTGATATGGAAGGCATATGTGTTATTATATGCTTACATTGTCAACCACTGGTGACAAAACTCATCTGGTCTTCTACCAACCCTTGCTAATGCAGCACAAGCATGCACACACGGCATCCCTAAAGAACATTATCACAAGTCCAAAAATTACCAATATTAAGCCAACAGTCAAGAAAAAAAATTACAAAGCAAGAAACAAGTAACGGTATATCACCACTCAATTGCCAAAAATCACATGTGCAGAGCCTCTTCCCCAGATCAACAACCATGTTAGTCGGCCAACCGTGAACCTCAAATTTCTTGTACTCAGACCACATCGGGACCCAACTCTTTGACTCCTTCCTTATTTTTTCCAATCTGCTTCGCTGTATAGGTGGTAGAATACTAGTGTTGGAATTAAGCTTCACTTTGTTCCTAGCGATTGACCTCATTGCATACAGTCTGACTTCCTCTAACAGTGTAATGATAGGTTTGGCTCTAGCTTCTTTGATCCTTGAGTTGAAGACTTCACAAGCATTGTTGCAGATATTGTCTATTTTAGGTGCGTTGCTAAAGAAAACCCGGCTCTAAGAGTCTCTAGGCCACTTGTTCAAATACTCCCAAGCTTCCTTGTTAACCCTCTCAATCTTTTTTATACTCTCTAGGAACCCATCTTGGCTGGTGCACCTTACACACTCCCATAGCAACCCTCTCAGCTGGAGATCTTTCCACTGCTTATTGAAGTTCTTCCATAAGTGCCACACACAGAATCTGTGATGGACACCTGGAAAAACCTCATTAACAGCATGGATTAGGCCCTGAGTTTAAAAAAGAAAACAGTGACATACAAGTTATCGAGCATCAAACTGATCCCTTTAGTTATATAAGTGACGTCAATTTAGTCCCTTAAGTTTTATACGTGACATCAACTTAGTCCCTTCAGTTTTATAAGTGACAGAAATTTAGTCCTTGTTCGTTGAATTACATATCAGTTCAATATATATATACCAGTTCATGGAGCAGTAGTCCATCTATTTAGACAAAGCATTGGTTAATTACAAAGACAGCAGTTCAGCAGTTCAGCATATATAAAACGAAATTATACAAGAACAAAACAACATATATCAGAGCAGCCTATACAAATTATACAAACTATGCAATTACTCATGCTAATAAAAGAGCAGCCTATACAAATTATACAACAACAAAACAACAAAAACATGGATAAAACATACCTTCTGCATATCTGAAATGAAACAGAGCTTGTTTTGCTTATAATCTCCCAAGTCTTGATGAAGTAATTCCAAAAACCACCTCCAGTTTTCAGTATTTTCAACAGGGACAATTGCATATGCAATCACATATATGTGATTGTTTGCATCTTGTCCAATTGCAGACAAGATCTGGCCACCATGCTGGGTCTTCAGAAAAGCTCCATCCAAGCCTATGAGCGGTCTACAGCCAACCAAAAATCCCTTCTTACAAGCATCCAAGCAGATGTACATCTTTTCAAATATTGGTTTATCATCAGGGTTGGGTTGAGGGATAACTCCAATTGTGATAGTAGAGCCTGGGTTACTCATAAGCAGTGTCAGCCCATAATCCCTTTTACCATCCCATACTAGGCAGCAACATCACCATACACAACAGTCCTGGCATCTCCTAAGGCCCTAGTCAGTGAACACTTGCTTAGTTCCAAGTCACATTTTGTCTTAAAATACTGAGCAGCCTCACAGTGTCTTAAGTTAGGATATTTTCGTAGCTTCTTCACCAATTTCCCAGCCAGCCACTTCCTAGTAGCCAATCTATTTTTGGTTTCCCTTGCACAACTGTGATCATCATTGAACGTCTTAATCTGCCAGTAATTGTTCTCAGTGTTGTTAGCAGCATAGACAAGCCATCCACAGTTCTCATCCTTACACACTGCTTTCATCCTTACATTATCATTTTTTTAAACCAAATCTTCCGACCCTCCTGTATACAATATTCACGCACAGCCTCTTTGAACTCCATCTTTGTAGTAAATGTCATTCCAACAGCAAGCCTAAGCTCCCCAAACCTACCTCCATCTCTGAACACAGGAAAAACCTCATCCGAATCAATCTCTTCCAATTCATCCTCAGAGTTTGGAGGAGTCTTCAGTTCTTCTGAGTGTCATGAGTCTCCACCATCAGATTCCTCATAACCTTCATCTTGGGCATCATCATATGTTCCCATGGACCCGAACCTAGGAATTGGTCCAAAAAAACGTGCATCATCCTCAGAGCCTGAATCAGCACACACGGGACCATCATCCTCAACCATTACAACCCTCTTTTGTTTAGAATTTTTCTTAGCTATCCTAGTTCTCTCCTTCACATTTGTCTTTTTCTTTTCTGCTGATCTCTCCACACCCACATCTTCCTCACTAGACACTACATCACCATCAGATCGATATTGTTCATCCTCCTCACTACCAACACTGGCTTCACTATTCGAGGAATCTTCTGAGTTAGACAATGCCACATGTTCTGTTTGGGGCTGTTTTTCCTTACCAATACTTCTTATACTAATTCCACTAGCAGCTGCTCTTGTTAATGGCCTCCTTCCATATGATGTTGGTACTGCAGATTTTATATTCCTAGTCCCTCTCCTTGGTACAGCAGACTTCTTGGTCTCTTTTGATTTCGACCATGGTTTAGGTATTTCAGTGGGTAGCGACATTTTTTTGGGTGGATTTTTCGACTTGGTTTTACTGGTTTGAGTCACTGTTTTTGGAGGTGGATTGGGGTTGGACATAGGAGTTGCAGTGGGGTGGGATTGTACTTTTTTTGCTGGTTTACTAACAGTAATTGAAATAGGTTGGAGCTTTGTAGTTGAGTCTGATTTTTCGGTGGGAATAGTGGTGTCATTTGGTGCACAGGTTGGAGTAGATGCTGCTGTGGTGGAAATTGGCTCGGCATTGTCATTGGTGGTGGGGTTTAGGGTGGGATTCAAATCCTGTATCACCAAAACCTCCTTCCCTTTAGATGAAACTACCTCTGCTTCCTCAATGTACAGAGGTTCTGAGACTCCATGTTCATAGTAAACATGAACAACCCACTTGTTCTGCTGTCCAAGGTAGCACATCTCCAACAGTTCCTTGTCATTTGTTAAAGTCCTTAGACCATTTTGCAACGGCCTATTAGGAACCAACCACCATGTTTGAGTGACCTTGTCATATCCAAGATCCTTGTGGTAGTCTCGGACAAAGAAGACGTTCAATTTGTCTGTATCAACTCTTGGCAACTCAAAGACATCTCCACCATTGTAAGTCACACCTCCATCAACATCTGTGATGAATGATCTTCCATGGTGAAATAGTATGGTAATCAAATCATCACCCATCTGCAATTTAAATTTTTTTTATCTTATATCAGCCTCCCTAAACTTCAACCACATTACCAACTTACTAACTCCATAACTAAAACTGTAACAGCAGTAAACCCTTGGACAAAAAAATAAGTTTTCGTCTTAACAAAAACCCCCTTAGTTAGCCTAACCACTAAGAAACCTCCTCCTGATCAAACCCTAGCCAATACCCCAAAACACAAGCATGCATTCTGACATAAAACACTCCAACAAAACGTTTTTTCTCCTTGTGAAGAATAGATTAACAACAAAATTTAAAAAACAGAGTTTCACCACACATTTAAATATTTTTTTTGCGTACCTTTATCAGAGAAACCCGTCTTCACAACTCTCTGTATGCTGCAGATGATGAAGGCGATCCTCTGGAGTTTAGGTTCTCCACCGAAATACGCTCCGGTGACTGCAATAGCACTGGCGCCAGTGAAGAGGATAACGGAGAAGAAGAGAGCTCTGCTTTGTGTTGTGTTTGTGTGTTTGAGTATGGGAGATGAGACGTTAGTGTAACATTGAGGGAGGGGTTTTTTTTCCCATAAAACGATGACGTTTTATGTCTTTTTGGCGCCACACCAAAAACGACGTCGTTTTGGGTTGCAAACGTGTCACTAACGACGCCAGGTCAGCTTTCCGATTGCGCCAGCTGGACGAAATTCACCGGAAGGACCACTATGAGTACCGGAGATCAAGTTCAGGAACGATCTAGACAAATTTTTAAGTTCAGAGACTACTTTGATCCTCGAGGACAACTTAAGGAACCACTTTAATGCTTACCTCGAAGGTTTAGGTTCCTCACATCAAGTGGTCTGTAACCAATTAAAAAAAAAAAAGAAGAAATGATATTACAGCCGCGAGAGTAGATAATGTAGTGAGTTTACTTGGAATTTTTTTCCAGAAGGGTGGGTTGAACAGCTTCTACTTATTATATCGTCACAATATTCACTCACATTATATACTCATTAATATTACGAGTTTTTATTCACTATTGGTCTTAACCAATCTCAAATTTAAATATACTTATTGCAAGACATAGATGATAACTAATAAACTAAAGCATTGCGTGTATTTACTTGGCACTTAAGAATATGATCTCTGTAGTTGGTTAGTTGTGGACTGTCCAGTGTCGCGTATTGGCTGCTTTTGATTAACTTGATAATTGAAGCTCAGTTTTTTCGTATTGTCAAGAGATTAACTTAACTATAGTTATACAGTTATAAAATTGGTGAAACATCAGTCTGAATGCTCATGGAGCAAATCAAATCAAAATCAATTAAACTTGTCGTAATTGATCATCTAAAGAACAAAAATTTTTGTGATGTTTTCTGGGCCAACAACATAACAGGTTCTTCTTTATTTCTGGCTCGACATTATCAAATAAAGGCTCAGAGCCCAAATACAGTATGGTTCTTGGCGGCGAAGTCCGAAGTGAAGGCGCCGCGCTTCCGTCTTGGCAACTCAAGCAAGGCGAGAACGACGGGGAGAGCAGCAGGTCCGCCGGCGAAGATCCGGGCTAAAGCGCCGATGCAGGAGACGGCGGGAAGAACAGCGACTACGAGGAATGAGTCTTCAGAAACGGGATAAGGTACCGATAAAGAGCTACAGCTGCAGATTGGGGAAGGAGAGCTCTTCCAACTCCGGGTCGGGTCATAGGTTTGGGGATCCGGTTTTGTGTGATTTGGGCTTGTCTGTTGTCCTGGACTCTAACAAAAAAAAGGCCCATAACACCAAAACCCTAGTTGTAAAACCATAAACCAAAAAATCTAAATCCATCCTCACGCAACTATAAAATACCCCAAACCCTAATTCCTCTATCTCTGTCCGCCGAACCCCTACCTTCAGAGTGCTCGCTTGAGATCCGAAGATGACAACTCGCTTCAAGAAGAACCGCAAGAAGCGCGGTCACGTGAGCGCTGGGCACGGTCGTATCGGAAAGCACCGTAAGCACCCAGGAGGTCGTGGTAACGCCGGTGGCATGCACCACCACAGAATCCTGTTTGACAAGTACCATCCCGGTTACTTCGGTAAGGTAGGTATGCGGTATTTTCACAAGCTCCGCAACAAGTTCCATTGCCCAATCGTTAACATCGACAAGCTGTGGTCATTGGTCCCGCAAGAGGTGAAGGATAAGGCCTCCAAGGAGAAGAAGGCTCCATTGATCGATGTAACTCAGCATGGTTACTTCAAGGTCTTGGGAAAAGGTGTGCTCCCTCAGAACCAGCCTGTTGTCGTCAAGGCTAAGCTTATTTCCAAGGTCGCCGAGAAGAAGATCAAGGAGAACGGTGGCGCCGTCCTTCTCACCGCTTAGGTTTCCTTTTAAACTTCATTTTCTTTTTCTTCATTCAGGAGTTTTAAGTTTTGTGATCTGTTGAGACTCTGGTTTCTGATCGTTTTAATTTTAATTAAATGCTGTTATGGATATTTTCCGAATCGTAATGCTGTCTTATATTGCTAAGGATATATATATTTTTTAGAGAAGTTTATTTCATATGCGCTGAACCGTTGTTTCAATTAGATTAGTTAATCTATTAATCCAGTTTGCGCAATGGAAATGGTTCTTCAGGAGTGCTTGGAGAAATCTATTCTAGGTTTGTCTTTTGATCTGTTTAATTCATATCCGCAACCAAATCTATTCTGCAATCTGTTAAGCTGCGGTGGTATGTGCAGAGAAACTATGAAGTTGCCTAATTTTTATTAGGCTACGGATTAATAGATTGTGAAGAAGCTTTAATACTCGGGGGTAATTCACGGTTTTCTTAAAAGAAAAAATTATGGAAGCGATTAAATTCATCAGTCCACTGATCAGTATGCTTGCGGCCTAAAATCAAACTTCCAATGTAATTGTTAAGGATAATCTTGTTCCGCCATTTCCAATAAATAATGCATAGATATTGAAAATACAGTAGTAGTAATAGTATTGGGATTTTACACCATAACAAGTTATCTTCTCACGGAAATGGGGAAATGTTTTAAGTTTTACCTCCTTTCTCCTGCTGGACTTCGCTTGGGCTAGAGTGTGAAATTCAAACTTTTGTTCACTTTTTTTTTTATAATTTGTGCAAAACATATTTGTGTAATATTTTATCATTAGAAGGTTAATTTTTTTTGTTGGTAGAATCGTATGGATCTACCTTATAAAGTTATATATGACATTTTAATACTACAGTCCCAACACAATAGACAATACATGTATTACAACAAAACCCAAGAGCTTCTTTGAAAGCCTGATAGCCCATAGAACATATAGAATTTACAAATCAATTCCATCCCTAATCCTACCCTCCAGCCACCTCAATCAACGATATTTGTTCCAGTTACAGCTCCGTATGTTTAGTGTATAGCATGAGACATGGACACACAGACATAGTTCATCTCCATTCATAACAAAAAATTACGCAGGTAACAAAAATTTTAGTAATTTTAACAACAAATTTAATACATATCTTCTTAATCAAATAACAAGTAATTAATTGGCATGATTTCTATTTTGAATCCTTGTGTCAATTTTAACTTGTTAAAAAAATTAATTGGAGGGTGAAATATTTCAACGCGTAGAAGCCAATGGAAATAAATTATCCATAGTATCCATACTATAATTTTTTTCCTAATACATAATATTAAAAAACAAATAAAAAATAGAATTTCATTTTAGGAAAAAAATCCAGAAAAGGGCAAATAAAAGGATGAACAAAGATGAAGATGGAGACACAATTGGTCGATGATAAAGGTTTGATTGCAATATGGCAGAGATACAAATCGCAGATCTGGAGATTTAGAAGAAGGAAGAAGACAGAGATGCAATCTGGAGAGTATGAAGAGGAAGTGATGGCAGGCCATGAAGAGAGAAGAAACAACCAAATAGAGGATGTGTGTGGGCGTGTCTCTGTCTTAAGCAGACACACCCACTAACCAAACACTACTGTAATTCATGGAAACCTGGCCTCCAGTTGGATGACTTAGACCTTCGGTTAGATTTTTTCGACTTATATGGGGAACCGGAACACAACCTGGATATGGAGCGCTATACTTGGGTGCAACAAAGCTAGTACTACCAAAACAGAAGCAACAACCTCTAAATTGATTCTTTAATTTCTTGCAGATTGCAAGCCGGAAGGCAAAGTAGCATTGTGACATAAAAGAGAGTTCAGAAGGGATGAGTGTTGAGAAAGAAACAGGTGAACGGAAGAAAAGGATGAGCAGCAGCAACCCCATCCACTACAGCCCTATCGTCCGAGACTCAGCCACCCCTGTTTGAGGGGTGGAGATAGAGAAGTGCTAGAGGATTATCGAAATTTATTGTTTTTGACCATCACATTTGATGATAAAAAATAATAAATTTTGATGACTTTCTAGCATTCCTATCATACGAGGCAACTAGGCATAACACTTCTAAATTATACAACTGGGCTAATGTTGGCCCTTGAACACAAGTTTGACAAAATGAAATTAAATACATAAAAAACTTGGTTCTAGAATTTGCAACACTTTCATGTTTGCTGATCATTATTTGCGACACCATTGGGTTTTGAATCTTTATGCCCACCCCACTTCTTTATTCTATCTTCTGCAAGGGAGGCCTGCCATCAACACCCAAAATTAGCATGAATATAACATAATGAAATTGGTTTGCATGCAATGTGATATGGTCTGATCTTCACAAAAACGTTACCTCTTTGTCCCAGTCAGTTCTATATACTATGATGAATAGAACACAAGTTTGGACAATGGTCCCCGTGAGCATCCCAGACCAGATCCCCTGGAAATATCCATCATAACATATCACACGACTGAATAATAGAGAAGGCAAATAAGGGAAGCAAGAGAAAGGCTTACAATGACACCAAAGTCAAGCGCATATCCCAAAATAAGTCCAAGAGGAACTCCAAAAAGATAGTAACAAGCAATGTTGACATAGGCAACAAGACTCTGCCACCCTGCCCCAACGGCAACACCTGAAAGAACAGGCTGCACATTGTTGATGATGATGCAAAAGGCCAACATTGGTGTCAGCTCCATCACCAGTTCCTTCACCGCTGAATCATTCGAGAACAAGGAAGGGTATTGCTTCCTGAACATGATAAGAACCAGTGACATTGCTAGACCCAGCACAAACGATGTTATCACTGCTACCACTAGCGAGAATTTCGCTGCTCTTGGGTGTGATGCCCCTAGTTCATTTGACACCCTCACACTGCCCACAACTCAACAAAATTAATTCATCTTAATTAAACAATAACCACTTTACACTTTAGGATTAACACAATAACAAATACCTTACTGCTGCATTCATTCCAAAGGATACCATCACGGTCCAACCCAAGATGTTCATGCTGCAAATCCATTGCTACAAGGTCAGATATGATTTCACCAAATTCAAATAGGCTATACTCATAGCACAATTAAAGTAATACTGAAAGATTAAGTATATCACAATTCCAACATGTGCTTAATTTTTCAAGGACAAATTTGAAAATTACTTTTGGCAGAAACACATAAGAAAGTAGTGTGCATGGTCACGTCCCAGAAAAAGTATGCACGCATGGTAAAGGAGGAAGAAACCAAAATAGTTTAAATAAATAAATAAATAAAAATTTCAGTTTTGATAATACTTAATGGAGATAAATTCCATTGATTTTTCTAGAATTTTAATTTAGAATTGTAGGTGTGTGAGATCCATTACTAAAGTGATCAGAATTTGTATGTAGTTATACTGGATTCGTAGCAAGTGCATCCATATGTATCGGTAAGGCCGTGTGTGAAATGTTCTTTCTGTTTTCCATGAGAGGTCCTTCTTTGCTTTTCCAAAAATGCTTAAACCATGGTGGGGTCTGTAGCATTGTGATATATATTCACTAGACTCCAAATTAAATAAGGTGAATGCTATGGTGCCTAAAATGTGGTGCCTATTTACTAAAAAGAATTAAAAATCAATATTTAATTTAAAAAATATAAAAATAAATAATTTTTAAAAATTTAAAATTTACTAAAAAAAAAAGTTAAGCAAAATTTAGATACCAAATCATAAACACTATAGAATTGGCCATTAAATAATTGAGGGAGCTTAAACTTCTCACTGTTAAATCGATCAATCACTTTTATATCAAGGAAATGAAAGAAAACGACAAATGTTTTTCTTTTTCTTGGGTGGGGAAGGGTGTGGAATGATTCAAAAGGTAGTTTTGCATGAAACATTACTTTAAATTTTATCAAGTGCACACTATGATATAAATACTAATGATGGATAGTGATGAGAAATCATAATTTATATAACGGTAATGCTAAGGTAAAAAAAATCGTCCGAACTTATTTTATATAATATTTATTAATTAGTATAATAATCAATAAATGATCAATAAAATAAATTTTGATTATTTTTTGGTTAATTTATGTTGATCACCAAACATTTTCGTTTATATAATTTGATGATAGCTCCCTCTTGGCCCCTGCCTTTATGCTTAAATTAATGAATTTCTGTCGTTTGGCTGAGTGTGGGAGCAAGTGCCTAGTGGCAATAAGTTTTCATTTTGACTTTGCTATCCATTCCAAATGCTATACACAAAAAAAAGAGAGTTTTATGGTGCCTTTATTATGGTATTTAAATTATAAAATTTTTATATAATAATTTAATTAAATTCACATAAAATTAATATTTAAAAAACGTTAAATAAAAATTTAATTAAATTAATTAAATAAATTAATTAAATTATTTAACTGTTCTCAAATATTAACTTCTTCGCCTGCATCATCTGAGTTTCCACCTTTTCCAATTCATCAAGCAATGAGTGCAATGTTTGGTATGAAGTAGGAACTACTACTGGAAGCTGTCCCGTGATTATGATTTTTTGGTACAATAATAGAACCGAATCCCAAAGCATGCTATTCTCTGCATTTATTAAGTGTTTTTTATTTATTTTTTATTGTTTTTCAAATTAAATTTATTTTTTAGTTTCAGAAGATCATTAATTAAATTTTACCTATTATACCATTTATTATTAAATAAAAAAGTTAAAGACTAAAACGTTACTAATAATGAGAGAAAATTATATTAAGAATAATTTAGTTCTTTTCTTTTGATTATTTATATTTTCAAAAAAAAATAATGATTGTTTTAAGAGAAAATATAGAGAACTATAATTTTATTTAGTTAATATTAATTAATTTTTTTTAATTTGAATGTTTTTATTTTTTGAAGGATTTAAAATTTATAGTTTATAACTTAAGATTTTGGATATTAAAGGTTTATTAGAATTTAAAATTTAAAATAAATAAATTTTTTTAAAAAATTAACTAATATTAACTGAAAAAAAATTATTTTCTAACATTGTTCTTTATTTAATATTTTTGCACAACTAAAAAAATACCTAATATAAAAGGAAGGGGTATTATTTAATAATATTAATTAGTTAGAACTTAGAATGATGAACAGTTGACCAGTTAATTAAACAAAGTTTTATATTTATAGTACCTGTAATTTAGCTGACAAGTGGCTTTATGCCTTTAAAGTAATATAGATGGTTTTATATTAAAAAACATTAGTTTTTAAAGTATTTATTATATAAAAAATAAAAGCATATGTTATATATTATTAAATTTTTTCAACAAAATAACCTTAAAGAAACTTTCTTTTAATTAGTGTTTAACTAAAATGAGATGCAATAAACTATTCTTTATCATAAACCTAATCCAGTATCTTACAAAATAGAAAAAGGATAATATAAAAAATCGCACATGATCATTTGCGAAGTAATATTATTAAAAATAAAAATGATAATATCATTTTTTTATAAAATAAAATAAAATCATATTGATTTTGATTCTATATCTTGCACAATATAAATTTAGATTTAATAATTCATACTCGGGTACGGTATACTTATAATAAAAGCTTTTTACATAAATATATTTTTTTATGGCACACTCATTCACTTTCGGTGTTGTACCATGTACTAACTTTATTATGTGTTGAAATCAGAAAGACTTTTATAATTTGTTTCATATTGATTTTGTCATTTATGATGATTCCAAAGGCATGTGGATACGTTGGTTTAAGCATTACTGCATTAGGCACTATTATAATACATAAAATAAATCTTTGTAGCAATAACAAAAGGGCAAAAAGGGTAACTTTTCTTTCCGAATGAATATTGATTAGCAGAGTGATTGATGTGAGGGGTCTCACCAGATAGATAAGGCATCAACTGAAACTTCTGCATTCTTGAGATATCCCGCGAACAGAATTAGTGCCATAAAATACCACATTTCCAGGCTGCAAACATATATATACATACTGTTAAAGTAAAAATTATATATATATATATATATATATGTAAACTCAAAAAAATATTAATCTAAAATAACAAAAATAATTATAATTGTTCTTATTTTATTTTTAATATAAATAAATATTATTTCTTCATTTATGTTCTTAAATAATTATTTAATTATTCATTATCTCCTACTCAATTATGAAATATGAAATTCACTTGTTATAGTATTTATGATATAAATAAAATTTATTTCTAACCAAAATAATTACTCTAGAGTCTAGACAAGACTATTTTAATAGAGATTATTAATATATAGATGATATATTTAATTGTCTTAACTAAATTTTAAAGAAATACTAATCATTTAAGTTATATTTAATTAAAAAATTAAGATTCAATTTGATTATTAACTAATTATTAGTTAATGTGATAAAGTTAATTATCACTATTTATTTTTTTATTGAGTTGATTAATTTATTTATTTTTAATATTTATATTAGATCAAATTTAACCAAATAAATTATTATTGTTTCTTAAGTTTAAAAAAATAAAATTTTAATATAAAATTCAAAAAAATAATTTATATTTTATTTTAAGAACAAACATAACACCACTAAGAGAAATAATATATAAATATTAGTGGAGGCAAGTGCTCCTTTTCACAACGTAAACATCAATTAAATTCATCTAATTCATTAGTCTGCCAACTATTATATATACAAAAATATTATTAGTATATTAAAATTAATTATTAATATATTTATATATAATTATATGTATAATTTAATTTATTTATAATATGTATTTATATTTTAATATATATATTATTTTAATAATTAATTTTAGTAATTAATTTGAATGTACTCTTAACATCATCCATATATATTATGTTAGCATTTATTTTCACATGTATGTCGCGATCTTTGTAGTGCAAGCATCAAGCATGGGAAACGAGTTATATTCTGTCCTCTATTATTTGTACCCTGGTACTAAAAAGCGTCAAACCAAATTAAAAAAAATTCGAGTATGTGAGAAACTTATATTAGGTATGGAGTATGGTCAATGTATTCTTCACATTTATATGAGTATTGATTGATGTATGACCTATTTAATTCGTTAGTTATTAGATAAGACATAAAAAATCTTACTTGAACACTTGAATTTAAAATACATTTCACCAATCAATGCAAGACGGACCCAGGTTAATAAGAAGGGACACTGTTGTCTCTGCTAAGTTTTGAAAAAAATGTTAATAATTATATACAAATAAATATATCTCTTGTCAAATTTGATTTAGTATAAAAAATAATAAACATTGATAATGCTCTTTTTAAAATTAGTTAATTATCAAACTGAATCTTAATTTTTGAAACATATGTAAAATTAATACTATTTTTTAAAAAATTAGTTGAAATAAAAAAATATTATTTATATATTAAATAATAAAAAATAAAAAAAAATCAA
>NC_029774.3:124465056-124470576 GCF_000817695.3 Arachis duranensis
TTATTGTGAGGCTAATTAATTATTATTTAAATTAAAAAATGATTAAAGACTGAAAATTTAAAAAATAAGTAATATTTTTTTAATATAAATTAAAAATAATAAATTATGCTAAGCTCTAATATCCCTCTAATATAATTATCATTATTACCATGATGCCGAAGCAGAAGCCGGCGATAACGGAGTTCTCGACAGAGACAGCAGCGAGCTCTAAGGTGCCAACGTGGCCAGCGAAGAGCTGAGTGATGGCGCCGAGTGAGTACTGGCAGACAGAGGTGAAGATGGCAGGGCCGGCCAGGTACCAGAGCTTCTTGGACTCGAGGAGAAACTCCCTGCCGAAGACTCTGAGGCTGCTGATCGGAGGGATGTCATGGGATTCTGTGGTGAATACGGCGGCCAAGTGGTGATCCTGTAGCGGCGGCGGTGTGAGAAGAGGGCGAGTGTAGTTGTTGTTATGATCTTGTCCCTCCATAAATGGATATGGACCTAGCTAGCTGGCTAACTAGAAAAGCACAATTGAAAATTGGGAAGACACGTTTAATTTATATGCATAAACAAAGATGGCCAGCCATGTTAATACACGTCTTATCTTATATCACTCACTCGTAATATACATGTTTTTTCTTTCTAGTTATTATGTGGAATTTAATTAATGGCTGCTATATGCGGATCTGCTTACCATATTTTATAATAAATAAATTTTTAAAAGTAAAATAATTAGAATCTAATTATATGTAAGCTTTTTTTTAAATTAGGAGTACGTGACTTTTAAATGAGTATAAAAAAATATATTATTTAAATTATAATTTTGTTGACTTAATTATAAAATAGTTTAAAAATTTACTAAATGTTGTATGCTTACATTTGTATGATGATATATTCAAAATAATATATTCATGGTTATGCCAAACGCTCTATACTACTTTTGTGTTAATGTTAATAAATCAATATATACTTGTTTTGTTTTCATATATTAAAAAAAAATTAGTAGAACGCCTTTTAATTAATATTATCATTTTTATATTTGTAAATATGAAAATATCTACGTAGCTTTCAAAACAATAGCATATATACTATCATCGTTTCTTTCCTTTGAATTTCTATATATACTTTTATTGATAATTGATAATATTAATAAATAACACGAGTTACAACTTATTTTTTTATATACATATTATGTGCATTGTCTCCTTAACATGGTGGCTACTTTTTGAAATTTATGTAAAAAAAATCTGATCGTTTAATTTTTTTTGATAAAAATTAGTTTATAAATTAAATAGTCTAATTTGTGTGAGGAAAAAACTTTAAAATTGCATAAAATTAATTGAATTGTTCAATTTTAGTATTATTAAATTTATTATTTCATGCAAGAACAAATCAGATCTTTTGATTTATTTAAAAAAAATTATTTTAGTGTTTTAAATAGAAATTGGATCAACTAATTTATTTCACTACATGTATACACAACTTGCATCCAATGATCTCTCTTCCTCCAGAATTCTCCTCCTCTCGTATTTTCCTTTATGCTTTAAAAGGTTACGTGAAGTTTACATATATTGATGTGAGAGAAAAAAATCATAAAGTTAGATTAAAAATATATTATAATGATCAGATTTTTTTATAAATATACGAAAGAATGAAATTTATATGGAAAAATTTGTTAAATATTATTGTTTTATTTAAAATTTTATTTAAAAAATTAAAATGTGTAATTTGTGAGAAGATACATTTTAAAATGTTAAAGAGAGTATCATATATTTTATACAAGTCAGGTATCCTATACCGATGTTTGGTGGATTCATTCAAATTTAAACTAAATATGTAACTGAGGAAGCGAGCGTATAAGAGATATTTTTAATGTATATTGAAAGTTACTCTCAAATGTCGTTCATTGAGTTGTATATTGAGTTCGAACAATCTAAAGCCAACCGAAATATTAATCGAGAAGATTACAACAGTGACAGTGAGAAAGAGTTTGAAAGTAATTACGAAGTCATTGGTCCAGATGGTGACGAAGATCAAGCTAATTAACGACACTATGAAGATAGATGGGGAGAGGGAGAAAAAATGTCGGTAAAGATTTTTACGAAAATAACGCGTTGCAAGTATAGTTCTAAACCGACCATTAAACCTCAAACAAAATTTAATTTGTTTGTTACAATGCAAACCCAATAAAAATAAACCGAAGTATTTAAACCTCGGGTCATCTCTCAAGGAATTGCAGGGAAGTATGTTTATTATTGATTACGAAAAGTATATTTTTGAGTTTTTGAAATAAGGAACAAGTAATGTAAATAACAAGGAAATAAAATAATAACTAAGAAAAGTCCTAGCAATGATTGAGAATTAGAATTCCTATCCTCATTATCATCATCAATTGTGATGGTAATTGACTTTTGCTTTCACTTAGTTAACCTCTAATAATGAAGGAAAGTCAAGTGAAAAAAATCAACTTAAGTTCAGAAATTCTAATCAAATACTAGATTTAGTGAAGTCTAAGCCAGCTAGCAATTTTCAGTCACCAATCAACAAAAGAATATTGATAACTCAAGAGTCTCTAATTGATTAATCTAAATTAAGAACATAAAAATCTAAATTAAAATCCAGCCAATCATTTTATCAAACACTTGGAAGGCATAACATAAAAACAAAAAAAAGCTAACAAGGAATATTAAATTTAAACAACCAATTGCAAGCATCAATGACTAAAAATTAATGAAAACAATCATAAACATAAAAACATAAATTGCATTAATATGAATCAAAAGAAACAAGGAGAATTCATAAACTAAATTGGTAACATAAGGAAATCAACAAGAGAAATACATAAACCAAAGTACTAGAACAAATAAGAGTAGAAGAAAACTAAATTAAAGTAAGATAGAATTCTGAAATTAAGAAGAACTAAAACTAAAACCCTAAACTTAGAGAGAGGAGAGAGTCTCTCTCTCTAGAAAACTACATCTAAACCTAACTAATGTGAATGAATGTGTGAATGAATGAATCTCCCCTTCCAGCTTCATTCTGTAGCCTCTAATCAATATTTTCAGACTTGAAACTGGGCCAAAAACAGTCTAGAAATTGCCTCCAGCGAATTTTGATATCTGCAGCTCACCTAACTGCAAGGCAACTATGACAAATTGCATATCATTTTGAAGCCCCGGATGTTAGCTTTCCAACGCAACTATAACCGCCTCATTCAGATCTCTGTAGCTCAAGTTATGATTGATTTAGTACGAAGAGGTCAAGATTGACAGTTTAGCAATTCCTTCAATTTCTTGTATTCCTTCCACTTTTGCATGCTTCTTTTCTATCTTCTAAGTCATTCCTGTCTTATAAACCCTGAAAACACTTAACAAAAATATCACAGCATCGAATGATAATAAGAGATGATTAAAATTAGCAAATTTAAGGCCAAAGAAGCATGTTTTAAATCATAGCACAAAATTAGGAAGGAAAATGTAAAACATGCGAATTATATGTATAAGTGTGAGAATAATAGATAAAATTCACTCAATTTAGTATAAAATAAACCGTAAAATAGCGGTTTATCAATCTAAAAAATTTGACGGAGAAAAAATATCGGTAAAGATTTCCACAAAAATAACGCGTTGTAAGTATAGTTCTAAACCAACAATTAAACCTCAATCAAAATTTAATTTGTTTGTCACAATGCAAACCCAATAAAAATAAACCAAAATATTTAAACCTCGGATCGTCTCTCAAGGAATTGTAGGGAAGTATGTTTATTATTGATTACAAAAAGTATATTTTTGGATTTTTAAAATAAGGAACAAGTAATGTAAATAACAAGAAAATAAAATAATAACTAAGAAAAGTCCTAGCAAGGATTGAGAATTAGAATTCCTATCCTCATTATCATCATCAATTATGATGGTAATTGACTTTTGCTTTCACTTAGTTAATCTCTAACAATGAAGGAAAGTCAAGTGAGGAAAATCAACTTAAGTTCACAAGTTCTAAGCCAACTAGCAATTTTCAATCACCAATCAATAAAAGAATATTGATAACTCAAGAGTCTCTAATTGATCAATCCAAGTTAAGAACATAAAAATCTAAATTAAAATCCAGCCAAGCATTTTATCAAACACTTGGAAGGCATAACATAAAAACAAAAAAAAGCTAACAAGGAATATTAAATTTAAACAACCAATTGCAAGCATCAATGACTAAAAATTAATGAAAACAATCATAAACATAAAAACATAAATTGCATTAATATGAATCAAAAGAAACAAGGAGAATTCATAAACTAAATTAGTAACATAAGAAAATCAACAAGAGAAATAGATAAACCAAAGTACTAGAACAAACAAGAGTAGAAGAAAACTAAATTAAAATAAGATAGAATTCTGAAATTAAGAAGAACTGAAACTAAAACCCTAAACCTAGAGAGAAGAGAGCCTCTCTTTCTAGAAAACTACATCTAAACCTAACTAACATGAATAAATGTGTGAATGAATGAATCTCCCCTTCCAGCTTCACTCTGCAGCCTCTAATCAATATTTTCGCGCTTGAAACTGGGTCAAAAACAATCCAGAAATCACCTTCAGCGAATTCTGATATTTGTAGCACGTGACGCTTTGTCACGTGTACGTGTCATCCACACGTACATGTCACTGAACAATTCCTGGTCATGCGTACGCGTCATCTATGCGTACACGTCGCTTGTATGCTGCGCCAGTCACGCGTATGCGTGTGCGTTGATGCCAGCTCCTCAAAACATCATTTTCTTGCGTTCCTTCCATTTTTGCATGCTTCCTTTCCGTCCTTTAAGCCATTTCTGCCTTGGAAAACCTGAAATCAGTTAACACACATATCACGACATCGAATGGTAATAAGAGAGGATTAAAATTAGCAAATTTATGGCGAAAGAAGCATGTTTTCAATCATAGCACAAAATTAGGAAGAAAAATGTAAAACATGCGAATTATATGCATAAGTTTGAGAATAATAGATAAAATCTACTCAATTTAGTACAAAATAAATCGTAAAATAACGGTTAATCATGTAAAGAAGTGGTAAATGCACTAACAAACTAAAATCTGTTTGAGGAGCCATTTTTCATGCGTACTTTAGATTTAAAGATCATACATGCATTTGAGTTTTCTAAATATATGAATGCATGTTCGTAATTTAGATATTTGTTCGAAAGATTAAAATTTTGTTATAATTTATATTGTCGAGCGATTAATTAATTATATGACATATAAAAATATAATTAATTAGCATTTGTTTGTCTTTATTTAGTTAAATTTAAGATAATAATCCTTTTTATTTTTTTATTTATTTGGTTAAAATTTAATTAATATTTTTTATGTATTTATGTTTTTTTTGGTTAAATTATAACTCTAATAATAATACTTATATTGTATTATATTCTATTCTATTACATGCATACATACATCAACAATACATATTCATAATACCACCAGCCTAATTATTTGTGAGATAATTTATCAAGTAATAATTAATAATTTACTGATAATAATTAATAATTTT
>NC_029774.3:124471014-124479616 GCF_000817695.3 Arachis duranensis
ACTAAATTTTAAATATATATATATATATTAATTATTACATCAATTATTATTAACAACCTTAATTTCTAAAATTATTAATAATATTTCTGTTAAACAAAATTTAAAATACTAATTTATATAAGAGGCCTGCTATACATACAAGTCTTAGCTGAAATCACTAATAGAGAATCAAAAAAGAAAAAGATTTTCATTGGTATTAGAGAAAATTCAAAAAAAAGCTGCAAGGATAGAGAGTTTGTTGCAAGTACTTCATACCTACCAGCACATATGTTGACTGATGAACTTGAAAGACTAGAGTCTTTTACACAAATATTTTTTAATCCAAATGCATTTCAATATGGAGTAGCTGCTGGTCAAAATTATTCAAATACAAAGAAATCTATGACACATCCAAGTTGTCATTTATCTTCTGGACGACATGTGATCAGTGGGATGAAGTTATTTTCTCAAGATTCTGAAGTTGATATTTTAGAAGATGGATTAGTTTCTGTTAGAGTTGATTATGATTTCAACTATGATGATATTTCTGGTGAGTTTGCTATGAGAAATTAATTTTTTTTATGCTATTAGTACTGTTACCTATTCTGACTTAGTTTAGTGTTTAACTTTTCTATTTTATATGCAAGCAGCTTCTCAAAAATTTTACTCTCTGAGCATTGGTTTATATCAAAGTAACACTGATTTTCAAGAAGGTACTATTATGCTATGTTTTTATTATATTGTTTCACATATATTTATTTTGTCAATTACTTTTACATTTATTTCATTTTGAAGTTAAATTTATTTAGTTGAGAAATATTATATTTGATATGATACAGGTAATGGTCACCAAGAAAATAACTTTCAGTTCACATATGGAGGTAAAAGATTACTTTTTACCTATAAATATTCTTTTCCTTTTATATTGTATATTCTAAAGAAAAAATTTTGTCATATAATGCAGATTATTTTGATTTCGGTGATCCAATTTCAATTTGTCAAGAGTGTGGTGCTTTAATGTGGTATGATGAAAGAAATCGAAAAAATAGAAATTATATCATTCCAGAGTTTAGTCTAAGCTGCAGTTTAGGAAAAGTGCAATTGCCTTTTCTAACAGAGCCTCCTGAAGTTCTAAAAGAGTTACTTTATGACTATGGTTCAAAGCATTACAAGAATTTTCAAAATAATATCAGAGCATATAATCAAATGTTTGCATTTACTTCTTCTGCTGGAAAGGTGGACTCATCTATAAACAAAGGCCACAGACGTGCTCCAACGGTCTACAAGATTAGTGGAGAAAATGTTCATTATATTGGTAGTTTAATGCCTATGCCCGGTGAAAAACCTAAGTTTGCTCAGTTGTATATCTATGACACAGAAAACGAAGTAAACAATAGGATAGCACCATTTAGGTAATTTGCTTTATCTAAACTCGATTACTAATATGTTTTTTTCCATTTATATTTTCTATCTATTTTCTATATCATTTTGTTTAGCTATAGAAGTTCTTATTTTTTTTTACTTCTTTTTTATTGATGTTGTAGGTCAAATGATTCTGAATATGCTATTGACTCTGAGATTGTTGGCAAGTTACAAAAGATGTTAGATGAGAATAATGCTTTGGCAAAATCATTTAGAATGGCGAAAGAAAGATTTGCAGGTTCTAATACAGAACATGTAAGGTTGAAGCTTTTAAGTTCAAGGGAAAAAGATGGAAGAATTTATAATTTGCCTGATGTTTCTGAAGTGGCAGCTTTAGTTGTTGGTGATATTGATTCTCTTTCATCAACCAGAAATATAATCTTAGAAAGGCAAGATGGTCGCTTAAAGCGTATAAATGAGATTCATGTTGCTTATCTTGGTTTACAATATCCACTTCTTTTTCCATATGGAGAAGATGGCTACAGAATTGATATTCAACATAAAATCATCGGGAGTTTGAAGCCTAACAAGAGGAGCAAATTGACCATGCGACAATTTTTTGCATTTAGGCTTCAAACCAGGAAAACAGAAGCTCCAACAATACTGGTTTCTAAAAAACTTTTTCAGCAATTTGTAGTGGATGCTTACACTATGATTGAGTCAGAACGTTTATTATATTTTAGAATTCATCAAAAGGAACTTAGAGCTGATGATTACAAGAGTTTGAAAAATGCTAAATCTACAGGTCAAACAAGTGGCTCAAGTATAGGAAAAAGAATAGTTTTGCCATCAAGTTTTATAGGAGGTAGGCGTTATATGGATGGCTTATACCATGATTGTGTTGCAATTTGTGGTCATGTTGGTTATCCAGATTTGTTCATCACTTTCACATGTAATTCAGAATGGCCAGAGATCAAGCGACTCTTAGACCCTTTACATCTCAAACCAGTAGACCGTCCTGACATTGTTTGTCGAATGTTCAAAATGAAGCTTGATATGCTAATTAAATATTTGAAAAAGGAAAGATTCTTTGGTAAAGTTGTTGCTGGTAAGGTGTACATTAAAAAAAAAGTATATACTATTTTAAGAACATCAAGTATATCTATAGTTGCTAATATGTACTATATTATGATTTATGTGCAGATATTCATACAATTGAATTTCAGAAACGAGGTCTACCACATGCTCATATTTTGATATTCTTGGATTCTTTAAGCAAATTTCCAGATCCAAAAGATATAGATAAAGTAATTTGTGCTGAGATTCCTAATCAATTTGAGCATCCAGAGTTGTACAAGGCTGTAAAAAAATTTATGCTTCATGGTCCATGCGGTTCTGTAAATATATTTTCACCATGCATGAAAGAAGGTCGTTGTTCAAAGTTCTATCCCAAGTTTTTTGCTGATTTAACAACTATTGATGCTGAAGGGTATCCAATATATAGAAGAAGAAAGACTGGTTGTTATGCTAAAAAAGGAAATGTGGCTCTAGATAATCGCTATGTTGTTCCTTATAATCCTTCTTTGCTAATGAAATATCAAGCACACATGAATGTTGAGTGGTGTAATCAGAGCAGAGCAATTAAGTATCTCTTCAAATATATAAACAAGGGTTACGATCGCGTCACTGCTATTTTAGATAATGCTGATGATAGTGAATGCTCAAATAAAGTTATTGATGAAATAAAAAACTATCTTGATTGTAGATATATATATATATATCCCCATGTGAAGCTGTTTGGAGAATATTTGCATACCCTATTCATTCTAGAGAACCTGCTGTACAGAGATTGAGCTTTCATTTGCCTGGTCGAAATCCAATTCTATATGAAGATGGTGAAGATATTGATGATATTTTGTCAAAACCCGGGATTGATCAATCAATGTTTACTGCATGGATGGAGGCTAATAACAATTACTCGGAGGCTAAAGAGTTGACATATTCTGAGTTTCCAAGATTCTTTGTTTATAATAAAAAAGAAAAAATCTGGTCAAGAAGAAAGTGTGGCTATACTATTGGAAGGCTTTATTATGTACCTCCAACATGTGGAGAGTTATTTTATTTACGAATGATGTTGAATTTTGTTCGAGGTCCTACCAACTATGACCAAATCAAAAGTGCAAATGGTGTTATTCACAATAGCTTTAGAGATGCTTGCTTTGCTTTGGGATTACTTAATGATGATAGAGAATATATTGAAGCTATCAAAGAAGCTTCATGTTGGGGTTTAGGTGATTATCTAAGGAAGCTTTTCACTGTAATGTTGATGTCAAATAGTGTGAGCAGACCAGAACATGTTTGGAAAGAAACTTGGAGGCTTCTATCTGATGATATTTTGTATAATGAAAGAAAATTGTCTAAAAATTCAGGTTCTCCTTTAATTATAATAAAAATTTATTTTTTAATGATTCATATTGTGTTTCTTATTATAACTATTTTATTTGTTCTTATATTGTTTTTCTTTTTGTTTGCAGATTTATCTTTGACTGATGATCAGCTGAAAACGAGATGCTTATATGAAATTGAGATGATATTGCAAGATAATAGGAAGAACTTAAAGGAATATCCTCATATGCCTTTTCCAGAATGTTTTGTGAGGCTGAAATTTCAAAATGGTTTAATATATAAGGAGCTAAACTATGACAAGAACAATTTAAAAAATAAATTTCAAACATTATTCTCATCCTTAACACAAGAACAACAAGGTGTTTTTGAGAAAATTGTGGAAGCAGTTTCTAAAGAAGATGGTGGAGTATTCTTTGTATATGGCCATGGAGGAACAGGTAAGACTTATCTCTGGACAGTTTTGACTTCTTTTTTAAGGTCACAAGGAATGATTGTTCTTATTGTTGCATTGAGTGGAATTGCTGCTTTGCTACTACCTGGAGGTAGAACAGCTCATTCTAGGTCTGCTATACCATTAACGGTGCATGAGGATTCTGTATGTAATATTAAACAAAATAGTAAACTAGCTGAGTTGTTAAAGCAAACAAAAATTATCATATGGGATGAAGCATCTATGGTTCACAGATATAGTGTTGAGGCAGTTGATAAAAGTTTAAGAGACATTATGTCATCTACAAATAATAATAATGCTAATTTGCCTTTTGGTGGGAAGGTAGTGGTTTTTGGTGGAGATTTTAGACAAATTCTTCCTGTCATTCCTGGAGGTGGTAGGACAGAAATTGTTAATGCAAGCATATGTTCCTCTTACATATGGGACTATTGTAGTGTTTTGAGACTTACAAAAAATATGAGATTAGAGGAATCTTCACATGCTGATAATGATGAATTGGCTTTGTTTTCACAATGGATCTTAAATGTTGGAGATGGCAATATAGGTGGGCCTAATGATGGCATCTCTGAGATTATGATTCCTACTGAGTTGCTCATATCAAATTTTGAAGATCCTCTTAGTTCTATTGTGGATTGTATATATCCAAATCTTCTTGAAAATCACTTGGATTTTAATTGGTTGCAATCACGAGCAATTCTTTGTTCTACGCTTAATGTCGTTGAGAAGGTAAATCAATATATTATCATGAAAATTTCAGGAGATGAAAAAATTTACTTGAGTTCAGATAGTGTTGACAAATCTTATGGAAGCGGACAGTATGCTACTGAAACACTTACTCCAGAGTTTTTAAATAGCCTCCAATGTTCAGGATTACCTCATCATGCTTTGAAGTTAAAGGTTGAAATTCCTATAATGCTTTTAAGAAATCTAGACCAATGTGCAGGTTTATGTAATGGCACCAGGCTAATTATAACAAGGTTATCTAATCATGTTATAGAAGCAGAAGTATTAGTTGGAAGCTATCTTGGCAAAAAGGTCTTAATCCCACGCATGTGCATGTCTCCTTCTCAATCACCATGGCCTTTCAAATTGGATAGGAGACAATTTCCTATTGTTTTCTCATATGCCATGACCATCAATAAAAGTCAAGGACAATCTCTTAGCAATGTTGGAGTGTATCTTCCTAAACCCGTGTTTAGTCACGGACAATTTTATGTTGCTATATCTCGTGTTCGAAGTAAGAAGGGGTTAAAAATTCTTATTCACAACAAAGAAGGGCATGTTTTAAGTAGTACAACAAATATTGTATTCAAAGAAATTTTCTCAAATTTAAAATAGCATGTTATTTTTTATTATTACTATTTGTTATTTTTTTATTATTTTTATTCTACATTACAATTAAACATTTTAGATATTTTTATTATATTTTATCATAGTTAATTTTAGTCTAAATATACCCGTGATTTTTCACGGGTAAAAATACTAGTTCATAAACTAAATTGGTAACATAAGGAAATCAACAAGAGAAATACATAAACCAAAGTACTAGAACAAATAAGAATAGAAGAAAACTAAATTAAAGTAAGATAGAATTCTGAAATTAAGAAGAACTAAAACTAAAACCCTAAACTTAGAGAGAGGAGAGAGTCTCTCTCTCTCTAGAAAACTACATCTAAACCTAACTAATGTGAATGAATGTGTGAATGAATGAATCTCCCCTTCCAGCTTCATTCTGTAGCCTCTAATCAATATTTTCAGACTTGAAACTGGGCCAAAAACAGTCTAAAAATTGCCTCCAGCGAATTTTGATATCTGCAGTACGTGACACTTTGTCACGCGTACGTGTCAGCTATACGTACGCGTCGCTGAACAATTCCTAGTATGACGCGTACGCATCGCTTGTATGCTGTGCCAGCCACGTGTACGCGTCGTCCACGCGTTCGCGTCAATGCCAGCTCCTCAAAACATCATTTTCTTGCGTTCCTTCCACTTTTACATGCTTCCTTTTCGTCCTCTAAGCCATTCCTACCTTGAAAAACCTGAAATCACTTAACACATATCACGACATCGAATGATAATAAGAGATGATTAAAATTAGCAAATTTAAGGCCAAAGAAGCATGTTTTAAATCATAGCACAAAATTAGGAAGAAAAATGTAAAACATGCGAATTATATGTATAAATGTGAGAATAATAGATAAAATTCACTCAATTTAGTACAAAATAAACCGTAAAATAGCGGTTTATCAATCTAAAAAATTTGACGGAGAAAAAATATCGGTAAAGATTTCCACAAAAATAACGCGTTGTAAGTATAGTTCTAAACCAACAATTAAACCTCAATCAAAATTTAATTTGTTTGTCACAATGCAAACCCAATAAAAATAAACCAAAATATTTAAACCTCGGATCGTCTCTCAAGGAATTGTAGGGAAGTATGTTTATTATTGATTACAAAAAGTATATTTTTGGATTTTTAAAATAAGGAACAAGTAATGTAAATAACAAGAAAATAAAATAATAACTAAGAAAAGTCCTAGCAAGGATTGAGAATTAGAATTCCTATCCTCATTATCATCATCAATTATGATGGTAATTGACTTTTGCTTTCACTTAGTTAATCTCTAACAATGAAGGAAAGTCAAGTGAGGAAAATCAACTTAAGTTCACAAGTTCTAAGCCAACTAGCAATTTTCAATCACCAATCAATAAAAGAATATTGATAACTCAAGAGTCTCTAATTGATCAATCCAAGTTAAGAACATAAAAATCTAAATTAAAATCCAGCCAAGCATTTTATCAAACACTTGGAAGGCATAACATAAAAACATAAAAAACTAACAAGGAAGATTAAATTTAAACAACCAATTGAGAATCAATGACAAAAAAATTAATGAAAACTATCATAAACATAAAAATATAAATTGCATTAATATGAATCAAAAGAAACAAGGAGAATTCATAAACTAAATTAGTAACATAAGAAAATCAACAAGAGAAATAGATAAACCAAAGTACTAGAACAAACAAGAGTAGAAGAAAACTAAATTAAAATAAGATAGAATTCTGAAATTAAGAAGAACTGAAACTAAAACCCTAAACCTAGAGAGAAGAGAGAGCCTCTCTTTCTAGAAAACTACATCTAAACCTAACTAACATGAATAAATGTGTGAATGAATGAATCTCCCCTTCCAGCTTCACTCTGCAGCCTCTAATCAATATTTTCGCGCTTGAAACTGGGTCAAAAACAATCCAGAAATCACCTTCAGCGAATTCTGATATTTGTAGCACGTGACGCTTTGTCACGTGTACGTGTCATCCACACGTACATGTCACTGAACAATTCCTGGTCATGCGTACGCGTCATCTATGCGTACACGTCGCTTGTATGCTGCGCCAGTCACGCGTATGCGTGTGCGTTGATGCCAGCTCCTCAAAACATCATTTTCTTGCGTTCCTTCCATTTTTGCATGCTTCTTTTCCGTCCTTTAAGCCATTTCTGCCTTGGAAAACCTGAAATCAGTTAACACACATATTACGACATCGAATGGTAATAAGAGAGGATTAAAATTAGCAAATTTATGGCGAAAGAAGCATGTTTTCAATCATAGCACAAAATTAGGAAGAAAAATGTAAAACATGCGAATTATATGCATAAGTTTGAGAATAATAGATAAAATCTACTCAATTTAGTACAAAATAAATCGTAAAATAACGGTTAATCATGTAAAGAAGTGGTAAATGCACTAACAAACTAAAATCTGTTTGAGGAGCCATTTTTCATGCGTACTTTAGATTTAAAGATCATACATGCATTTGAGTTTTCTAAATATATGAATGCATGTTCGTAATTTAGATATTTGTTCGAAAGATTAAAATTTTGTTATAATTTATATTGTCGAGCGATTAATTAATTATATGACATATAAAAATATAATTAATTAGCATTTGTTTGTCTTTATTTAGTTAAATTTAAGATAATAATCCTTTTTATTTTTTTATTTATTTGGTTAAAATTTAATTAATATTTTTTATGTATTTATGTTTTTTTTGGTTAAATTATAACTCTAATAATAATACTTATATTGTATTATATTCTATTCTATTACATGCATACATACATCAACAATACATATTCATAATACCACCAGCCTAATTATTTGTGAGATAATTTATCAAGTAATAATTAATAATTTACTGATAATAATTAATAATTTTCTAATAATAACAAATAATTTATTAAAATAATACTAAATTTAGTGTTAATTAGTTAATTTAGTAACTAGCATGTATACATAAATATGGCTAATTTATAAATTATTTAACTAATATTATTAAATTTTTTAAAAAATATAACTACAATAATATATTAATTAAATATCTAACCACAATCAATTAATTATT
>NC_029774.3:124480098-124488155 GCF_000817695.3 Arachis duranensis
ACTAAATTTTAAATATATATATATATATTAATTATTACATCAATTATTATTAACAACCTTAATTTCTAAAATTATTAATAATATTTCTGTTAAACAAAATTTAAAATACTAATTTATATAAGAGGCCTGCTACACATACAAGTCTTTTTAGCTTACAAGTCTTATAAGTTGGTACAAGTCTAATAAAAAATACGCATTACACTCCCACATTTAAGAGTAAATAAACGCACGTTATTCAACCACTTTCTGTTTCCAAAACGCGCTACTCACCATGCATTATAAACGATTCTTCTTCTTCTTCCTCCATGAAAACGATTTTCTTGCCAAATTTGAAGATAATGGAACTTCAGAAATACACCCAAACGATTACAGAAATACACTCAAACAATTACAGAAATACACCCAAAAGATTACAGAAATACACCCAAACGGTTACAGAAATTCACCCAAACAATTATAGAAATACACCCAAAAGATTACAGAAATACACCCAAAGGATTACAAAAACTACACCCAAAGGATTTAAGAAATACACCCAAAATTCGTTGAAGTACACGTTATGCATAATTCAGAACTCTTTTTCCTTCTCCTCCTCGTCTTCTGCTGCTTCTTCTTCTTCAAAAACAATTTCAGAGCTTGATGTCAAAAAACAATCGAAAATCGAGAATAACGAAGAAAGAAAACAGAGAGAAAAGCACGTAAATAAAGAAGGAGAAAGAGAAGGCAATAAACGAAAGAAGAAGAAGAAGAAGAAGAAGAAGAAGAAGAAAATGATGAAGAAGAACGTGCAGTAAGAAGAAGAAGAATGTGCAGTGAAAACGTGCAGTAACGGTTGAAGAAGGAGAAAAAGAAGGCAAGAAACGAAAGAAAAGAAGAAGAAAAAGAGGAAGAGGAAGAAGAACGTGCAGTAAGAAGAAGAAGAAGGTGTAGTAAAAACGTGCAGTAATGGTTGAAGAAGGAGAAAGAGAAGACAAGAAACGAAAGAAAAGAAGAAGAAGAAGAGGAAGAGGAAGAGAAAGAAGAACGTGCGCAAGAAGAAGAAAGTGCACTTGTAAAGACTTGTATAAAAAAACGCTTGTATGTAGAGAATTTTTCTTTATATAATCAGAATGACAGAAATAATTAATAATATAAAGTTGAAAACAATCTACATCTTTAAATTTTTGCTTTCTTGACATTGTGGTTTTTTAATGAAGATTGATAAAAAAAAAATTGCCGGTGAAAAGAAGAGAGAAAATGGTAGAATTAGAATTTCAGACAAAGGAAAAGAGACTTGAGAAAGAGTAGTTTCAGGGAGAGTGAAGAGTGGTTCGGAGAGAGAGAGAGCTTAATCGAGAAAAGCTATTATGTATGCGCAACATGTAGTTAATTAGTGTGACACAAATTAGATGATCTAATTTGTATATCTTAAATCGGTCTATCCGATTACTGTACTTTGAATTTGAACCGTCTGATTACTTCGATACTAACACCACAGCTGCATACAACATTCAAATCTTTCATATCTACATTCTACATCAATCGTTTATTAACTATTAAAATAGTGATATTACATTATAAATATTTTTAGTAACTAAATTTAATTAAATTAGTAAAAGTCTTATAAAAAATTGTGCACATTCATCATGTAGTTCTTTGTTTTTGCATTTTTTAAACATATAAATTTTGTTATAAAATATAATTTTTGTTATAAAATATAATTTTTTTATATTATATACTAATTTTTTGCTATATATTAAAATTTTTATATTATGTATCAAAATTTTTATATTTAAAAAAAATAATAAAAAAATGATACGATGACAATAACAATCACCAAAAAAAAAAGTAGCAACGACAATACATACATACGTGCATTCAAAGATTTGATCGAGCCATTGAGGCCTGAGGGCTTAATTTAAAAAATTTTAGATGCCTAATTTTATTGTTAAAATAATATGCGAGAATTAAAATAATTCACACGTGGATCTAGTGAATATTATCCTTCTACTCTTGTTCATATCCAAATAGATTTATTTGCAAAATTTCTGATATGACTTTTATTATATAAATTAAATTAAATCAAGAAGTATTACATTAAATATATATCAAATTAAACATTTAAAAACTCATAAACCAAATTCAGTTAAGCATATACCGTCTAAAACAAAAAATGGAACCTTTACTTTTATTATTTGATATATATATCCCCCAAATATGTCGACAATGTCGGTCATATATGTGGTACCAAAGAAAAAAAAAAAAAGGCATTTTTTTTTTTGTGAATGAAATAAATTAGATAAAAAAAAATAAATAAAATAAGAAACTACTTAAATAAAGGGACAGTCTCGTTTAAGATTATCCTTAAAATTCTTTTAAGATAAAAGAAGCTCTATATGCAAAAGTTATAACTTCATCGTCATCTTTACCATAGTATCTGCTACTGTGTTTACGTCTCTCATAATCAAACGAAAGTCAATACACCAATTCCAATGCATGATATTTCTTATTTTGAACACCAATTAATCAATAAACTCAAAATCATTTTGAGTAACAAGATTAAATGCTTCCATACAATCCGTCTCATAAATAACATCTCGTTGACCCACATCCTAAGCTAAGAGATATCATCTCCAAATAGCAAACAATTCTCCTTGAAGAATACTATTACTCTCGATCATTTTCAAACACCCCCTTTGCCAACTCCCATTACAATCTCTAATAATACAAGCAAAATTAACACTATCACTCGAACCAAAATAACTAGCATCACAATTAATCTTAAAAGTACTAATGGATGGGAGATTCCAAAAACCATTTAAAGTAGAGGAAAGGGACATACGTTATAATTCAAAAATATTCATAAGCTCAAGTAACCATTGCGTGAGTCATAAACTTTGACAGTAAACCTACTCCAATACCAACCTACTTTTAAACATGTTTGTTCATTTGGATTGTAAGAGAAAATATTTAATTTTTATATAGTAAGAGACTTTGACATGTTTTGTGTATTAGAATTTAATTTTTATATACTCGTATTGTAAAATAATTTTATACAGATAATAAAGATAATAAATCGTATATTTTTACATTATAAGTAACTATTCTTTTAAATATTATTTATAAAATAATCTAAACACATAAAATTAATTAAATTATTATATAAAAATTTTTAAATTGTTAATACATTAAAATTAAATTTTATTATTTATTAATAGAAAATTTACAATATTGCCATCACAAGATATTCATTGCATCGATCAGTAGCAAAACTAGATCTATATTGATTAAGTATTTCAGCCTACATATGAATATTTCATGACGGATATGCATGCATGTGATGTCTCATAAGGACGATGTATGCGTTTATTTATGAGATCAGAATAAGATATAATATTGTGAATAAAACATAAAAAATATAAATACAAAATTTATATTCTTATATTCTGTTTACATTCCTATCAACATGGACATAAGAAAATATTCAAACCCTTGAGAGAACGACATAAGAGAAGAATAATTAAATTGGTCTCATAATATATGCCAAGTATTAGAGCACTCGTCACAATTAGACCAAGCGAATGGCAAAGGAACCTCAGCTATGCTCAACCCATCTTCAACACCAAAGCCCAACAAGGCAAATTCATTTCTCTATTTTATTATGGTATTAAAGTTCTGTTCATGCTCATCAATGGCCTAAACCTCAATCATCATCAGCACGTGCTTGTGCATGCATGTGAATATATATGTATGATATTATTTCTGTTTGTATAAAATATTTATATATAAAAAATTAGTTATTAAATATTTATATCTGTATTTATACATATTATTTTATAAATATAGTAAATTGATTAATTATAATAAAATAATCAAAATTTCATATCAAAACAATCAAATTTATTATTGTCAGAGCGATCATCTTTTTTACAAATTGAAGGCATAATTTTAAAAATAGATTCTCTTAATTGTTAAAAGAAATTAAAAATACAAAATATGATCTCTAATTTTTTATTATTCTCTTTTTTATATTTATTTTTGGTTCTAGTAATAAAATAAATGATAAAAAATAAAAAAAATTGAGAGAATTCATTTTCCTAAAATTCTATACTTTTTATTAACAGAAAAAAGTTAGCCTTTTTTTAATACTTCTCCGCATTTGTTTTGAGGGAAAAATAGCTCGTATTTTGATCAGTATACAACTGTTGCGCCTGTTGCCTCGCTTGGAATTTTAAACCACTTTATTTTGTCACGTTTCTTACGCTTATCGAAGGATCAAAGCTTGTGGACCATTAGTCACCACAATCCTAGTCATGAGAGAATCTACTTACATAAATAACTAACTAAACAATTGTTTAAATGAATGTATTTTAGAGTTATATATTTCCTTTTCTATTTAAAATAAGTGTCTTTGATTTAGATTTTACTTTAATACAGCACTGGCTCACAATGTATCCCCCTTGGCTCTTATATTAAGAGCAACATGGGTCATTATTGAAATATATATGAATTATGATTGGACAGACCTACTTAGCAATACATTAGGTTCTTTTTAAGTAAAACACCAAATACATGAATTTAATTTATAATATAAATGTATTTTTATATTTTTATTTCAATATCTTATACTCATAAATAAACGCAATTCAATTACTTGTAAAAAGTAAAAAATAAAGATGGTCACTACTGCAACACAAATTAAGTAATCTTATGATTGAAGAACGAAGAATATTTTTTACTATGAGTGAAAAATAATGTTCTTTTTATAATAAAAAAATATTTTAAAAATAAAAAATTATCCATATTACATAATATATTTTGAAAATTTAATTAAAATCTTCACTCTTCTATATTATCTCCATTGGGCTCAATTTTATGGATATGGAAGGTTTGGGTGTGCTATTTTCAGATGTGAAATTATAGCGTACAAGACAAAAATATGGGACAGATTTTTCTGAGTTAAAGGTAGAACAATTCGAACCATGCGAGTTTTTTGAAAATGAAATTTTGCTTCACAAATCACATGTCCGATTTATAACTGATGGAATTTGAAATCTGAAACACGCAATTTGGACCATCCCTTTTGCTTGTTCTAATTAAATTTGTTGAGCAAAACGCAACTCAGACCGTCCGTGTTTAGGAACATAACTCGCAAGGTCCAAATTCTGATTTTTCTAACCCCACAACAAGATGAAACACCTCTTCTCCCCGTACGCGAGTCTAACACCTATTTTCTTTCCATATTCAAATTAAAAAGCGTCTCTATTGCATAATATTTTTAAAAAATCTAATTAAAATCTTCGTCACCTCAATTTTATTCTTTAACAAAATTCTTTTTCACAAGTTAATGCACTCCTAGTCCTTGTCACTCCACTCCTGGCCCTGGTCTCCTGCAGTGCAGTGAAGTAGTGGACTCGTGTTCCTCGAGGAGTATCTTGATTATTATCATAATTGCAACAGAATGAAGGTGCTTCCTATCTTTTCCAGTTTTCCCTCCTTTGTTAGAATCAATTATTCACTTCTTTTTAAAATCATTGTTATTTTTACATTTTTTATAAATTAAAAAATAAAAAATACTTTTTATACACTAAAATCAACTACTAAAATTAATTACCAATATATTTATGTATAAATACATATATGATTTAATTTATTTTTAATATGTATTTATATTTTAGCATGTATTTTATACTGATAACTGATTTTGGTGGCTAATTTTAGTATATACATATTACTTTTAAAAAATTAATATACTTAAATAGCAAATATGTCTAGTTACATTAATTTTTAATATATTAAACAAATAAAAATAATAATAATTATTTCCGAACGGAAGAAACAATTAATTTATTTCCTATTCAAACAACAATTATCATTTGAGGTAATAGTTAAAATCGTCCATGAAAGATACCTCGATCTTCATTTTGGTTCTCGAAAGATAAAATTAATCGAAATCGTCCTCGAAAGATATACGACTTGGTCACGTTAGTCCTTCCGTCAGTTGGATGATGACGTGGTGCGTTAATGCCACGTGTCACAAGATGATTAGTTAACGTGTTAGATCAGTGACACGTGACACGCCAGGTGTCAGATCAGTAACATATGGCATGCCACGTGTCACTTCCTACAACTATAGTGAGCTACTAGATAAAACTTTCAAACTAGATATGAATATTCATCCTACTCAGGTTGATATTAGAACTGAGACTGAAGTTGCTAACAAGCGAAAAATAAGGGAATATGAAAATATTGGAATTCACTACTAAACTGTTCATCACTCAACGCCTCTTGATTGACTTTTAGAACTGAAGAAAGCCAGTAGAAAAGGAAGTGGCAGCAGTGTTTTATAGAACAGCTTTTTTATCTAGAGATTCATCCCTTATGTCACTTGACATGTAAAAAAATTATTTATAATCAAAATAATTTTTGAAAGTTCAGATGTAAGTCATTTTCTTTCTTAAAATTTTAAAAATTAATCAAATTAGTCCTTATATAATTTTTTTATTTTTTTATAATATTAAATTTGAAATATTTTTTTATACTACTAATTTTAATAGAAATGTAATTGACAAACAAAAAATTAGTAATTGTATCTTTTCTTCTTAAAAGTTTTTTTAATAAAATTATCTCTCTCCTTTTATTCTTCTCAAAATCTCTCTTATTCTTTTTTATTCTAAAAACTTTTTCTTACATTATTATATTTTGCTGGAATATATATATACTCAAAATTGAAATGTATGTATTTGTTAACCTAAACAAAGTTATATGCTCAAAATCAAAATTTATGTGGAACTCTATTGTCTTGATGGGTGGTTTTTTTTGGACTGAGGGTCGGGTTTCATGGGTTGCAAAGGAGTCTTCATGGGCTGAAATATAATTTTGATGGACTTATGCACTGGTTTAGTGGGTTGAGAATTGGGCTTCATAGTTGATTTGTTGGGCTGAGAATTTATTTTTATAAATCAGTTTACTAACATCAGTTCCGCTTTTTCTGCAAGAACAAAATAATCTGATAGACACACTAAAGGCTAATGACCTATTTGCATGGACCTCTGCTGATATGCCAGAAATCGATCCGAACTTTATATGTCACAAGTTGGTAGTCAACCCTAACGCCCGACCTATAAGACAAAAAAAGCGAAATCTGAGCATGGAGAGAAGAAATGCGGCAGCAGCAGAAATACAAAAATTACTTGATGCAGGCTTCATCCGAGAAATCCACTTTCTCTCATGGCTAGCAAACATGGTAATGGTCAAGAAGAGTTCGGAGAAATAGCGAATGTGTGTAGATTTTACAGATTTGAACAAAGCTTACCCAAACGATTCCTATCCACTACCGAACTTTGACAGGCTAGTAGACGACACCTCAGGATATCAAGTGCTTAGCTTCATGGATGCATATTTTGTTTACAACCAAATACAAATGCATCCAAAGGACGAAGATAAGACGGCATTTGTAACTGACCAAGGTAACTTTTGTTATAAAGTAATGTCCTTTGAACTGAAAAATGTGGGGGCAACTTATCAGAAACTGATGGACAAAGTCTTCAGAGATCAAGTTGGATGAAACATCGAGATATATGTCGACGATATGGTCGTCAAGTCAAGTTCAGAGAAACAGCACGAAGCCGATCTTCAAGAGTTTTTCAATAGCTCAGAAAATACAATATGAGGCTAAATCGAGAAAAATATGTATTCGGGGTACAAAAATGCAAATTTCTTGGATTTATACTCACAAACAGGGGAATAGAAGCCAACTCCGACAACTGCCAGACCGTCATAAGCATGCAGTCACCTCGGGCTATCAAAGAAGTACACCGCCTCATAGGTCATCTAGCTGCCATGTCCCAATTTATACCAGTGGCAGCCGCTAGATCATACCATTTCATCAACCCAATGAAGAAGGCTAACAAGTTCATCTAGACAGAAGAATGTGAAAAGGCCTTCGCCAAATTCAAACACATCCCAGGGTTACCACCTATACTCAAAAAACCAGAACAAGATAAACCGCTTTTCTTGTTCCTTTCAATTTTCACTGACATGGTCAGTTTCGTGCTTGTAACAGAAACAGGGAAAGA
>NC_029774.3:124488177-124524954 GCF_000817695.3 Arachis duranensis
AAAGAGCAACACCCAGTGTACTTCGTGAGCAAAGTCTTACAAAGTGCCGAGACAAGGTACCCGATGATAGAAAAGTTAGCATTTGATCTGGTCATTACTACTCGACGTCTACGACATTACTTTCAAATACACCCAATAATAGTTCGGACCGATCACCCTCTGCGACAAATATTATCACGACTAGACTTAGCAGGCCGACTCACAAAATGGCCAGTAGAGCTCTCTGAATTCGATATTTCATACCAATCACAAGGATTACCTAAAGCCCAAGCGTTGGTCGACTTCATCTCAGAGTTCACGAACAAAGAGGAAACACCCAATACATAGGAACTATACGTAGATGAAGTATCGAACAAAAACGAATGTGGGGCAGGAATCCTTTTGAAGGACGATACTAGAGTTCGAGCCAAACAGTCAATCAAATTCCTCTTTGAAACAACCAATAACCAAACCGAATATGAAACTCTCCTAGAAGGTCTAAGGCTGGCCAAGGAAGTAGAAGTTACAAGCCTAAAGGTATACTGCAGTTCACTCCTAGTAGTATAGCAGGTAAATGGCCACTTTCAGATACGAGATCCACTCTCACAAAAGTATTTAGGCTCGGTTAAAACCATGGTACAACTTTTTCAAAATTTTAAAATATCACATCTACCTAGGGAACAAAATTGTAGAGCCGATATTTTATCTAAATTAGCTACATACAGGATAATTGATTCATTAGACAAATTATATCATCTCACACTAACGGGACCGAGTTTAGATATCAAATATGTTTTAAGAGTGTCACAGAAAGAAGATTGGTGAAGCCCATTTATCCGTTACCTAAAAACTGGAGAAACGCCAGAAAATGAAAATCCGAGGTCATTCAGATACAAAGCAAACCACTACACTATGATGGGAGCAGACCTGTACAAACGAGGTGTTTCTAAGCCATTACTAAAAAGCCTCAGTCGAGCAGAAGCAGAAAACATCATAGAGGAAGTACTAAAGGAACCTGTGGACACCATACAGGAAGTAGAAGTTTGGCAAAAAAATTCTCCGAGCAGGTTACTACTGGCCGACGTTAAGTGAAGATTGCAGGAAAAAAGTGCAAAAGTGTGATGCATGTCAAAAATGCGCGCTGCTCATCCACTACCTGGCTGAACTATTGAACACCTCAGATGTCAACTGGCCATTCCACAAATGGGGGATGGACATACTCGGACCATTCCCAGTCTCGCCAGGACAAGTAAAGTTTCTCTTGGTAGCTATTGACTACTTCACAAAGTGGATAGAAGCACATCCACTTGCAAAAATCACAGCAGAAAAGGTACAAAGTTTTATTTGAAATCAATTATTTGTAGATTCGGATTACCTAGAGAAATCATATCTGATAATGGCCGGCAATTCACAGATAAGAAAATTGCTTCATATTTAACCAATCTGCATATCAAACATCATTTTTTCTCTATCGAGCACCCACAAACTAATGGGCTCACAGAGGCAGCTAACCAAGTTATTTTGCAGGCCTTAAAATAGAAACTAACAGATGCTAGAGGACGATGGGAAGAACTTATACCAGAAGTGCTGTGGAGTTATAACACAACACCGCAGTCTTCAAAAAAAGAAAGCTCGTTCCAACTAGTCTATGGTGCAGAATACATGATCCCAATCGAAAGTAGTCAAGGGTCTGCCCGGACCGAGTACTTTGACAAAGAAAACAACACCCAAGCCAGGTCGGCAGAGTTATATCTAATAAACGAGGAGCGATGTCTAACCGAACTCAGGAAAAAAGCCATGCAGGCAGCCATGCGAAAACAATACAACAAAAAAGTACGGCCGAGGACCCTAAATGAAGGAGACTTGGTGCTGAGACAAATCGAAGAGGTTCGAAAACAACCAGGACATGGAAAACTAGCTGCTAATTGGGAAGGCCTTTTCAGAATCTCATAGGTCATCGGAAAAGGGGCATCTCGCCTCGAAACACTGGAAGGAACCACCATCCCTAATACTTGGAAAATCTCATCTTTGAAGATCTATTATAGTTAATCTGCTTCTATAGACATGGTTTGGGCCGGTACTCTTTTTCCTGATCACGAGGTTTTATCACTAAGGAGGATTTTACTCAGACAGGTTTTAACGAGGCCGACCACCCTACACCTTTCAAAGTCGAAAGGTCCTTTAACATGTAAAGAAATACCATTCATCTTTTCTTATCTATCTTTGCAATTATATCTTGCACACATTTATTCAAACCAATAGCAAAAAATTTGGAAACAACATTCATTCATACGCAAAAGCTAAAGCCAAATTCGGCAAGTTCTTTCATCAAAATTCAGCAATTAAGCCATAGTTTTCAAAACTAAAATAACATATTCCAAATTATAATTATAAAGATAAGTTAACAAGGTGGTGGAGCGTTTTCAGCATGCTCGTTGCCAACTTCATCCTCCACAAGTTCTCCATTGATCATTATCTTAGTCATGTCGAGTTTACCAACATCAAACTTAGGGCAGAAAAGTGTGATCTGACCAACAGCACGATCAAAACCTGTAGCAAACATATCTATCTTTTCTTCTTCTAGCTCATGAATGCGAGAGGTCATCTCGCCCTTAGTCTTATCATTTTCTTTTATCTTGGCCTGCAGCAAGCGAATCTGGTCATGAAGGAGAGAGGCCTCCTCTTCCTTCTCTTTCATTTTTGATGTAACACTGATAAGCACCTCCTCCTTTTCCTTAACAGAACGATCAAGAATAACAACCCTATCAACAGCCACTTGCTGTTCCGAGGCCGGCAACTCGGTCGCACACCCAACACACAGCAAGCGGGAAGAAACGATCTAATAATAATACGAACAGTAGCATAAGCACATTACAAAATATGAGCTATTACAAAACGGGTACTTTTCCTAAATAGTTACCTGGACAAATTTTCTCATTGCTTCAATACCAGTGCGACGGGTTAAACCCATATCCCTAGGATATTGAGAAACCCGGTCGGAAAGCTCAGAAATGGAAAAATGATCGCTCTAAAGAGAATGAGGGTTCACCCCATCAATGAAACCATAAAGTTTCATTTGCCTCTCAAAAATGGATTTGCCGGTAAAATCCCCTTCAGATAACACTTCAAGCAATTTTTCGGAATAAAGTTTCCTTCTTATTGGCGAAGGAGGAAGCTGGGTAGTAGAAATGGCAACATCCCCACCTCCCTCCTTCACCACACCTGATGTGCTGCTACCTTTTTCGCTCTTCTTCTTCAAATAGGATTGCAGGATAAATATACTCAAATTTGAAACCCTTCCATCTACAGACAACAAACAACTCTACATCAGAAATTAGTCACAGAAAAGACAAGCAAAAAAAAAAAAGAAATGATACCTATGTATGTTTCCGGTCCTTCTCTATCATTTTCCTTATCATACCTCAACAAATCCGGGATAGACAAACACTCACTCTCGAAAAAAAACTCTATAAAAAATCTAGAAACTTATTCTCTTCTTCACTTCTTTCCATAGACTCCAAAATCTACATTAGCTCTAGACACCAATACAACGAAAATTTGTCAACAAGTTCGTCATCTAAGTAAAAGGGATATTCAATCTCCTGAGACCGAACTTTTACAAACATGGCCTTAAAATTTTTTAAGGATGACTTATACAAAAGGAAAATAGAGCGACTTGGATAGCTGCTAAGAAAAATCTATAACGCTTTTCGAATTCCTTTGGATTGAAATAGCGAAAAGAAAGCATTCAACGAAACAGAAAAATTCAGAAATTCCATCAAACATTCAAAAGCTCTTAAAAATGCCCAAGAGTTGGGGTAAAACTATGAAGGAGCATAGACGAGTTGAGTCAAAACGTTACATTCAAAATCAGTAAAGGAAAATTTCAAATACAGCTCAGTAAAACACGAGGTATACATGTAAATGTAACCCCAATCACCTTTCCTTTCACACACTCTCTCGTCACTATTACAAGGTAATAACTCGACACCTATACCCGAACCATCATTTGTCAACTTCAAAGCCCTAAGATCACAGAAGGATTCCTCATCACAGTAAAAAGAATGGGTCTTTACATCTACATGTACCCATTGGTAGGGACCATCACTTTTCACTTTTACTACTTTTTTCTTTTCTTTCTCTCTCTCTTTTTCTCTCTCTCTAACCATTGTGAAGGTAACACGACAAGGAAGAAAACAGAGAAACTAACCTCTTGCAGTCATGTTTCTTTCACTTAAGCGAAAGTCCTTGAGGTCAATTTTTCGTGTCTTTTTCCAAGAAAATAACTATAATAAAGAAGCATAATAACCCACTCACTTAGTGGGTGATTTGCAAGCATAACCGTTCACATACCCCAGGAGATTTTCAAGGCCCAAACTCAATTAAAGAAGGTAACCTATGAATTTATTGTAAGTAACGATTCACAAGGTAAATTTATTACGCAGTTGTATTTCCCAATTAAATTTTTAGCATATAACCCAAGCTTGAAAAAAGCTAAACGCCCGTTGAGTTTGGGGGCTAGTATCATTAACCAAAACTGAGGTATAACCAAATTTTAAAGCTCAACTTGTTAAAGCGGAAAATTGGCAAATCAAGCTTGGGGGTTATGTATATCGTATCCCTTATACGTCGAACAAATCGGGCTATACCTCAGTCAAATTAATTCAAAATTCAAAATAACTGTAAACCCCTCAACGTATCCAAATCTCTCTTTCGAAATCTCGCCTTTACGTCGGTTACGAAGATCTTGGCACTAACCAACGAATAATTCCACCTCAATCAAACTATAAATCAGGTGGAGTGCCGACAATAGGAGACAGATCATTTCAACACCAATTCATTAATCATATTCTCGCTTTTTGAGTAATTTTTTACTGACTTAAACGTCGAAGTCCTTTTTGCAGGTACCACACTCGGGTCCGAATTCGCAAGGGTATTACATTTCCAAACCGAGACGTTGCTATAATAGAACAGGACAAAGCCGAATAGTATTTCGAAAAAGAGTATCTTTGTCTAAACACCTTCAATTTGCAAATAAATATTTAGTTAACTCTATTATTTTTTATACTATAACAACCTAATTATAAAATTAATGATTCAATTAAAAAAATATATAAAAATTTAATGAAATAATAAGAATAAAAAAAGTAAGTAAACCTAAATTATATACTCCTTATTTTCGCCGCACAAAAATCTATAGAATGTCCAATTGTCCATCATATTTTGAAGAGGAATGGGATTGCTACTCGGCTGTCTTGGTGGAGCAGGTCAGTAGTCAACATTTAGCATTTTTTTTGAATACTATGGTGCCTGTTATTTTTTACCTAAGTTATTAAAAAAGGTAAATAAATAATATTTAATAAATTTTATATGATTTATTTTTTATTTTAAATATTTTATTTTTTATTTAAAAAAAAAAGTTAAACAATTTAAATACCATAACAAAGACACCATAAAACTCACCTTTTTTTTCCGTTATGCATGATCTTGTTTTCTTGTCCTTTTGTTGTTTCTACGTGATCATTTTACCAATTTACCCACATATTTTGAGTTTTTGACTAATACTCTAGCAAATTAGCAATTATATCAAATGATTAAGAATTATTATAGCTATTCTTTTATTAAACATTATAGATGTCATCTAAGATACAAAGGGTAAATCATTAAAATCGGTCTCGATTTTTTGAATACGCTGACAAAAGGTTAATATCATCCATTTTTGTTAATAATAAAAATATTCTCAAAAATCTTCTAAAATTTGATAAAAATACATCATATTAAATATATATTTTTTAAAAATACTTTAAAGATTAAATTTAATTATAGTTTTTTACAAGCATGATAAAAAGAAGACATTTTTTATCCTTACCATTTAATAATTTTATGCTAAGTAGTTTTATTTTGCAATTTTTTTAATAATCAAGAAAAAATAAAAATTTATAGAGATCAAATTTTTATTTAATTTTTTATGTATTTTTAAATAGTTATCCAAATACTATTTACAATTTTTGAAAACGTTGACAAAAATATTTTTTATTTTTAATGACAACAAAAATATTCTAAAAATATTAAAAAATACGATAAAAATAATTAAAAAATATTTTTATAAATGGCAAATAACTTATTTTAACGAATGATAATAATTGTTTTTTAAGATGTAATATTTATTTTGTTTTTTAAATTTTGTTTCATAAATAATTTATTTTTAAGAATGCATGATAATAAATTTTATTTTTTTAAATTATTAATGAAGTCGTTTATTTTAAAAAATACGACACCTTTTAGTTTTTGGATAAACTGCTGTCTCACAATTGGTAATACAGTGTTAATGTGACCAATTAAAGTTCTATAAATTTTTTTCCCGATTTCATTGATATATAAGAAATGGAGCACAATAAATATTCTTTGCTACATATAAATAACATTTTACATTCAACATAGATACTATATCAAACTTTAAATTAAACATACGCTTTTAATTGACGGCAAACTTATTTTTGCTCTTCCCAATTTATGAGTTATCTGAATAAAATTGTAGAGAATAAATTAGAGACACAATATTGTCGTTATTCTCCTATTCTAATATCGTAATGTTTTAAGTTTGTTATTTTTAATAGTAGGAGTAGTTCCTGCAAAAATTTTGATGCTCAACTTAGCATAGATCACAAGAAAAATTAAAATAGAGATCATACTTGAATGTATATATTTAAAATAGTGCATATATTGTGAGGTTGTGATTTTATGAGTTTTCTTATGTGAGTTATTCTTTTCATGAGCTACTCTCGTCATAAAATGCTTGATGTCTTATTGTCGTCTCATCATATAATATTCTTAGACCCATATATATATAATCAATATTATAATATTCTCTTTTAATAGTAGAATAATGGTTACAAGATAATAATTAACTTCATAAAATTGAATTATTAAGTATTAAAATGAGTTATGAGAAATTAATATTTTTTTATAATATATTTTTTGAAATCCAAAAAAATACTTACTCATCAAACCGATTTTTTAAAACTTTTTATGCTCTTGAATCCGATTTTTAGTATTGAATTTATAAAAATATTCCAAAACAAAATTATACAACTTTTTTAAGAGGTTTAGACTATATGTTGATACTGTGTAACAGTAACGATGACTTCCATGACCTAGGAATCATCTTGTTATGTTATCTTCCATTTCTTCCTCTCTAAATTTTTCTTTTTCGGGTTTTTATTTTTTCTTTGTTTTTTCTTTGAAGTAGTCTTCCATTCCATCTTCAATTTGCTGCTGCTTTTGTAGTTTTTTTTTTTTTTGCTGCATCGGGTTTGATCATACATGAAACATAGACCCAGACAAAATTCATTTTGGGCCATATTGAATTTAACTTAACTTAAAACAAATAAAAGCCCTAAATAGCATAAACGATGATAGTAACCCACTTCCCAAATGGTGGCAGAGGCCTATGTGTTGGCCTCATAGAAGCCACATCCCAAGTTTGAATCCCAGCTATAGCTGGGTAGTGATGGAATCTTTAGTATGTGTGAGTGAGTGAGTGTGTATGACCAAAAAAAGCAAAGCCACCTCCCAAATGTAAATTTTGTTATTAATTTATGTAATTAAAAAGAAAGTGGAATTTCAATAAAAAATAACTCAATTTAAAAAAAGAAATCAAGTGTTAGAAAATGAATTATGCTAAAATTTCAAGACGATAATTAATTTGACAAACTGAAAGTAACTTGCTTATTAGAAAAGAAATACAAAAATTTCAATTTTTTTTCCAGTCCTAGGCAGTGTTAGTGTGCGTGTGTTGTGTCGTCTTCAATGATGGGTGATTGCTGCTGATTTGGCAGCCTTGTCGGAATCATTCCATAAAAAAAAGATGGGTATTTTATATTATGAGTAATCAATATCATTATTTTTTCATAAAAAATGCTATTAATAATGGGGAGCTGTAAGCAATATTGATACAGAACCAAGCAATTTCTGTAAAGAAAAAGAATTATATCTCACCAAGATTGTTGTTTCAAAGACTTTAGTCATGAAATTATCATTCTTAAGTAGGGAGTGTTGCGTCAATCGTGAAGAGCTCTCGATTATCGGGAGACTTTGAGAAAGAATCAAGTGAGATAACATAATATGAGAAAATATTACATTTAACTCAAAACTTTAAAGTATCAAGTTAATGGGTTTCTTATCTTATAAACTCCTCACTCTTTCGTACTTTTTTTAATGTAAGACTAACTTCAACACTCCTCACACTTGCAACATTAACAGGGAGTACGATAACAACGTTATTAATTTGTAGGTGATAATTTTTTAGGGAAAAAAAGAAAAAGAGAGAGAGAATGGATACCGCTTAGATTCTGGATCCAAACACTAAACGACAAGAAACCATCTTGGAACTTAATCTTTATCAACAATAATAATCCTTCTTGGTTTTATTGTTATGATCCAAAAACTTGGACTCACATCATATAAATGCTCGAATTCAAATAAGCATAGATACCATGTCTCCACAATTAGGCATTGTCGACAAGCAAAATCTAGCTTATGTCTTGGTCAACGATACCAGCTACACTTCCTTCTAATTTTTTCTTCTTAATTCTAACTCAGAACAATTTTAGACGATAATCTACTGCTTTTAATTTTAATAATCACTCCACGCCCCTGTACCAATAGTTTATACTTTATACTACGTAATGTAATATGTGTAGCACTCTTGAGCCACATTAGAAGAGTCTCCATAATAATAATTAAAAAAAACATTTGGTCATATTTTTAAATAATAATAGAAGAATTTAAAATAAATCCAGCTTTTCAAACGCACAATAGTTTCTCTAAGCAAACATTTTTTTCTACCTACATCTCTTTCTTTTTTGGGAAAAAGAAATTCCCCCTCTATAATAATAACCTAAACTATATTTTCTTCATACTCCCTCGTTTGTTGGCTAATTATTAGTTGAAGAAAATTATTTTTTTTTATCTCTTTCTTTTATTAATTATAACAATCCCATTATATGTACACCACTAAATTCGTTATCATTAGCAACCAATTATTTACTTATTTATGATCCACGTCATATAAAAAATCAAAATCAAATTTATTCTCACATATTATTAAAATATAGCAAATTTAAAGAATGAAATATATTTATCAAAATAAACAAAATTTCAATATGATAAATAAAAAATAGATCCTTAAAAATAAAAAATATTTTAAATTGATTTTAAAATTCAAATTCCAAATTTTTAAATCCTAACTTCAAACCCTAAATTTGAAACCCAAATTCTAAATTCTAAATTATAAATTTTAGATTCTAAACTAAAAAATTTCATATTTCACGCAATATAAATTGTTCATACCCTGACCCAATACTAAAGCCCAAGTCCAAATACACCAAAAGGCCCAATTCAAAGATTGACCTTCGTTATTCACCGACTCCTTCAGAAGAGGTCGGACTCAACACAGACTTCTTTCCAAAGAAGTCGGGCTCAAGAGATAACTGGCAGATAACACTTATTCAAATAAGTAACTGCCCCTAAAATTTTTCAACCCACTTCTAGAAGTCATATCCCAACAATCCCTAGATAAAGGGACGGTTATCCACCTAAAAAGGTGGCACTACTCCAACGGTGGTTATTGGTTCACCACTACAAATACACTGACACCGCTCAGGTATCACTAAGTCCCAATACTCTCTAGACCTGCTCACACCCTTGCTAACTTAGGCATCGGAGTGTCTTTGCAGGTACCACCCCCCATTCTCTCACACTCACAAGTCGGAAGGAGTCTCTAAAGGCGCAAACCCGCTCAAAGGCTTTCTCCCTCATACGATTGGGCCAACCCAACGAGTCCAGCCCATTAACCTCCGGTTACCCAACGTAACATTGGCGTCGTTGCCGGAGACATGGAGCTCAATCCTTGATAATGGCGGATGATCAACAAGATGGTCGGACAACCTCTCGACATGAATAAGATGCAAGCATGTTAAAAAGAAGCTGGAATACAGTTTCTATGGATACCAGAAATCCCATAAAAACTTCTCCCAATGGAGAGAGGATATTAAATAGGGATGATGATTCTACTTCTACAGTTAAATTGGATTAAATCAAACAAAAAGAGAAGAAAGCACCATCCCAAGGCCATTGTAAAAGGCAAACCAAGACGAACTCGAAAGCCAATTGAATAAAAGAATTTTCAATTCAGAAAATTCAATTGGCAAAAGAAATTACGTGAACTAAGATGAAATCGAAAGCCAATTGAATAAAAGAATTTTCAATTAAAAAAATTCAATTGGCAAAAAAAGTTACGTATAAAAAAATAGAAAGGGAAAAAAGGGAACATGACTGATCCCAACCTCTTCGTGGAATAGAATGGATAACAACATTTGTGCCGACTTACAACCTCAGAAAAAAATCATGATACCCACTCATGATAATGGAGCAGTTGCATCTTCCAAATACACAGATTTTATAAATAAATAAAATGTCTCATATTGGTCAGTAATTAAAGAAGGAATAGAAAACATTGTTGATAAAAGCAATGAGAACTTTCTTCTCAATTTATGCCAAAAAAATGCAGCATCAGCTAATTTGAATGCAACCCAATCCGACAATGGATTGATGAATCCAATTTTTTATTCATTGGATTCACATATCAATTACAACAGAGCAGTGAATAACACGAAAAATTCACATGGCACATCTTTTGTTGGTTGCTCACAAATTACATCACTGCCAATGAATATGGAAAGAAATAATCCTGTGGTGGAATTTGATGTCATTTGCACACCAATAAAGATGGATCCGATCCAAAAGACAAAGAAAGTCGGGGTGACAAAGGTCCGGTCTTCATTGGAGGGGATGATATTTGTTCTAAAGAGGTCATGCGTGCAAAGGTTCCAACTAATTTTCAACATCCCAACATGGATCCCTACTATGGATCTACTAATCCACATAACTATCTCAACAACTTCAAAGAAGTCTACTAGGTCAAAAAAAGTTGTACAAAATTCGACCTCTTTTAGAGAGCTCATAAAGAAAAATCCGACCTCTTTTAAAAGTCCGACTTTACAACAAGGTCGGATAGGCTTAAAGCTTACAGAGAAAAGTCCGACCTCTTTCGTGAGGTACGACTTCGAGAACCAGATCCCAAGCATAAATGGCCATGAGAAGGTCATACGAAGAAATTTTTCAATTGACAACCTCATCTTGATTCAAAATGACATCGGGCCAAAATCGGACGAAGAAAAGCCAACACCAAAATAAAAAGATCCCAACAAAGTCACTTAAGACTTGAAAAAGAACTACTACAACATACTTGACTTACTCAAAAATAATCTACCTAGATTGTGTCATGTCTACAACAAAAGGGATATTACATCTAGAAAATACACCTTACTCCCTAATGCACACTTTTTCTGACTTGAAGTGACGAGATCCAAAGTGGTGTAAGAAGTTATAAATGCAAATCGTGGTCCGACCTCACTAAGCCACTTGTACTAAATCAAGCTGGCAAGGGGCAAACCTAAAATGAATTGCACATATAACTTAAGGACAGCGTGACCATAATCAAACATCAACACAAAGAGGATGTAAACCCGACCTCACAACAATTTGTTTAAAACAAATTAAAAAAAGGATGGCGATTTATAAGAATGCCTCCTCAAGCCAAGAGATAAGGATCCGACCTTACTAAGTTGACACAACAAGTATAAAACAAGTTATCCGACCTCCCAAAAAGAGAGTCCAAAATAACTTGTAAAAGTCATATAGCAACAAATAGTAAAGAATGGCATGACTGAATACTCGAGTCCGACTTCATGAAACTCGACCTCGAGTAGGGGCACTGGCTTATTATGAGAGCCAAGTCCAAAATCATCAAAAACCAAAGACAACATTCTACAATGATGCTAGAGCACAAAAGAAGAATTCGACCTCCTTCCAAAAATCTAAAAGCAAACTCAGATAAGAAAAGAGGCTTTAAGAAATTCTATAAAAAAGTTGGTTAACATTCAAAATTCAAAAGAAAAGCTTGACCTCCTTCTAGAAATTTGAACTCGGATAAGAAAAGAGCTTTTGAGACAAAGTATGGCTACGAGATTCGCCGCAAAAGACCTCATCTTGATAGGAAATAATATCGGGCTATAAAGGTCGAGCAAAGAAAAGCTGACAGCAAACTGGATAGGACCCTAGAAGTCTTAAGAAAGGGGTTACTACAAAATGTCCAACTTGAATGGAGCTGAGCTCCCAAGGTCGTGACATGCTTGCAATTTGAAGAGAAATTTTCATTAGTATTTCTACGACACGCACCGACTTAAGCTCGAAAAACTGCGAAAATCTGCTGCCCGACCTACAAGGTTGGCAAGATAAAGCGACGAGGTACAAGTCGGTGTAAAGAGGTTATAAAAGACGATCATAAGAACCCGGCAATAAGATGGCAAATGACTAGTAAGTCGGAAAAGCCCCTGAGCAGAGCAAAATGTATCGCAAAAATAACCTAAGTTAAGAAAACGATTCAATGATAAGTCAAATTGATCGTCCGAACTAAGTAATGGAAAATCCCTCCTCTAAATCCTAATAGTCTAAGGTTCCCAGTAAAGGCTCATGCCAAAACCTCACGGCTCAACAACAGATGAGTTGACCTAGGTTATAAAGGCAAGCCTAACAAAAACCTAAAGACGAAGGATAAAACACAGTAAAATCTTGAGAAAAAGGTTCAAACAAAGGCTCAAATCCCTTTGAAATAATTTTAGCAATGCAGCAAGCAAAGAAAGTTGGTAAAACCCACCTAAAGGGACCAATATCAAGTAATGTGAAAGTTATTGAAGTCCTTTGTTAAAGGACCAAAGGTCAACCATATTTTCAACGAACTTGTGTCAAGTCGTATCAACCTAAAAGCAAAACTTTAAAAGTGATTTGTATAAAAACAAATCATTAAAGCAAAGCATTAAAAAGTGATTTGTATCAAAATCACTAAAACAAAATCAAAACAAAAATCCTTCAACCAAATAACTCGTATAGAAACGAGTTAAAAAGGAAAGAAAGGATTGTAAACGTTTTTGAACAAAATCGAAACGTGAAAACTATTCTCAAAAACAACTTGGGTAAAACAAGTTGTATCATACACAAGGATGACAACCTTGTAAAAACTAGAAAGGGGGGAGGGAATAAGTATATAATCCCTTCACCTAAGGCGCCAATTTATGCTCGACAAAGCGCAAAAATCACGAGCTGACCTTTTCAACGGTCGCTCGGATAAAGTAACAAGGTACAAATTGGTGTCCAATGATTATAATACGGTTTGATGATTTAAAAACAACTCAAACTCATGAGTTGAACAAAATCAAGTAAAAAATAACCATATGATCTACGCAATTTGTATTAAAACAAATCGCGCAAAACAACTTGATATATAACGAGTTGTGCTTCAAAAAAGTGACTTGTATAAAAAACAAGTCATTTATAAAAAAACTCAGAATGAATGAGTTCAACAAAAAAAGGTTTCATTCGAAAATCCTTTCTGCTTGATTGCTCGAGTCCGACTTCATAAAACTCAACCTCGAGCAGGGGCACAATGGATAAAGCAACGAAGTCCGATGGTTATAAAGATGATTTGATACTTTAAAAGGACTCAAAATAAACAATTTGTACTTGAAACAAGTCGTAAGAAATCAGAATAAGTTTCAGAAAGGTGATTTGTATTAAAACAAGTCATGTATCCTCAAAACAACTCGAATTGAACGAGTTGTACGAAACTAGGACAAGAAATATTTTTTGGTTAAATAAGATGTGCTAAAACCAATCATACAGAGCCTACAAGCCCGAGTTCAAATACTCGAATCCAACTCTTAAGAAAAAGATATTGAACTCGAGTAGGGGCATTGTTCATATCCTGACCCAACACTAAGACCCAGGTCCAAATACACCAAAAGGCCCAATCCAAAGATTGGCCTTCGTTATTCACCGACCCCTTCAGAAGAGGTCGGACTCAACACAGACTTCTTTCCAAAGAAGTCGGGCTCAAGAGATAGCTGGCAGATAACACTTATTCAAATAAGTAACTGCCCATAAAATCTCTCAACCCACTTCTAGAAACCATATCCTAACAATCCCTAGATAAAGGGACGGTTATCCACCTAAAAAGGGGCACTACTCCAACGGTGGTAATTGGTTCACCACTATAAATACACTGACACCGTTTAGGTATCACTAAGTCCCAATATTCTTTAGACCTGCTCACACCCTTGCTAACTTAGACATCGGAGTGTCTTTGCATGTACCACTCCCCATTCTCTCACACTCACAAGTCGGAAGGAGTCTCTAAAAGCACAAACCCGCTCAAAGACTTCCTCCCTCATACGATTGGACCAACCCAACGAGTCCAACCCATTAACCTCCAATTACCCAACGTAACATAAATATTGTGGTTAAAGTTAATCTCAAATATATATAAATAAGAGGTGTATGTTGTTTGATCCATGTCATTGATTTTACCTAATAAAATAAAAAAGCCCCACTATTTGTAGTCTCAAAGGTAGATGTGATCATATTCCTTTAAATTTGTTATAAATTAAAGTAAATTCAAAAAGCCTGTGTTCACCTTTTACGATTCAATGATAGCTCGAATCCGAACCTTTTCATATGAGCTTTCAGATCAGCTATCATATGCAAATCTTTCTTTTCATTTTGTTGCACCCAACACCGTACCACACACTCAATTGGGTATTAATTCATCTCGATCTCGTTATACTTCAACCCTTAACAAGTCTTGAACTATATTCGATAAATTACTTAGGAGGCAAGATACAGTTGCATGCATGTAAATTTAGTAAATCATGGTAACTAGAAGCACACAAACACGAATTGGGAGATGAATCATTATTTTGTCGTCACATGTATATATGTTCTCTGTCTCTGCATGCCATGATATGTATGACAGCACAAGACAAATAATAATTAAAGCGAAGCAAAAATAATGTGGTATCTACTGATTAACATAACATATATGCATATGCCTAAAGTTATTGATTCTGATGGTGAATCTGAAGGTGGGGGCTATTTAAATGATCATTCATTCACGTGAATGCAGAAATAATAATAATAATTGATTACTAGAGTATCTAAGTTATTATCAACAAAATTAAGAAAATAATATTTAATTTAGAAAACATAAAAATAAATATTTTTAAAATAATTTAAATTTATCAAAACAAATAAAAATTAAACATCAAATAATTATAATGAAAAGTTGAAAACATTCTCCGCACACATATGACATAACCTAACAAGTAAGTAGTAACTACTGTCCACTGTGTACATGCTGCTCTACGGACTACGCTCTAATAAATATTGTCTTCTTCGGGTCTTCTGTGTACATCCATAAATTTTGTACCAAGTACGGAAGCTTTTGTTAGATTGGAATCCTTTCATTCGTATATATAAGGAAAAGTATTTGGAACTAGGGGTGGCAAGCGGGGAAGTTCGTCCCGCTCCGTCCCGCAAGAAGTCCGCCTTTGGCGGGTTGGCCCATCCCGTCTCGACTAGTGAGGCGGTCCCAGAATTCTAATCCGTCCCGCCTAACGGTGGGCTGGTGGGCCGGTGGACTAAGCCCGTCAAATATATTTTTTTTTCATTTTTAACTATTAAATAATATATATAAAGGCATAAAAAAATCTCTCATATTTTTTACTTTTAACTATTATAATTTCTAAAAGTATAAAAAAATTATAATTTTTATATTCACAAACATTAAAGTCTTTGTAATTATAAATATCTAATAAATATAATTATAAACCAAGTTTTTATCCAAAACATAATTATAAATATTGTCTCTAAAAAATAAATAAATATAATCCAAAACACTCAATTTTCATCTTCATTCTCTTGTAAGTTGGGTTGGGGAAAAGTTGAGTTTTGGCAAAAAAATTGTAAAAATACCCCTTGCTAAAAAATACTAAGCCCGGCGGGAAAACCCGCCCCGCCCCGCCAAAACTCGCCGTTTAAGCGGTGCGGGTTAGGCGGACTTTTACTATTTGGCGGTCCCAATTTTTTAGCCTAGTCCGCCTTTTTTGGCGGGTTACGCAGGCCGACCCGGCGGGTTTAGGCCCGTTTGCCACCCCTATTTAGAATCAAGAAGTTACCAACCAAAATNATTAATTTATATTAATAATTAATTTTAAATTTTTTAAATTTAAAATTTAAAAAATTTAAAATTGATTAACTAAACCTAATTGAAACCTATAAAAATCTTCCTCTTCTATCTCACATTAATCTACCCACCTCTAACAATCACACACACAGACCTCTCTCTCTTACTGTCAAGCCCTCTCCGCCTCTCTACCGCGACCCACTCCTCTGATCGCTTCCGCTTCTATTTTGTAGCAGTGAACATAACATTCCAAAACACAGCACGACCAAGCAAGCACCAAGCAATTGCCTTTAGAAGCGGAGCCGACTTATCAGCCTTCTTCTACATGTGCAGCTTCGAGGGCTACCAAAACACTCTACGCCCATTTCATGCGTCAATTCTACAACGACTGCCACATTTATGGCACCGTTAATTTTATTTTCGGTAACGCCGTTGTAGTCTTCCAAAATTGCAACATCTTCCCCCGCCTTCTTATGACCGGCCAATTCAACTCAATTACTGTACAAGACAAAACCATTCCCAACCAAAATACCGGAATCTCCATACACAACGCAACAATTCGACCCGCTGACGATTTGGCCCCTCGCGTTGGTGTTGTGAAAACGTACCTTGGTAGGTCGTGGAAGCAATACTCGAGGACGGTTTTATCAAAAAAATATAAAAAAACATTTATTTAATATGAAAAAAATATCCTAATACTTAACAAAAGAAATATCCAGTTATATTTTAGCAAAAATAATTAACTATCTATAAAATTTAAAAAAAAATATGAAATTCTTAAAGAAATAGACACATTCACATTTGCAATACAAAAAAATTCGAAAAATATATAAAAGAACATCCATTTAGTATGAAAAAGAAACATTCTGATACTTAATAGAAGAAACATCTATATATATTAACTCGTAGAAATTTTAGATTCACCAAAAATATTTTGACTGATTTTTTGCTAATACCCTTTTGGTTCCCTAACATTGCTCTACAAATATTTATATTAACAATACATCAAAATTAAATTCTTATTATAATTAGTAAATATTTATTAATAAGTTCAAAGTATGCTTGATCTGATAATCTTAAAATAAAAAAGGTGGTTTAATAAATGGTCATAGTAAAATAAAGTATTGGTTTAATAATAAAATTTAATTTTAATGCACCGTCAATTTTATACATATATTTAATTATATAATTTTAAATGATTATTTAGAATAATAAATATAATTGAATAATTATATAAAATATTTTACATTGTTAATATATTAAAATTAAATTAATAGTATAAAATAAAATAAAATAAAAAGTTGTGTAAGGTCATTTTTGGACAGGTCTATATTGTTCTTATAGACTAATAGACATATATTTTAATGCTCACCTAATAAGAATGTAATAATAATTTTCATATTAATTAGATTGCTTTTAAAATAGAAAAACTAATTATTTATACTCATAAATTTTATGAATGATAACAAAAATATTTGTTAAAGAAAGAAATTAATGTACTTATTATTGAAGATGGATTCCGTATGATAAATATATTCAAATTTTAAATTTTTATCTTTTTAATAAAATTTTTAATTTATTCTATCTTCTACCTTCAACTTTAATTCTATCACTATCTATTTTTTTTTCAAATATCTTATTTTTACATTTCTCCATTCCACTACTTTAACCATCTTTTCTACTATTCCACCACCACCATCATGACGACATTAACATCATCACGACAATCATCATCAACAGCATCTTTATTACTCCTTCTCTTAACATCATTTCTTTTGTAATCACGATACTTGCATTCGATTCAAGCATTAAACCAAAAATTAGTTGTTTAATACTGAAAACTAAAAATTTGACCAGTGGATACCAAGCAAAAACTAATATACCTTGACCTCCTTCTCTCTAGATACAGTCCTTTCATGATTATTGATGGTAAAAAAATGGTGGCTAACCTTTATCTCCAACCTTTATCTCTCTCTTTTTTTTTATCCCAAAATTTTTAAAATCCTTTATTAGCACCACAGTTATTACTTGCACTGCCATTACCACTATCAACACACAAAACCTGGTGGCCATGGGCTCTCTCCAATGACGACTCCAAGCTCTACTCAGCACTGTCGATCAATGGAAAAATGGACTGTCGGTGGAGTATCTTCATGCCATTTTGTAGGGGTGAACACGGGTAGCGAGTACTTGATTATCCATCCAAACTCGAACCGAATCAATTAAATTGGTTCTGTAACCAATGGATAATTGGGTCTAACCCGACTAAACTGATGACCTTTGTTAATGATTGGTTCGGATATCAGTTTTGGGGGTGGGGAACCCAAACCAACTCGTAAACCCGATCATATATTAATTAAATAATTAATATATATATATATATATATGGCTTTTAGTGAGTTTTCCAACTCGTAACCCTAACACTGTTTTACAAGTGGCGCCCTCTTAGGCTCTCAGTCTCTCACCCCATGGAGTAAACAAACCCAAAAATCCTAGCAGAGACAGAGCTTCCTCCCACCTCACCGTTACTCACGCAACTAACTTCTCCATCAGGCGTTAGGTGCATCGTCTTCTCCATCTTGTCCGCGTGGGACTGTCAAGCACATCGTCTTCCTGGTAGCAACAGCGACGCAGCAACCAACTTCCTCTCCATCGTCGGCATCTCCATCAGCATCGTCGTCCGGGATTTCCTCTCCAACAGTCAGCTTCATTTTCGGTCAGTCGTTTCCTCTCCAACAGCCAGCTTCCTCCAGACTCCAGCGTCGTCTTCTCCAGTCACTTAGTCAGGTTAGCCTATAACTTTTGGGAAATGTTATATGTTAAAGTGTTGATTATTTTATTTTCTGTTCAATTTTTGAAATTATACATTCTTAGTTCTTGTTGAATAAAGCTCTTGATCACTCTGAAGCAATCCTCTTTGAGACCTAAATTGGAGTTAAATATACATTTTTAGTCTCCTGTTGTTCAATCCTCTTATTCACTCTGAAGCAATCCTCTTGTTCAATTTTTTAAATTGTACATTCTTAGTCCTCTGTTGTTCAATATATTTGGAGTTAAACATCCAAATTGATTAGGCTATCACCACTTCTATTTTAGGGACATATTGCTTGTAATGTTTATAAATAATCTGGGTTCAATGTTGGATCAGGATCGCCTGTGTTGTTGTAATTGTATAATCAATTAAGTGATTAACAAATATTCTGTAGTAAGGTTTTCTAATTGTACTAATTGGTTAATAACTTATTATAATACTTGTACTAATTAATTAATGTCAAGATCAGATAAAATACATGACTTCTCTGATTTTATGAAATAATAATATATAGAGTTTTGCTAATAATAAATATCCTAAAAATTAATATTGAATATCTTTATAAATTTGATGGATCTGTACTTATTTTATGTATTTTGCAGATTCAAAAATTGGGAAAATTAATTCTAAAAGTGATATGGTTGTTGAAAGTACTTCTTCTCCAAGTGCAACAACTCTCGCTGTTATTGACGATGATCTTTCTGGTGGAACATCGCAAATTTCAGCTCCTCCACCATTGTCTACCTCAAATCCTTCATCAGAAACACAAACCGAAGCTATTGGAGCTACTGGTGAGCCTCCAAAAAAAATAAAACGTAAACCCAGTAGGGCACCTAGTTTAGTATTTGTGCTCATTTTTCTAAAAATTCTCAAAAAGAAGCATGCTGCAATTATTGTAAAAAAAATATGCATGCAATAGTTCTAATCATGGTACAACAAACTTGCATAAATATTTAAGAATTTGCACTAAAAATTCTCATAAGCAAGTTGAAAAGGGACAAAAAACTATTGCACTTGGAAGGCAATTTGAGGATGACCCTAATGCAGTTACTATGAAGCTTGTTGATTTTAATCAAGAGGAAACTCATCTTACTCTTGTAAATATGATAATTGTTGATGAACTTTCTTTTAAATTTGTTGAGGCTCAAAGTTTTAGACAATTTATGAGTAAAACACAACCTAGGTTTAAGGTTCCTTCCCGTTGGACAATTGCTAGAGACTGTATAACTTTGTTTAGATATGAGAAAGAGAAGTTGAGAAATTTGTTATCTAAAAATCGTCAAATAGTTTTCTTTATTACCGATACTTGGACCTCAAATCAGAATTTGAATTATATGTGTGTGACTGCGCATTATATTGATGAGCCTTGAACATTGCATAAAAAAATATTGAATTTTGGTTTGATTACTGATCATAAGTGTGAGACTATAGGGAGAGCCTTAGAACAGTGCTTGCAAGAGTGGGGTATTAGAAGGATATGTTGTGTAACTATTGACAATGCTAGTGCTAACGGTATTGCAATTTCATATTTACTTAGAGACATGGGTGATTGAAATGGGTCAACATTATTAAATGAAAAGTTCATGCATATGAGATGTTGTGCTCACATATTAAATCTAATTGTCGGTGATGGTGTGAAAGAGATTGATAGCTCAATAAATAAAAACAGAATTGCATGCAAATTTGTTAGGTCATCTCCTGCTAGGATGCAAACTTTTAAGAGGTGTGTTCAAGAGGCTAATATAACTTGTAAGACTAGTGTAGTGTTAGTTATGCATACTAGGTTGAAATCTATCTATTTGATGTTAGAAGTTGCTGAGAAGTTTGAATCGACTTTTAGTCGACTTAGTTATCAAGACTTATTTTATTGTTGGCGCTTGAGTTTGAAGGAAGACCTCCTGATGCTAATGATTGAAAAAGGACATGTGTGTTTGTGAAGTTCTTGAAAATATTTTATGATGCAACTCTTACTTTTTCTGGTTCTTTAAATGTTACATGTAATAATTTTTTTAATAAATTGTGTAATATTCAAAAAACTTTGAATAAGTGGAGAAAGAATAATAATGTTGGTTTGTAAAAGATGGCGACACAAATGAAAATGAAACTAGATAAATATTGGGAGGATGATGGCATAAATTACTTTTTTGTGGCTATTTTTTTATTTTCGTTACAAGTATGAGTATGTTGAGTTTTGTTTTAATCGGGTGTATAAGTTGAATCAAGCCAAAGATATGTTGAAAAATTGAAGGATATCATTCATAAGCTATTTGAGTATTATTCCATAATATATCCCCTTTTGGATGGTAGTTCTTCTGCTAGTTTTAATTCTAGTATTGCCTCTCATGATCATGGGGTTGGTGGTGAAAATGCAAATGAGGAGGAAGATGACTTCAAGGATGAGTTTAGATTGAGGGTTAAAAAAAAGCAAGGTGGGATCAAAAGGAATGAGTTGAAAAGATACATGAAAGATGATGTGGAGGATAACATTTCCAGTTTTGACATTTTGCGTTGGTGGAAATTGAATTCAATGAAGTATTATGCTCTTACTTACATGGTTAGAAATTTGTTGGCTATTTCCATCTCTATTGTGTCATTTGAGTCGGTATTTAGTACTAGTGGTCGTGTGCTTGACCAATTTAAAAGCTCATTAAGTCCTTCTACTATTGAGTCTCTAAATTTGCTCACAAAATTGGCTGAGGACTCAAGAGCAGATACATTATTTAAAGTAAGAATTTGAGGATCAAGAAAAATTTGAATTAAGTAACTATTTTTAAATTATATTTTTTAAATCATTATGTAATTGTTGTTATTGTTGAGTCTTTAATAATAATTTAATTACTGTTAATGCAGAATTTTCAGCTATAACAATATCTAATCAAGTCATTGGAGTTGATGTTGTTTATAGCAATTTGAGGTTAACATTTTTCACTAATTATTTGTTTGTTGAGTTACTTTCAATTAATCAATTTCATATATTAACATTAGCTAATTATATGCTGATTTTTTGAAGGTCACAACTTCTCTCTTGAACATGCTTAATTGGTTGATAGAATGAAGGATTATGAAGTGAAGACTTTGAAAACTAGACAAATATTTCTATTGCACTTTTGTATTTAACTTCTAATAATGTTTAGATTTTAATGTGTTTTGATTTTAGCTTCTTTGAAAGATTATTCACTAGACTTTTGTATTTAGTTTCTAATATTTCTATTGCACTTTTGTATTTCTATTAGACAAAGATTATTCACTATTAATATGCTTGGATTTTAATGAGCTTAGTTTTTAATGTATTTAGTGTTTAACATATTTGGATTATTTTTATTGGCTCAGGATTCGGTGGTCCCAGAACCTTTGGACCACTTAATGGTCCCATTAAAAAACATGTTTTTAGAGTTTTTTTAATAATTGCTACATAGTCTTTGAACTAATTTTAATTACAAATTAACCCCATATATTTTATTTAATTATAAAAATTATTTTTATTTTATAAATTATTATTTTATCAATTATCTATTATATTTATTAATAATCAAATACAAAACAACAACCAATTATATACTCTATTGATCCTAATAAAGTTTTTGGCCATTCCAATCGATTAAAATATTAAATTTGATCTCGTGACGTTCGTCCATGGCTTCCAAATCGTGTTTCCTTGAAATTCAATCGATTGATTTATCAAAACAATCGATTGAATTGTAACTCAATCGATTGAATTACAGTGTATCACAAAACAATCGATTGAAATTGTTAGGTAGAATGGTTTTTCCTTAAACCAATCGATTGTTTATACTTTCCAATCGAATGAATGCCCAAAAACAATCGATTGTTTTTGTTACTCAATCGATTAAATTCACGAAAACAACATGAATTTGCCAAATACAATTGATTGGAAAGTGATGACATTGAAGTTTTAGCCAAATTCAATCGATTGGTAATGTCATCCAATCGATTGGAAGGTGATGAAATTGAATTTTTTGCCAACTTCAATCGATTGGTAATGCTACCCAATCGATTGAAATGTATCCTGCGTCTATTTCAATCTTGTTATCTTTTTAAAAATTATCTTATTATTCATCTATCTTATCTTTAAAATTCTATCTTCAATTTTTGCTGTTTTATTTTGATGTAGATAAAGTAATCTTATCTTTTCCTTAATATTAACATTATAAATTGGTGAATAATCCATCACTAATTATTCAATCCCACCATTAAAATCGTGTATCATTTTCTTTGATTATAAAAAATTTAATTGTTTTTCTTTGGAACATCTATCTACTCAATATCCAATTTTTTTAATTTTTTATCCGTCTATTTAATATCCACTATTTCTTCATCGTTAATCACCGTTGCAGTAATCAGCAAAGGTCCAATCAAGTTTTTCATTGTAGTGTTCAAAAAATAAACCATCGTTTTGATTACAAAATCGAGGCCAGTGAATAGAATCTTTAATTTTGTAATTATTCGTTTCGATACTTTATTTGTGAAATTGATTGTGTAAGAAAAAATTTTTTTTTATCTTTTATTAATTCACAAAAATTGAGAAATACTAAAAAATAAATAGATGTTATTATTTTTTATTATTAATTAATTAGCTAGTAACAAGGGATGAACCTAGAGGGGGCAAGTAGTGGCCTGGACACCCCAAAATTTTAAGAAACTATACTTATTTATAACAATTTATATTAGGAATACAGAGGGTTTGGTGTCGAATATTTTTTCCTATTTTACCCCTATGTTTATAATCTAAAACAACATACTTAATCACGTACTCACATTCTGTAAATTTTGCATTAACCCATGATAGAATGATGTAACTGCTTGTTAAGATATTCTTATTGGATGTAAATTATTGTTACAAATATTTTTATTAAGATATGCTTTGAATGAATAAAAGTAGAATAGTTCAATAAGGATTAATTTTAAAAAAAAAATTACACTAATAAATTTTCTCTTCAAATTATTAACGTACTTTTTTAATATACTCTAAGTACCTACACAATATATAATATCAATTAGCGTTCAAATTTAAGTTCCAATATTATTATTAACGAGAGAGGTTTATTCATTTTTAAAAAAATTTACACACAATAAGTTTTGTATCAATATATCATGATTCATTTTAAAAATAATATTTATTCATCTAAGTTATAGAGTGTCTTGAAAAATCATATTTAAATAATTTTTTTATTTTTTAACTATTTTATATTTTTAGATTGAAAACTTTATATTTTTTTATTCAAGCTTTATTTTTATATTTTATTTTAATTTTCTTATTCAAAACTATTAATATGAATTTTTATTTTGTAGGATAAATAAAAAGATGAAATTTTTTTAATAAATTAAATTATTGAAAAACTTACTTATTATAAAAGAAGTTAAGTATATTTCTTGATTATAAGAATACATATAATTCACTTTTGAATATAATCAAAATAAATATAAGTTTATTCAATTTTTTAAAATTTACATTAATTATTAAAATTATAACATAATGAATGTACTCCTATACAAATTTATTCTTATTTTTGTGTTTTATTTTAATTTTGTTAAACAAAAAAGTTTAAATATTATTTACTTTTAATTGGGTAGCATTACCAATCGATTGAAGTTGGCAAAAAATTCAACTTCATCACCTTCCAATCGATTGGATTACATTACCAATCGATTGAATTTGGCTAAAACTTCAATGTCATCACTTCATATTGTTTTCGTGAATTCAATCAATTGAGTAACAAAAACAATCAATTATTTTTGGGCATTCATTCGATTGGAAAGTATAAACAATCTATTGGTTTAAGTGAAAATCATTCTACTTTACAATTTTCAATCGATTGTTTTGTGATACACTGTAATTCAATCGATTGAGTTACAATTCAATCGATTGTTTTGATAAACCAATCGATTGAATTTCAAGGAAACACGATTTGGAAGCCATGACGAACGGCACGAGATCAAATTTAATATTTTAATCTATTCGAATGGCCAAAAGCTTTATTAGGATCAATAGAGGATATAATTGGTTGTTGTTTTTGTATTTGATTATTAATAAATATAATAGATAATTGATAAAACAATAATTTATAAAATAAAAAATAATTTTTATAATTAAATAAAATATATTGGGTTAATTTGTAATTAAAATTAGTTCAAGGACTATGTAGCAATTATTAAAAAAATTTTAAAAATATGTTTTCTAATGGAACCATTAAGTGGTCCAAAGGTTTTGGACCACCGAATCCTGAGCCATTTTTATTGATGTTACATGTTTATTGTACTTGTTGAATTTTTAAAATAATTTTTTTTATGAATTTCAAAGTCATTGGGTACCCAATTAACCGAATCAAATCAATCCGTTTTTAATCGATTTAGTTTGGTTCGGATACATGCACAAAAAATTATAAATTCGAACCAAATCAAACTAATTACATTTTGATCAATTCGGTTTTAATTTCACCTTGAATCCAAACCAAATCGATCCGTACTCGTCCCTACTATTTGGTGGGCACGGAATCGACTTGGCTTCTGTCTGACGAAGCAAACTTGTCGCGCGCAGGTGGCAATGGAGCAGGTCGCAAAAAAGAGTGAATTCCTGGATCTCTATGAGTTTCTACGCAATTATTTTGTCTTTAAATACTCTGAAATCAGGAGGCATGGTGGTGATGGTAGGAGTTTTAAAAATTAAAAATAAAGAGTAGAATAATTTAAAATTTATATATGTAGGGAGCCCTTTTCCATTGTTAGTAGCTTGTATGCACGACCGCAGTGGCAGTCCGGCAGTGTTTGTAATCAGAACACGTACAATTAATTTGAGTTTAGGGTACAAGGGTTTAATATATTGATACATTTATTTGACAAAGACGAAAATTTAAATTATTATTCAATTAATTTCATCATATAAATATCTTTGAAAAGTATATCTGACTAAAAATTTTTAAAAACATAATTTTTTAAATTTTTACTATATTAAATATATTAAAAACTTAAGAAGTTCTATTATTATATTTTTTACATGTGTATTTAGAGTTTAGAATACATTTTAGCCACGTCTATTTTTTTTCCGATGATTTTAACTTAGACTATTGTAAAATAGAACAATTTTGTCTATTATCCGACTAATTTATTATTATTATGTCAATAAAAGTATTTGACTAAATTAATTTAAATCAAAGGGCTTACAAAACGAAATATACGATGGAATAACGAACAATAATACATCAAAATTATTAATAATAAATTGTTTATGTTAATGTAGGTATAGATTTTTTAAACGATCATTGTCTCACAGCATATATATTTTTCAAATTAAAATATTTAGTTTTGAATGAGTCGTGAGTATTATTAATTATTTATTTGTTTTTGGAGAACTAGGAGTCTACCATGCAACATGAAAAGATTTTCAGAAAGATAACGTACAAAAAAATAATTTATTAGGTGTACATTAAAATCAGTTGTTAAATTTAATAATTAATATAAAATATATATAAAAATATATAATATACGTAAAAATAAATTAAATTATATAAATATTAATATACAAATATATGATAAGTGATTTTAACTTATAAATATCAATTGTTTTCTCCTGTAGTAAACTACAGTCATAAAGTAGTGTTTGTTTTGAGGTATTGAGACAAAGACGGAGATATTGAGATTCAGTATCATGTTTGTTGGTTCAGATACTGATACTAAAATTACTGTCTCTATTTTTAAAATTTCAATATTTCAGTATCTCTAAAATATGAGAATTCGGGAAATTAAAATTTGTAGAGATGGAGACCGAAACTTTAATAACATTTTATACATAAAATATCCTCATTTCAATTAATTAATTCCAATTTTACCCTTTGTACAAATTAAATTAAAGTTTTATTCTTGTTTTAATTTCTGTCTTTTATTTTACACCAAACAAAATATTAAAATTTATTTCAATTTCTATCTCAGTCTCAATCTTTTCATCTCTGTCTTTCCACTAAACGCTACCTAACGGAATCGGAAAAGGTTAAAAAACAAATGTTCCCCATTATTGGTGCAACTCTATTTTATTTTTACTATAATTAATATACAGTTTTCTTTTATAAATCACAAGGTAGTTCATGGTCCTTAAACCACCAACCAAGCCAAATCTTCTGGTATCTTTAAAATAAACAGTTAGTGGATAAAAAATAACTAATTTGCTAAAATTAATGCACATCATGCGTGTCTTCGTACCAATCAAATTTGGTTATGACCATGTGGTCTCCATATAAAATGAGACTGAATTGTGGATTAGTATAAGTATAGTATTACTAATAAATAATAAATATAATTCAACAAAACCAAACAAAATCTTCTAGTTTTTTCTTTATTTAGACCTGTTTGATGAATGCTTTCCGATCCCAAGAAACCATTGTTTTAGATATTAGGTGAACTTCTTCTAGCTCATTCCCCACTTTAATTAGTAAACTAGTGATGACTATTTAAGTTGATGATAAACATTCCATATAATATATAGTAGTAGTAATAGGTGATAACGAGAAGATAAGATAACAATGAGTTGGAAATTATTATGATAGAGTTTCAGTGTGGCAATTATTGGGCATGAGAAACTCTTTCGGCTTTAGAGGAGAAGTGATAGAAAAAGAGGGCCGTTCAAAACTAGCATAGGATTCTAATATTTTCCCTCCACATGTGCTTTGTCGCTATATTCATATGAGTCCATCCATGAACTAACTTATAATATATCACAAAAGCATTATAGAGTACCTTCCCCACTATCGATACACCAAGTGGGTGGGGGTCATTAGAGACACATAATATGGTTTTTTATGCATATCAAATCGAATTGTTCATGTTTATAAGAGTAGTAGTACTATAGTCAACTAACTAGGATTGAACTAATAACTTGGTGCAAACTTCTTTTTATGATAGGAATTTTAGACCTTACTCTGCATTGAATATTGTGCAAAAGAAGTACTTTTTTTTTTCATATATATGGAGATGTGGGGCATATTGTGTGCAATTCTCTCGTGTATGTGCTACCCTAACTAGTAAAAAAAAATAGAGAGCCAATTATAGTATAAATTAATTTTTTTATTTTAAAATTTAAAAAAATAAGATAGTGGAGAGTTATTTTTTTATTTTATTGTATAATAAACTTATTTTTTAACTAGTTGGTTAGAATTCACTTCACTTCTAATTGATTATCTAAATGGGTAAAAAATGTGAAAATTCAGGTGCAGTCGACTTCGTGTGAAGTTAATAGCTGAGAGTCGTTGGATGAAAATTTAGTCAAATCAATCAAATCATCTAACGACTCTCAAGTATCAACTTCACGTAAAGTCGCCTTAACCTAAATATTTAGGTAAAAAAAAAAGTCATTTACTTTAATGTTTGAACTGGTACGCAAAAGATCATGAATGTATAATACTAGGACGAGTAATTTTAGTCAAAACAACAAGATCATGCATAAAGTATGTTATTTTTGTCTTTTGAAGTTTATTTTTTTATATTTTTAATTTATACTAAAATTATTTTTAAATATTAATTCTATCTAAAATATTAGGAATAAAATAAAATTTATATAAAAGTAATTTTAACACAAATAAAAAATATATATTAAGAAAAAAATTGAATAAAATTAAATCATATAGATATTGTTAAAAAAAATGTAAACAGGAAAAATATATATTTTACCGATTTATCGTAAAATAATAATTAATATTAAATAAATTATAAGAGATAAAATATTAAATAGTGAAATTTGTGAAAAAGAATATGAAAATAGGAGTTAGGGTGGGGCTTATGATGGATGAGAGTGAAGAATGAGATAGGAACCGTGCAGCATCTGCCTAACTCTTTTGAAAAGGATTGTACCTCCCAACTTGCAAGTTTTGGATCACATTCTTCTCTCTTATATTTGACTTCATATCTCTCATCACGTCTCTATTTTTTATTTTTTATTGTACGCGTGTTTGTGAACAGTAGTCACACATCATAGTCATCCATACATGGATATAGATACTAGGTTGAAAGTTGAATACAATCTCCATAAATCGCTATGGTAAAGAAATAAAAGTAGCAACAGTTAATTAAGATACAATTTTTATTAATTAATTTGTTTTCCCTATACAGAATAGTCCTAATCTCCGATCCTCTAGTTAGGACTAAGGAGAAGTAAGGTAGACATAACAGAATGAAATGCTAGGTAGGTAGGTCTAAGATTGATGATTTTACTTCTCAACTAACATGGCGGATGAAGACGGTTTCTAAATCAGGTGGGTTGAAGAACTCTCTGATAACACCAACACCACGAAAATTATTGCACTTTGAAGAAGGTTTTCGCTTCTTCTTTGGAGCAGGTGGGCACGTTAATATTCTTGGGATTCTTGATTCAACACTTGTTGGGGTTGTTGTACACTCAGCATCCTCTGCTTCTGCTCCTGTCTCTGCTTCTTCTTCTTTCTGATCTCTGTCAATGTCAAGGGTAGTGGTGTTTATTGGTTTCAATGGTGCACGCAAAGAGATTCCAGCGATGACCCATTTTCTGTTACTGTGATCTGAGTCGAATCCTCCGTCTACTTGCGCCGCCTTCTCGGAGAGTCCCATGTTGTTCACTCACTCACACACACGAAAAGAGTAAGAAAAAGAAAGTGTTTATATGTGTGAAGAGTATATATGTAAAGGAAGGGAATATATATAAGAATAAAGATGTTTTTGTGTTTAATTTCTTTTTGGTTTCTTTTTGAATTTGAGTGAGGAAAGTGTTAAACTGATGAAAAAAGAGGAACGGATAAAAGCAAGCTAAGGGTGGTTGGTTCAAAGGAAGAGAAAGAAGAGAATAGAAGGATGAGGATAAAGAAGAAGAAGAAGAAGAGTGGAGAGTGGAGAGTGAAGAGAGTATAATAAATGAGGTTGAAAAATTGAATACGTTGAATGAATGAATGAATGTTGAAAGAAGTTAAAGGCCAATGAGAGAAGGGAGGGAAAGGGAACCCGAGGAAGAGAGCAGGAAACCCAAGCTCGTGACATAAGCAACCACTCTATACCCGACACCTAATTCAATTCAATAATTAAATTATACCACGGATTATTCAAGATAAATGTTATTCAATAATTGTGTATTAGGCATCTCCAAACTTAATCGGTACATCGCGTAATGCACTAGTCATACTTAAAATAAGGGTAAACTATTAAAATTGTATTTGAAAAATTTTTGTGTTGATAAAAAAAGATTTTAAAAGATGTAAAAGATAAAATAATTTGAAAAATTTTAAAATTTGATAAAAATATCTAAACATAAATATATGATGTCATAATGAACAAAAAAATTTTAATGATAATGACAGAGAATTTTAATGATATTTTTTTTTTATTCAAAATTCTTTTTATAACCGTTCATTTATCGCTAATAATGAGAGGTTCAATAACTTTCTTTTTTTTTCAATCTAAAACTCTTTTTGTATCTTTGCTTTTGTAGATTTTGTAGTTGAAGAAGATAAATCAGTGGTGTCTGAGTGAGATTTGAAGGTATAATTCGAGAAAAGAATTGTTGAACAGAAGGGCGTACTATCTCTTGCATATAGAACGAACTCGTAAGAAAGCGGGGGATAGAAAAAGGCAAGGATGCGATCGATAAGCCTTTGAAAAAGAAAGTGAAGATGCGATCGATGAGCCTTTGAGAAAGTTTGCAGCCACGGTGGTACCACTGATATGACGAAGGTGTAAGAAAAAAAGTGAAGATGGTGATGGTGATAATGAAAACCTTCTATGATTGTTCGATAAGGAAAGTAATAAAGAAAAAAGTAAAGGATGTGATTTAAGGAAATTAGGATTTAGGATTCTTTCTCTTTCACTCCTTTCGATTGTTAGGTCAGTGTCTTTTGTTTATTATAACATCATACTTTTTATGTTTGAATGTTTTTGTTAAATTTTAAAACTGAAAGTTATTTTATTTTTCATCTCTTTTAGGATTTTTTTTGTCAGTATCAAAATTTTTTTAATACCATTTTGATAATATATTCTTAAAATACAGATGTATATATTTATTGTCAATTTAGTTATTTGTATTCTAAGAATATATTTTAATAGTATAATAGTAAAAAAATTAAATATATATTCAATATATTATCAATAACAAAATATATTTTAATAAAATATTTTTTATATAAAAATATTAGACGGTCAAGTATTTTTTAAACTAAATCTAATTAATTTATACGCTATATATGCACATTCTTTTCTTATATGTCTTATTCGTAGTAACTTTCATCTACATTGTCTTTAATTTTTCTTCTTTATTTAATAAATAATGATAATTGGCATGTGTTCTTTGATACAAACTTTCATCTATATATACACCCTAATCAATAAAGTAAATTTTTTTCTAATATAACAGATTGATTTATTATCCTAATTTATTTCTACCAAAAATATATATGATAGATTACAATATACATAAATAACTAAACCTTCTAATTGACATTTTTATATATAACTTATGTTGATTGTTATTATCATTGTATATTCTCTTTTTATGCATCATCATACGTTTTTTTTTAATATAAAAAAATAAAAAGATAAAAAAATAATATAACAATATTTATGTTTTTATTATGAATAAAGTATCTATTATCAAGTCAGAAATTCACTAAAATAAAAGATAACTATGTAAAATTAAAAAATAATATATATTTGTCATAAATACTATATCATCATAAAAAATTTTAATATTATTTCTGAATTTTGACTATTAAAAATTTATTTTTTGTATTCTGTATATCGCCGTTCAAAAATCAATTACTTAATATAATATATATTAATATCTTAATTATTATTTTTTTATAAATGTATCCATATTTAAATAAGTAGTCACATTTACATAAATATAATTATAATAATTCTTGTGTAAGAATACATACACATATTATGTGAAACATAATTAAATAGTTTAGTATATTTAACTAAACTACTTATAAAATACACATTTATATTTTAATTATGGTCTTTATAACTATTTTTTTAACACATTGATCAACTTACTTTTTCCTATATACGAAATTCTTAATTGTGAATTCAATTTCGAATTTTCAACATTTTTTGTTTGAGAAAGCTTTTAATTGTTGAACTACTAACTAAAATAGAATTAGACTATCCTTTATAACGACAATTACAGGAGACCAGTGTACACCAAGGGGGAATCTCCCAAAATTCAGATCTATTTAGCATTAATATTTTGTTGAGTTATCGTATTTGTGTGGACACGATATTTATCGACTAGTCTGACATGCGTATTTATCGTATCCAACTGTATTTTAATAAAAAATAAAAAATTTTTTAAATACACTTGGATACACGTAAATACTATTACATATTAGTGTATCTAATTTTATTCTTAACATATATTTAGGCACGAACGATGGGTTCAGGCATGCGTTCACGGGGGCCACCGATATCGAAATTCTGGAGGGATCTTTGAGTTTGAGCTCCCCATAATCTAACAGCGCAAGCAACCACACACAAAACGAACAAGTTAGATTTATAAATAAAGGACAGAGAGGTAAAGAGAAGAAGAAGAAGAGGAAAACGAACTTGTCGGAAGGAACTTGAATGGGTCCAAAGGTGTCTCTTTCTTCCCTGAAGGAGGAAGAGGAATAGGATCTGGAATAGGATGCGGCGAAACGGAGAGCGAGGAAGAATTGGGAAGTGGAGGGATGTGATGAACGGCGAGATAGCACGTACAACGCCATGGTTGAGACTTGGGATTGAATCAGTGTTACACCGCACGGGAGAATGAAATACTTTGTTCTTCTGATCAAATGCTATAAAACAAGTGGGCGAATGGGTGACTTTAGTTAGGCTCGCTTCCCAACCAAATTACAATAATGATTTATATTAGCACAGTATTTTTTTTGTTTTGATATCATATAGTATTGATCATGATAATATTATTATATAGTATTATATAAACTTTCTAATATTAGTATAGAAAATTGGAAAATTATTCCTTATGGCAATGATTCTTAGTGGAATAGTGTGTCCCTTATATAGTATTAATAATTGTTGATTAATTTAAAGTAATTATATGTTGGTATCTTAAATTTATTTTTCAATAATGACCTAAATAGATAAATCTAATTGAATTGAATGATTATATAAAATATTTTATATTATTAATATACTAAAATTAAATTTATTAATTGGTACCGAATTTTATAGGTAAATTTTATACAAAATTAAATTATTTTTTATTTGTTTTATCTATGTTACTTTATTTAATTTTAAGTAGCGTCATATTTACAATTACCGCCAGTATGATATTTTATAAAATATGAAAATCAATTTTTTATAATTTAAATATCAATATTTGAATAGAAGAACTTAACAGACGAGAGAGAGAGAAATTTACCTAGAGAAAAAAAACTCGCATGAGAATGGTGGTGACGGGCTCAACAACAACGGTAACGGGATGAGCAGCGATGATGACATAAGCTGTGAACAGTGACGGACCTAGAAAAATTTAGTAATGGAGACAAAAGTATAATAAAATTTAGGTATACATATTTTTTTTTGCATCCCACGATATTCAAAAGTTAAGGACTAATCCGTCGTGAATTTGAATTCCATTTAAGAATCTACAATTGACCGACAACGAGTTGCTATACATGCGAGACAGAATTCGAACTCTCAATACTTATTTAAGCTGACGACTAAGTCGATCACTTGATCAATCTAAATTGGTTTAGATATATTCAAAATTTAAAATTTGAACTATCTAATACATATTGATAAAAACTAATTATCACTAATTTTTGAGTGTATTTATTTATTTTTCATACTAAATCAAATTTAACAATATAATTATTATTATGTGTTAAGTTTAACAAAATATTTTTTAACATAAAATACAAAAGAACTATTTATATTTTATTTTGAGACAAATATAATATAATAAGTGGTATATATGTATATAAGTATTAATTTTTTAAAAAAAAATTTGTGGGGCAAATGCCCCCTCTATATTAAACGTGGGTCCGTCTTTGGCTGTGAAGGAAGATGGGAGTTGTGAATAGGTAAGCGGTGATGGACTCAGCAACAACATGATAGAAGCTATGCGGTTTTTTGTGAAGAAGTCGAGAAGAAGAAGATTTTAGGTGATGATGATTGAGTTTATCTTGCATGGCTATAGAGTATAGACTGAAGCTATGAATCATGTGTGATGTGAGACGAATCCTAATTCCTAAAAAGTGTTTATATGTATATATTCGGGGCGGGTACACCCTAAACCTGACGATACCTATCTTGAGCAAAATCTGCCCCGACTCGGGTCAAGTTATTACCCTTTCATTCGGGTATGGACAAGTCGGGTACCTGCGTATTCGAAAACTCCTGCCAAGTCTAACCACGTATTGATACTCCTTTTACTAAGGGTTTATCGCTAGCTAATGAATTGCTATATACACAAGGCGAGATTCTAACTCCTAATAGTTGTTTAAGCGGACGAGTGAGATGATCACTTAACAAACTCAAATTGATTAAGATAAATACTAATTATTTTTAATATTTTAATATTAAAAATTTTGAGAGTTTGATTTTAATTATAACTTTATAAAATATTTATAATAATAATTACTATATATATTATTTAATTTTTAATAAATTTTTTAATATAATTTTATGTATTATCCCGTACAAGGTACGGGAACATACACTAGTATCAATTAAATATCAAAATATCTTTATTATTTTTCTAAAGAATACATCATATTTTATATATATTGGTGTCTCTGTGTCTTATAAGATTTTAAAATTCATGTGTCGGCGTGTTTCGTGCTGTGTCGTGTGCTGTGTTCGTGTCAGAATCCATGCATCATAGTAGAAAACTAATAAATTATCATAATTGATTGGTAATACTGTTATTAAAAGGCTAAAATACTATTTGTATATTAAAATTGGTCACTAAAATCAGCCATTAATATATTTGTGTATAAATATATGTGTAATTTAATTTATTTTTAATATATATTTATATTTCAACATATATTTTATACTTATAGTTAATTTTGGTGACTAATTTTAGTGTATACATAGCATAATTATTAAAAGAAAATTAGAAATTACTTTTGTAATACTATATATTTACACTAATATTTAAATATAAACAATTAAACATTTAAACCACGTTTAACATATATAAGAATCTAACGCAATAAAATTTATCGTAAAACATAATACCTAAATATCCTAACTTTAGAAGTTTAGATTACTGCTACAGACTTTTCTCAACCTATGATGAATAAGTGGTTGTTAAGTTAAAATTCTTAACCCCAAAATATTTAAATATTGATTGTTTTAGAGTTTGATATAGTATTAGTTTTCATTTTAGATTTTATTTTAATATTTTCCTTATCTTATATAATTAGTTAAAAAATTCAATCTTTTTTAAAAAAATTGCATAATATATATTTGTACAAAAATGGTAAAATTTTAGTGACTTTTTAACACCCTTACATACGTGATAAATCTTTAAAATTAAAAAAAAAAAAGAGTTATATGTGATGGGAGGTAACACAGTGATTACCGATTACTATGCATGCAAGAGAGAAAGAGATGTAAAAGTAAAATAAGATTCTAGGGTCTGTCAGTGTGGGGGGTGCCCGTGAAATTTGCTGAGCATTTGACAGGACAAACATACGACGAATATTAGGATTGCCTCACTTCTTGTTTCATCTTGTTTCATCCTTCTCATATATGCTACTTTTGCCTCTCATTCTTGTACCACCTTCTCTTTATTTCTTTGTTTATTGGGTTGAGCTTGTTAATGAGTAATATATAGTATTAACTCATCAAAAACAACTACTGTTAAAGAAGCAAAAGTAAGAAGACAAATTTTAGATTTTTAATGTACTTTGATTATTCCCTCCGTCACAATATATTTTCTTTTTTTTTTTGGAGTTTTAAGATATTGATTTATTTGCAATATTTAAAAAGTAATATTTTTTCTTTTATTGATTCCCCAATGTGAATATGTTGCTTGGTAATTGAGATCAAAGTGGCGACCAACATTTGTGTATGTTTCGAGGGGTTATTTACAAGATACTATTATGCTTAAATTAGTAAAAACTTTAAGTATTTTTTTAATAGATTGGATTCTGAATATATTTGAGAGTCTCATTGTATTTATAATATAAAAGATAGCCATTTTTTTATAGTAGTTCCACTTTAGATGGTAAATGGCCATTTCTCCTTTTCTAAGAAATTTGTTTAGATCTTCCTTCTAGGTGAAATAAGTAAGACTGAATTTAGGGATAAAAAACTAAATTCTAATCTATTTTTACGAATATTTTTTTATTTTTATTATCTTTATAATTATTATTAAAATTTAATAAATAAAATTAAATTTTAAAATTTATATAACTATTATCACATACATAAAATAAATTAAAGTAAAATTTTAAATATGATATAATATCATCAATCATTTTACTAATTATTTTACAAATATTACACATATTATATATTAAAATTATATATTATATATATACCGGAACGAATAGTACATAAACCCGTCCCCGTCCCCGCCTCTTCCAAGAACCCGCCCGAAGGGTGGATACCTGCGAATTTCGGATGGTGTTACCATCCCTAGGTGAATTCCCATTGCACATAAAAATAGATGAGACCATATTTGTTGAATAGACTTTATTCTTTTTGAACCTAGCTTCATTTTGAGCCATAAACAGTGTATATAGTTTGTTATTGCTAATTTTAAAAATTTTAAGTTTTAAATTCTTTATTATTTTGGAAAGCTACATTTTAGATTAATTTTTTCAATATCAAAAGTTTCAGTAATAGTTTTTTAGATGTCAATAAA
>NC_029774.3:124525055-124585510 GCF_000817695.3 Arachis duranensis
TAAATTCATAAATTTATAAAAAAATATTTTCAGAATTTAAATTTAAATTTAAATTTTTTATTCTGATTAGTTTTAATTTTTTATTTTATGTAAATTCAAATAAAAATATTTTTTATTAATATTTATATTTTAAAGTTAATGAATTTATTGACTTCATTTAACACATAAATCTCAATAAACGGTTAGAAAACAAAAATTGTGTAGTGTATATGATTTATTCATATAATGATAGTGTACTGCAAAACATCTAAAAATATATTTGTTACTTATCTCATAGACTGCGCTTATGAAATAAACTTTTCTTTAATTTTACAGTCTGTACCTGCAAAATTAGCTAATAATATATAAAAAGGAAATGAATGAATTTTTTATCCAAATATAAAAAAGCCTAATCATAAACCCACGATAAAAAAAAAAAATCATAAGAAAATGAGAATAATGTGTGACGCAATTATCAGGATAGATTGAGGAAAGAATGCTTTCCTTATTCTAAATAGTTACTAATTGATCTACATTTATACCGATATGTCTATTGTAATTGTTAGTCTTCTTCAACTTCTTATTATTTTTCATATTTATATTTCTATAATATTTCCATAATTATTAAACATGATTTTATTTAATGTGAGAACAGGTAATAATTTCAAGATGACTTTAATGAGGAATCAAATTTGGTATTAGATTATAAAGATCTTTTACGCACAATCTTCAATCACTAAATTATGGTTGATTTTAAACTTTTATACAGTATAAAATATATGTATAAATACGGCTCTAGCAGTAAAAAGTGATTGATAAGGCACTAGTGTACACGGTAGCATTACATAGTTACATTACATTACATACATATATACATGTATTGTGCATGCTTAGCATATGGCAATAGCCAAGAGATAAATAAAATAATAATAGTTATGTTATGCGTATACTAAAATTAGTTATTAAAATTAATTATTGGTATAAAATATATATTAAAAATAAATTATATAATATATGTATTTATATATAAATACATAATAATTTATTTTATTGACTAATTTTAATATATAAATAATATTTTTAAAATAATAAATAGATAAAGAGAGACATGGGACTGAATTTGCGCGCCAAGTTTTTCGGGGGGGAAAAAGACAGTGTTAGAATTTGGCGCCAAATATTTAGGTGTTGGGATCAACTACGTTCCCAATTTATTCCCTTCATCCTAAAGTCTCCTACGCAATACAAAGCACCTTTTTCTTTTGGCCACCCCTTTTTCAAGATGCCATTTATACTTTATACTATAGGGTATTAAATTTGTTGGTTTCTTCTTTGGTTTTTGCTATTAGTTTATTTTCTCTGTTGTCAACTCATTCTTCTTTTTTCTTTTTTTTTTCTTAAAGGGTTTTGAATTTCTGTATAGATTCAATGTATATAAGGCGTTTTAGTAGGATCACTCAAAGGTTACAGAATATTTATAGGATCACTTATAATAAAATAATGGTCCATCTTATTAATAAAGGGGACTCGGCTCACGTTTTGATGAGAATGCATTGCTCCATCCATTACAACTTATTACAAGCTTTTTTTTTTTCCTATTCACCAATAATCGCCACGCACTAATGATTGAAGGTGCTGAATCTCTCCACGATGTTTTGTCCCAAATCCTCATAAAATTTGTGATAAAAGCTTTTTAAAGCTCTAAATTTAAGGACATTGATGCGAGCTAAGCTACTGCTCCTTATCTATTCATTTGTAAAGTTTCCCGCTATTTATAATTTTATATAGTTTAGAATTTCACGAGATAGATATAGCACAGAAAGTGTGATGAAAATATTTTTAAAAAAATATATCGGGAGACACACCAATTTTTATTAAAAACATAAAACGCTTTAAATTTATAAAAACTAGATCTAGCTATATTTGGATTCGAGAGTCTATATTTAAAGAATAGTGAAAACTATATCTAACTAAATAAAACCCTTTAATCTCAATTTCACTTTTAAGATATCCATTCTAAAATTTTTAAGAATTAATGAGATGAAAATAAAAATTAGAGTAATACTACACGTACAAGTGTTTTTATGGCTAAGTTCAACTAACTACACAAATTCTAAAAAAAAACACGCATGCATGTGTTATTATTCTTTTTTTTCTCCGTGTTTTTTCAGCACTTTTTTGTTAGAAAACATACAAATTTATCGAAAGAGCACATCAATTTTTATACATAGCAAAACTTTTATCAATATGGCATAAAATTTTTACATATAATACATACTTTTTTTATCCATGGTACATAAATTTTTGTACATAAGACAAAAATTTGTGCTACGGATATAATTTGATGATTGGACAAGTTAATGTTTTGAATATGTATATGTAGTGTTTAAAAATTGTTGTGCTATGCATAAAAAATTATGTGTTGTGTGTCAATTATTTTGTGCTATATATTAAAATTTTTGTACTGTATGTATATTGTTAACTGGGTGTCAATATTTTAGACATGTAGTTCTTTAAAAATATTTGTGCTATGCACCAAAATTTATGTGTTGTATATTAATATTTTTGTACTGTGTGTATTTTGTTGGTTGAGTGTTAATGTGCAAGATATGTGATTATTGAAAATTTTTTGTGTTGTGCATCAAAATTTATGTGCTGTGAATCAAAATTTCTATGCGTCTTTTGAACATATAGGAGAAGAAGAAGATGACATCGAACGATGATGATGATAATAAATTGATAACGAGAAGAAAAAAGAAAAAGGAGAAGAAATCAAATAAAAAAACAGAAGAAGAAGATGTTGAAGAAGAACAAGAGGACAAGAAGACGACGACGAAGATAACGATATTGTTGAAGAAGAAGATGATGATGATGATAACCACGACCACGATAATAAAAGAAGAGAAAAAAAAGAAAGAGGAAGAAGAATCAGCAACAACAATGTATGTATACATACATTTAAAGAAGCGCGTTATAACTTGGTTTAAAAAATTTTGGCCACCTAACTTTATTGTAAAAACTATTCATATATTAAATTAAAAGCATTTCATGAACAAGTATAAGTGATAGAATCTTTTAATATAAAAATGTCATTTATTTTTTTTCAATTGATATTTTGTTAACAATTAAATCTTTAAAAATATTAAATAGGTAGTTTAATAACAATGCTATGTTTTAGATTAGTGCTGGTAAGATAATGGTGGCGATTTTTGTATGCTCTCTCGCCTCTCTAAAGTTGATACACTCACACATACTTGGTTAGTAATAAAGAAGGACAAAATAATTGGTGTGTTTTCTTTCTTTCTTTCTTTCTTTCTTTCTTTCTTTCTCACACAGTATTTCTAGCTTGAACACTCAGTCCATGTCGACTCCAAATGCTTCATATAGCCAACAAAACAAAGAACATAACAGAGGACGTTAAGAGTATTGATGTCATAAATTGGTCCAGATATAGGAATTCACTTTTCATATGATTGTGGTGCTTGAGGAGGAAATAATTATTTTATTTTAAAGGACAAAAAGGATGAAAGGTTTATTTATGTTAATTACAAGTAGTTTATTGAAAATACTTTTACAATTTTATTATATATGCACTGCTAGCTACTTTTATAATTTCTCTAACTGTATAATATTTCCATCTCCATTTTCCCTTTTATCTTAATTGATAGCTTTTGTTTTTTATTTTTTATTTTTATTTTTATATATAGGTTAAACAAATTATTGTTGGTACCAAGAAGGGTGGGGTGTAAACCCTGCAACATATATAATCAATTAATCATATTTATATTCAACTAATTTTGCTTGTTTCGTTTTCTTAGACACAGAGGTAAGCCTTGCTTATAATCCGGAGGGTTTTGGTAACTTGTACTCTAAAAACAAGTTAAGTATATCATAATTTTTTTTAATAAAAAATATTATAAAAATTAATTTTTTTTATTTCAATGCATTAAATACATTAAGCATTAAAAAATTTCTATTATCGTATATTTAAAATATGCTCTTAAAGCATAAATGAGTTAAATCTTAAATAAGAATATAAGCTTTTCGGGCAGCGCCACCAAAAATAAGATTTACGTTAAAATATTCTTATTCAAGATATTTAGATTAATCGAAGAACTCCTACTGTTAATCATCTTTTATTCGCTGACGATTCTATATTTTTTTCAAGGCTAACTCTCAATCTTGTGATCATATTTTAGAATTTTTAGAGACTTATGAAGAGTTTAGCGGTCAAAAAGTTAATTTAGATAAATCAGCTGTCTTTTTTAGTAATAATACTCCTGCTGATATCTGAATCTCTCTTGCTAATCAGCTGCATATTAGACACATAGGAGCTCAAGACAAGTATCTTGGGCTGATTAAAGAGAAAGTTAGAAAGAAAGTGCAAGCGTGGAAAAGACGCCTTTTGTCATCGGCTGGAAGACATATACTTATAAAGGCAGTGGGAGAAGCATTGCCTATTTATTCTTTATGTTGTTTCAAGCTCCCAGATACTCTTATTAAAGAGATTCACAGTATTTTAGCTCAATTTTGGTGGGGTCAGAAGGGTTCAGAACGGAAAATGGCTTGGGTTAGCTGGAATATTATGACGAGAGCTAAAAAAGAAGGTGGTTTAAAGTTTAAAGATTTAGGAGCTCAGAACCTAGCTCTATTGGCAAAACAGTATTGGAGAATAGTCAAATAACCTTAATCTTTACCATCCAGAATGCTCAAAGAAAAATATTTTAGATACAGTAATGTAATGCAAGCTAAGATAGAAATATTACCTTCTTGGGGTGGTGGAGTGTTCTTGAGGGTCGAAAAGTGATACAGAAGGGTCTCAGCTGAAAAGTTGGAACCGGTGATAATATCAAAATTTTTGGAAATTCTTGAGCTTTTCCTCCATATCTATACTATGTTCTCCCTTCTGACGCTAATTCTGTACCAACTCAGCCTCTATTTGGGGTCCGTGATTTGATGCTACTTGGCAAAATATAGAACCAAAATTGAATTGAATATAATTTTTCAAAAGCGATGAGACGACGAATTTTTGCAACTAATATTAGTAATGGAGAAGATGAGATCATTCGGTTTTTTAACAAGAATGAAAAATATCATGTGTCTTCACGATACTAAATACCTTATCTTTTTCATCATTTATCTATAGACCTATGCCCTGAATTAATGAGAAACAAGGAATTATGGCGTGACCTATGGAAGATGGGTCTTTTCCCAAAAATTCAATTTTTCTTATGGAGATTCCTTCACGGCTCAATACCAGTAATGCAAGCCCGGGCCTGCAGCCTGTCCTGTGTTTGGCCTGACCTGACCTGGCCTGTTATAAAATAGGTACAGTCTCAGACTCTTTTAAAAGTCTTAATACATTATTAGGCCAGGCCCAAGCTTACGAATTAGTCTTATAGGCCTGTCAGGCTATTAGCCTTATAGGCCTGTCAGGCCTGCCTGTGCCTGTTAAAATATAATTAAATATATAAATAATTATTTATTATTAATAAAATTATGAGATATTTTAAATTTATTATATTTTATTATAAATATTTTTGTATATTTTAAATATGTTAAAAGTTTAAAATTTTTTATAAATATTAAATATATGACATATTACATGTAACTATTTTTATTAAAAAATAATGTTTTTAAATAATATTTTTATTTTTATAAAAAAATTATCAGTCCTTTTAATAGGCTTCAGGTCAGGTCAGGCTGAATAACAGGCCAGACCTAATACTTTATAAAGAGCCTATAGCCAGGCTCAGGCCAATCAACTGTATAACAAGCTAGGCCTGTTAAGAGCAAAACCTGGCCTGGCCCTAGCAAAACCTGGCCTAGCCTGGCCTATTTTCACCCCTAGTGTCAGCGCTGCAACAAAAAGAAGAGTCTATAAATTATTGTTTTTTTTGGATGCCCAATTTCAAAAGAAACATGGAAAAAATATAATTTACAAAAGATTTTTTATGCTGGAGAAAAAGATCACTTTTATCAACCTTGGAATCATTTCAAATTGTTTTTCCAGTTAAGAGTTAATGGTGCTCAACTCCTCCATCTTGCGGTTATTGTGTGCTGGTGCATCTGGAATGTTCGTAATCGCCATATATTTGAGAAGGACTCTTCATCATCGGATTCTATCATTTGCATTAAAGTTTCTCCAAAAACTTGCTGCTATCCCACATTGAAGTGCTATTTCCTTTTCTAAATTAAATCTTTCTTACTCTTTTGAGTTTATTTGGGAGAACCCCAATTCTGGTTGTATTAGCTCAATAGTTCGGCTTTTTTTGCAATTTTATTCATTGCTTTTTTTACAATTCTATTCCTAATGAATAAAATTCTTTGTTTTTAGAAAAATAAAAAATAATTATACAACTCCATTAACTAAAGACTAAATAGTAGAGTCAAATCATACGCTATGCTAAAAATGTAGGTCAAATTGACAATACGAAAGTATACAATAAAAATGAATAAACTATAAATACGATCCAAGACAGTGTGTGAGTAAAGTTTCAAAATCTCTCGGCAACGCGAATGGAATTACCTATGTTCACTTCCAGTATCTATGTTCACTTCCAGTATCTAGACTAAGACTGCTGAAAAATGTTGACAATTGACCAAGGCATCTATAGGTGTTTCGTGAGTATAATGGACAATCTTGTACAATTGTATGAAGATAACCTAAACCTCAAAAGCATGTGCAAAAATAATCAACCCTTTGGTTTATCTTTAGTTCTGTTTTCTACCTCCTTTTTGGATCGGGAACGGTAAAGGGCAACCCTCGTTTATTCACCAATTGTACAGGAAGGTTATAGGCAATGTTCAACCACTTGAGACTAATTCAATCCACTTTGTGAGAGATCTTGATATAATTTAGGAGCCGTTTCAAAGCATTGCCACTGTCAATGGCCTCTCTAGCTCTATCCAGGGAAACAGACACGTCTTCTGCACCATCAGCTCCAAGCAAGTGATCCACCATGCCAGCATTCAGAACAATTCGATCATATGCTGGTCCCTTTTCTCCACGAAGAGCTTCTAAGCCCAATTCAATGTTCTTTGAGACCTTAAGTTTCATACCGAAACAAAAATGTCAGTCAAACAACTTTGGCTCTCACCATCAGAAGAGTGGCTAAATATGAGGTGCTTATTACGAGTGATATTATATCATATCACACAACAAAATCGTTTGGAGAGGCAGTAACAGTTTAATACATCACCAAAAGAACAAAACTCTCAACAAATCCAAAATAGATAGATCAAACTATAACATTTAAATAAACTTGGTTATTCTACACATTAATGGGAAAAGCAGCAAAAACATACATGGATGAAAGACTATTTTAAGTATTACAGTTACTGTTCAAACATTTGTTTCAAAGTTGGGTAGAGTTCACAACAGAAGAATACTTCAGAGCCTACGAAAATATAATTAAGACTAAACTTGGGAAGGGATCATTCTAATGGCTCAGAAATTGCAACCACGACATATTTTACTAGTATTCCTTACTAAAGTTGTTTTTTGGGTCTCCATGGAATTAACCACTCTTAATCAGGTGTTGCCAAATTAGAGAATTTGCATATGTAGCCGGCAGAAGTTTTATCTTCTATGGAGAATGCTTGGGAGCTTCTCTGCTACATGAATATAAAATGCTTGAGGTTTACATGTGTAAGTTTTAATTGGGTAATTATAGGGGTTCATCTAATTGATTTAACCTTCTCCCCCTTGGCTCTTCCCCTCTCCATTTTTACTCCTCCTCCTCCTTCACTAACTTCAATCATTATCCCTGAAGCTCCTACAATTTTCACATCATCTGTTTCAACTAACAAACAAACTAGTTCTTTGCCAAGAATTAGTATTAAATAGTCTCTCACTGCCCCATATAAGTTGAACTTAAAAAGCGTTGTAATGCTTGATATAAAGAATAAACATCACTACAAGCAACAGAAAAATTTAGATCATGCTATTAAAGAAAGCGAATAGCGAGCATATTTCTTCCATGTAGATGATGCAGGATAGAATGGAACAAAAAATGAAAACACCACAAAAATCTTACTGATCTATCAGTTCTTGGTGTGTCTGTAGGTTGGAAACCATAGTCCTTAGCATTAATCTCAAGATGAAAACCATGACGTGTCACTCCTGCAAAATGAAATAAATTGTTTAAGCAGAATATGGCATTGGACAATGCAGTCAACTAAGTATTAGCAAGTTTTAGCAGTCCAATCAGATAATTTTTTAAGCAGGTAATATTATAAGAAAACAAAGAGACCAAATACATACCACCAGGTTCAGAAGTGGATGGAATGTTAAGTGAACGGAACCCTGAACAGTAGTTCACAGGAAGTCCCTTGCTTGCATTAACTGATCTCAATCTTGTAGTCATTGAAAGAGCTCCTTCCTCTCCCTATAATAAGAGCATCCCCCATAAACTAAGATTATATGAGGTGACTTCTCTTGATATATATATATATATATATATATATGACAAAATTATGATACAACATAGTTTATCGGGAAAAAATAGTCAAAATGGTTCACCAACTCTGGTGAATTCCAACCTTCACAACTAAACCAGAATGTATACCCCTTCTTTTCATGAGCATTAACAATGGTTCTTCATAACCTTCATGGTAAAATCCAGCAACCATAGCTTCCTTACCACTGGCCTGTTTTAAAAAATAATAATAAAGAACAGCTTAAATATAAGAACAGGTAGCAAATCCCCCCGCCCCTTTCCTCCTCTTCCCACATCCCCAACCAAAAAAAAAGGGAACTAATTGCATACTATCATTATGGTACATCATACCCAAAATTAAAGATAGTAAACTAAAGTAGATGAACAGCTGCTAACAAGATAAGCTACTCGGACTCGGGGTGCTACCTTTACATATTGTTGAACCTTTTCAGTCGTTGCAAGTGGAGGACGTTTCTTTATGTGCTCCCTTATCCTAGCTAGAGAGTAGCTGCAGAAAAAATAACAGGTTCAACCAACTTCATTCTGACATAACTGCTATAATGAATATACATATAGATAGCAAAACCATAATGGACATTTCCAAAAATAGCATTATAATTTATGTTAAAAATTACTCATTTTCATTTATTTCGCATTGTTAATTGTTCACACTATTTCAACTTTCAAGACGTCCCTACAGATTTTAGACGATGTAAAATAGTACCCAAAAGTTTCAAATATAGTAGTAAGGTCCCTATTTGGTACTTATGATTTCACTTCAAATAGGAAGCAACTTAGCCCTAGCTAACAGGAGATATTTTACATTGTTTGAAAATAAAAACTATTTCCCATAATTTTTAACTAAAGAAACTAAATTGAATCAAGAGAGAAACTAAAGGATCGAAGGAAAGTATAGTAGAATATTCCATATGTCTACACGAAGATGAATAACCAGGACTGAGCTTCTTTACTTAATGGAACTATCTATCAACATTTTAAAAACTTCAAAAGGAAAGCATATAGAGTTTCCAATAAAAGCCCCTCCAAAAGTTAACAAGGATTAGAGTGATAACATTTGGTGAGATTTTCATACAGAGATGGACGAGCATCACGCTGACTTACATAAGCAAAACCAACTTCATCATCCTGAAAAGAATGCACAAAGATATTATATACAGTGGCTAAAATAAGATACTAAAAAAAATATTGGTGGTGCAACAAATATTTGGAGGAAACTGAAGGACCTCAAGAAGTTTCTTTGCCTTTGAAGGGGATAAACTTATATTTGCCCCCATATACTTCAACATCTGCTCTTCAGTTACACCCCCCTGAAAGCCAAATGTTTATTTCATAAATAAAAAATTAATTCCTTGGATGAAATATTAAGGTAGATATGCTGCGAATAATACAATACAATGTGCATGGACAAAATTAACTTCAATAGCACAATCTTAGTTTGGTACTAAAACAACCACGACATCCAATAGGGGAAATAATTGACACACCTTGGGCGACATCCAGTCTACACCATGAAGTAGACAAGATTCTCCATAGCAGGATCTAACTGCAGCAACAAATAGCGTGCTCCTGAAGAAGCGTGTATTTCCATCATAAGGTTCACCATAATGAGTCAGGGATCTGACATCAGCAATAGGAGCAGGGCCTGATAATCAACTTATAATATATTAACAATAAAGATTTAAGAGAAGTGGCTAAGTTCTGGCCAGAACCAAATAATCAAATTAAAACTAATACCATATTCATCATCAAATGCAAGGCAGTATGCTTTTAGTTCACGGTCAGTTTCCCTGTTCATGCGTTGACCTATTAGAAATGCGGAAAGCAATGCCTCACTTACTCCTTGTGGTGGTTTTCCATCTCCCTCTTGGAAGGGTAGAACTTCCTTCAACACACCTTGGACTTCCTCAAACCCAAGATGGCCTCCAGCCAGCACTTCCCTAAGAGCACCAACCAATCTCATCTCACTGGTGCCATTACCAACATATTGTGGCCCGATTGAGCTACCCAACCCCATCATCGATCCTTCAGGGTCCGCCACAAATATCACGTCAGAAGGAAGTGCCCTGACTAGAAGTGGCCAGAAAGTCTTCATAGCACGTGTTTCCCCCTCGCTCCATTGCGTCGCTTCTGGAAATGCATTCGCACGGATTGTCATCCCCGCAAAAAATGCTCCAAGTTGAGCTTTTGAAACTTCGTCTTCGTCTTTCAGCTCTCCCCTAGCTAAGATTAAAGATAACATATTATCAGAAAAATTAGCATGTTCGAATTTGATTAGATGAATAGCAAACTAAGTTAATCCATACCAGGAATGAATTAAGCTTTTGATTTGTCAAACTTAGCATAAATTAGTAACATGTAAGAATTGGAATTCCGCTATGATTACAAACGACTGTAACGCATTGAATGGAAGGAAAGGAAGAAGAACCTGATCTCAGAATTGTATCAAAGACCCTGAAAGCTTGTTCCTCGTCGAGTGGGCGAGTCTGCGTGGGTCCAGTGCAAACCCTAGCCTGGGCTTCCAACACCGTTTGGTTCGGCTTCGGCATTGCTGGATCACGGTACGAGGAAGATAGAGCCGGGTTCCGAAAATCGAACTCAGGGATCTCGAACTGCTCGACTGGGGCGGAATCCAGCACCGCTCTCGCCGGCGAAGACAACCTCCGCACGATCCATCGGCGGCGACAGAGCTTGGGGAACGGCAGAACCGGTAAGCGAGTGGAGCTTCGGGATCTATCGGCAAAAATCGAGCGCGTGGGAAAAAGCGAAGAAGGTTCTAGATTAAGCAGGACTTTCATAGCGATGACTGATAAACTGATGCAGCTATTTTTCCTTGGAGATGGTGCAATGAATGAAAAACTCGAAGACAGTTTGAAGTGAAGAATGAAGATATAGAGGATTAGGATGAAAGAGCTATATGCAAATTTTTAAATCGAGTGGAGAGAATGATAGCGTGCGACGCAAATTAAAATGAAACCATGTAGTCTGCAATTTACTGCTTTATGATTGGATGACTGGCTCAGGATTAATACGTGGTTTTGTGTTTATCTTCGTTCCAGCTTGGAAGGTTCACCAAAGTCTCTGCCCGATGTAATCAGCAGCATCAGCAACTTGCTTAAACGAGAATAATTAATTCCACAGTTCAAAGTTGTAGCAGTAAAGTTATGGCGACTCAAAAGTAATTTGCTAAAATGTCATCCCTAACATTACGTGTGTGTTTGGATTACAGTTTGCAAACTATAGTTTGTATAAAATTGATTTTGCAAACTTGCTTTTGATGAAAAGTAAGTTTGTGTTAACGTGATTTATGTTTGGTAACTTGATTTTGGTCAAAAGTAGGTTTGTGTTAAAGTGATTTATGTTTGTTAATTTTTATATCAAAATGGATTATAGTAAAATAAATGTTGTTTGGATTATACTACTCAAAATCACTTTTAGATGAAAAATTACTAAAAGAGACATCAATTTAAATAATTTTTTATATTATTCTATTATTTTACTTTAGATATTTGAATAGATCTTATTAAGAGACATGATAAAACACTAATAAAATACATAAAAAATAATACAAGATATCATAAAAAATTCATATAATATACTACTCAAAAACACCAATAAAATATATAAAAATAATAAGAAATATCATAAAAGAATTCATATGAACTAAAAAACAATAAGAAATAATAATATACATGAAAAAACAGAACATTAAAAAAATAATATAAAAAATATTTATCATATAAATAAAATAAATACAATAAAAAATAAAAATATGAAAAATAGTATTATACATTTTATAATGTCAAAGAAAAAGAAAATGTTCTATAAATTTTTTAGTACCGTTGGTACTCTTTAATTTAGTATCATTTTAGACTATAAATTTTTATTATTTATGACTCTTTTGTTACTTATAATTAGTATATAATAAAGACAAAAATAAAGTACAGTCAGAAGTACAATAAAAACGAAAAAAAACATGCAAACATCGTATATAATAATTACGATCAACAACATATATTATATAAAAAAAATATAATAAAAAGTAAATAAAATTCATACGAATAAAATAAAAAAATTTATACACAACATAAATATAGTACAATAAAGAATAGAAAAAAGAATTTATATAAATAAAAAATAATAAATTTTTTATCTGGACCGTGATTGAAATAAATTTGCATGAAAAAAAATTGGATCGAAAAACATACATAAAGAACTATTGTAAAAGTTATATGGTTACTTCCATTTTTTTTATAGAAGAAAACAAATGATAAAGTTGGTAGAAAAGGAAAAAAATTCTCATATAATTTCTTAATGATAACCAAACTTTTCCAACGTGAACGCATAAGCTAAAAATTTTTACTTCTGATAAACGTACGTTTAGAGGTATAAGCACTTCTAGGTTGAGAATTCTAAAAGATTGCCAAACATAAAAGTGGAACGTTCAAGACGCTCAAACGAGCTTCTCTCTTCCTCAACGTGAATCCCAAACACACCCTACATCACTTAAGTCACTTCTAATTCAGCATCGTCTTTAATCATCCCATTTGATATAAAAAAAAAACTCAGTCAAGCATCTCATAGGCTATATAGTAGGGAACTAGGGCGTATAAGAACCAGTGAAATTGGATTTATCCTTGCTCGAAATAGCTTTAAATAATAAATATTTGTTATATCAAAAATAATATTTTCTATAAAAATATTATTGGATTCTTTAACAAGTTAATGTTCCATAAGTTAGACTTTTATTATTGTCAAGTGTTAAAATATTAGAATCGATGGACTTTTAAATATATGTTAGAATTAACTTTGGATTGGAGTTAATAAGGTACTCCCTGTTAATCGATTGACGCAAATGTGGAAATCGAAGAGGCAGATTCGACGGAGGTCAGCTGATCGAAGAAGAGGTTACAAACGTCACTCAATGAGAGCGGAAACAGTTATTCAAGGATTAACGCACGTGAAAGTTATATCTGAATTTGATTGAAGACTTTTATAAATACGTGAAAAATCAAAGGAACAAGAGTTGGAATCTTTTTGGAGAAAACACTCACACTCACTCACATTCCTAACGATTTTCTGAGACAGTTAAGAATCTCTTTTTTTGAAAAGTTCCTTCCATGTTCTTTCCTTTCCTTTAAATTCAGTAACTTTTACCCTTTTTAGTCTTTACCTTTTAATTTGCAATTTATTTTTTCAAACACTTTTTCTTTATATAATTTGATTTTCCTTTTATTCAAGCCATTTAAGTTTTATTGTTCATTTCGAATTTCTGCAAAACTTGGTTCTTTCTTCTTTGTCATTGTCAAAGGCATAGATTTTTATGCAAATAAAACTGGTATCCGCAAAAGAGGAGTAGGTTTCGCTCCCAGACCATTAGAATCGAACCACCATCGATTTGCTAAAAATCGACAAAACAAATTGGCGCCCCCGGTGGGACAATTTTAAAATTTAATTGTGTCAAAATTTGTTACTTTCAACTGTTGCATTGTGCAAGCAGTGTTGATATTTAATTTGGTGCATGCGATTAAAAAGTGGTAGAATTGTTACCATGTCTGACGAAGTTTCAAATGGCAACGCAAAAACAAGTAATAATGCCCCCGATAACTGCTACACAATTGTCTGCAAATTTGATTCCACATGCAGAGTACACTTTTGGGGAGAATATTGCACTTATTGATGCAAGTGTTAGTGGTATTGGACGAAATTCACGCCCTAGGATCACCCCAGTGCAGAATCAACCGCAAGTAACCGCAGGTTGGCTTCCATTTGGCCTTCCTCCTCGCTATACGCCTCCTATAGGCAGTTACACATTTCCAGTCAAATTTGAAAATGTGCCAGGATCGATGGCTGAGTTTCGACAATATATTGACGAAAGCCATCATGATTTAGTCAACCTGTTGACTAACCAGATGACTACTATTCTGAATTCTATCCTGGCTGACAATGAGTCAAAATATGATCGACTGGTTAAACAAGTCAAGAGAATTGTTCGAATTGTCGATTATGATGACGGACAGCCTACTCCCCAAGATTTGGTAGTAGAGCAGGAGAACGTTATAATGAGGATTGAGGAGAATGTATTTAACAATCCTGAAAGGGAAGTAAATATCCCTTATCTCGTTCGACGATATCAAAATGTTGATGAAGTTTTTAATAGACTTCACACACAGCGTGGATATCATTACCAGGTAACAAGGATTGTCGAGGATGTCCTCAATGGAATGGGTATCACCGTGGGTCTCATGCATCGACCATATTTTGTTTCTGTTTTTTCTTCTGCAGTGCAAATGACAGAAGTGCCAATGAGTGTAAAAAATTTTAAAATAATTACAAATTTTGTAGGAGAGGTTGGAGAGTCAACTGTCGAGCATATAGCTCACTATATGGTCGAATTAGAAAATTTGGCCGATAATGAAAACCTGAGAATGAAGTTTTTCCTGCTTCATTAACAAAAAATGATTTGACTTGATTTTCAAATCTGAGATCCAGTTCTATTTTAACGTGTGCACAATTGGAAAATGTTTTTCATGTTCAATTTTATAGAGCAGAATTGAATGTCTCGTTGACAAATTTGTTTGCAATAGAACGAGATGATGGAGAATCGATAGATGACTATATAATTCGATTAAAAAAATGCTCGCAGTCGATGTTATGTGTCAGTCCCTGAAAACGAGATCGTTAAAAAGTATATGTATCGAAAATTACTGAATATGCATATTCCTAATTTAGCCTATTTGGCAGAGAGAGTTCGACAAGTTGAAAAAATAAAAGAAGAAAAGAAGAAAGAAAGAGAAATGGTTGAATATGAGTTTGTCGAAAACACTATTCAATGATGATAAGTATTTTTGCTTTTGTCCATCTAGCAAAAAAAAATCAAAAATAATATTTTCGACAAGATATTGTTGAATTCTTCAACAAGTCAATGTTCGACAAATTCGAATTTTATCAAGTTACAGGTGCATATTGGAACATTTTCGAAGGAATTGCGTACTCTATTAACGTATGTACAAGTTTGTCTGTAAAAAGAAGTTTTTGAGAAGCGATTATTGGCAGTTGTTAGATATAACTGTGGAAAAAAAATTTTATTCAACTTTGAAACTCTATAAAGTCGATCAAATTTCAGATAAGAAAAAGTTTCTCTGTTCACTTTGGAAATTGTGAAGTTGAAAATTTGGAAAAAAATTCTTGATTATGATGTTTTCGAATCATCAAATATGACAACTTTCTGACCACAATGATCCGAGAAGGAAAAGGAAAATTACCATGATTTAGATAATATGTTGTCATACAAAAATTCGATGAGGTATCGAAAATGAATATGGCTGAAAATATTCAACAAAATGTCGAATATCTAATAGTTCGACAAACAGCCACTTTGCCTCAAGAGGTCAAAAGCGAATACTTGGGGCATTTCTTATATCGAAGATAATTTTTTTTGATAAATTGAAAAAACATGTATTATCTTTGGCTCTTTAGAGCAACTCCAATGCTAAGAAATAGAGTTTAATAATTAATTATATTAAATTATAATTAATATAAATAATTATGTTAAATCAATATCAAATATTATTTATATTGTTATATTAAATCATAATTAATTAAATTTATTTTACATAAAAAATAAATTTAATTTTTATATATTATAAAATAATTTTTAGTTGAATTATTTATTTTTATTTATAAAATTTAAAATACTAATCAAATTTAAGTTATTTATTTTAATATTTTATAATATTGAATTATTTTGAATTTATAAATTTAAATAATATTATTAAAAAATAATAATTATTATATTAATTTTAATTACTTAATTAATTAATTAGGTGGGACCATAATAGGGATCAAAGTTAGTTCCTTCTAATGGAGAAGAGAGAGATTCATTGAGTTCTTATTTATTGGTTATAACGCAAAATCTGATGTGGAGTCACTTTTTATGACAAGTGGGCCATAAATAGGGACTGAGATGAGTTCCCTACTGGAGATGGTCTTAAGAATGGCATGATACTTCACTAATATTTTGTCATGCACTACGTGAAAATATTTGTGAAAATTTGTATAATATATAAAACTGATCAAATAATTATTGGGGCCAGTTTTAAATTAATCAAGCCATTAAAAATCAGTTTGGTGATGGAGAAAATGAGAGAATATCAACAGCAACGGGTTCGATATAATTATTTTGGTCGAAGCCATGATAGAAATACCATCTTTTCGAGATCGAAAATATTGAATAACAGTAAGTATTTATATTTTATTCCTTCTAGTCGAAAAAATAAATACTTAGGGGGCATTTGTTATATCGAAAATAATATTTTCGATAAAGATGTTATTAAATTCTTTGACAAGCCAATGTTCGACAAGTTAGATTTCGATCATTGCCAAGTGCCAAAATATTAGAATCGATGAACCTCCAAATATATGTTATAATTAATTTTGGATTGGAGTCAATGAGGTACTCCGTTAGGTACTCCCTATTAATCGATTGACGCAAATGTGAAAATCAAAGAGGCAGACTCAACAGAGATCAGTTGATCGACAAAAAACCGAATTACATAGGATTCATCGAAGGTGATCAATCGATGAAGGAGAGGATTAGATCGACTAGGACTCATCAAGAAAGAGGGAAGTAATCGAAGAAGTTAAAAAGTTAATAAGTGAAGATGGTTAGTGGCAGTTACAGATGGCACTCAAGGAGAGAGGGAACAGTTATTTAAGGATTAACGCACGTGGAAGTTATATTTGAATTTGATTGAAGACTTCTATAAATACGTGAAAGATCGAAGGAATAAGGATTGGAATCTTTTCAGATAAAACACTCGTACTTACTCACATCCTCAGCAACTTTCTGAGTCAAGAGTCTTTTTTTTTTTGAAGAATTCATTCCATGTCTTTACTTTTCATTTAAATTCCCTACAACTTTCTTTTAGTGTAACTTATCTTCCTTGCAATGTCCTTTCATTTCCTTTAAATTCAACAACTTTTACCCTTTTCCAGTCTTTATCTTTTAGTTTGCAATTTATTTTTTCAAACACCCTTTCTTTCTGTAATTTAATTTTCCTTTTATTCAAGTCATTTAAGTTTTATTGTTCATTTCGAATTTTTGCAAAATTTGGTTCTTTCTTCTTCGTCATTGTTAAAGACATAGATTTTGATGCAAATAAAACTGGTACCGACAAAAGAAAAATATGTTTTACTCCCATAGTATTAGAATCGAATCACGATCGATTTGCTAAAAATTGACAAAATAATATTAATGGATCTATTTTAATCAGGGTGAAAATAAATTTAGACAAAATTTTTATCAAAATTACAATATTTACATAAAAAAATATTCGTAAGTAATAATCGAAAGATGAAAATTTTTATTTAAATTAATAAAACATAATATTTATTAAAATATGTAATATGTAAATAAATTACAATTTTAAATATTCATTATATATTCTAGGTATACAGTCTAAAAAACTATTAAATAATTTGCTATAATATAAAGCAGTATTTAATAAAAAGTTAAAAATTGACAATTTATACTTTTATGAATCAAAAGTATTTTTTTTATTTGTCACAGGTACCTCCAGAAATTTGTTAAATACCAAAATGCCTAATATTTGAGTGATTCACTGACCGTAAACATAATATGTAATAGAAATTAGCCATCATTAACCTTCAATCCTAAAAAAAATAAAAAATTGAAATATGTTTTTTTGGTTAATACTCTCATCTGCAATGATGAGTCCATCAAGAGATTTTTTTTTTACCCATGAAGTGTAAACGAGTTAGGACACTGACTATTTTAACCAAACTTAAAAAATAAGTAAAAACTAATTTTTTATTTTTGGTATTATAATACAAGTAGTAATTTTAATAATATAAAAATTTAGTATATTTTTTATTTTGTATGAATACTATGAATCTAAATGTTAAATTTGTAGTATTTTTTTTAATTTACAAATCTAAGGGTCAAATTTATATTTTAATATTATAAAATTTTTTAAACAAGCAAATCAGATCCTTCAATTTGAGTTTTTAAAATTGTTTTTGTTTTTTATCCAAAATCGACCCTTAATTTTCTATTTCTGTCCCAAACTAACCTTCAATTTTTTTATCTCTATCCAAAATTTGATCCTTAATTTTCTACTTCTACCTAAATCTGAATTTCCAATTTATAGTTTTCAATTAAAAATATATTTCTATATCAATAAAAAATACATCAACTTTTCATAACTATGCATATCACACTTTTTCAATTTATTACAAAAAAAAAATTAGCCGTAGAAACTTTTCAACTATTTCAACTACAGGAGTTACATTGGTATAACTATTCATTGGGTTGTAAGACTTGTAACCTCCCACATAGAAAGAAATAACTTCTCACCATGATAAAATAAAGATCACATTGCTGATTCTTTAATCCATTATTATTTTTTTTATAAATACCTCAATAAGGTATTTCACCTATCCAATTCTCACTTAAATTTATTTAAATTTTTATTAACTTAAATATCGAAATCTATTATAAATATTTACAATTATTATTTTAAAGTTGATGTGAACTCACTTCAAACGTATTTATAATCACCTCTAACCTCTTTTACCAAATTTATTTGCACACAATTAATTTCAAATACACATAAGAATGTTTTACCTTCAAATAAGTTTGCACATTATGATTATTTTAAAAGATATTTCATTTCAAGTTTTGTTTTTCTTTATACAATTTTTTTCATTTTAAAATTTTTACTTAATTAAACATTATTTAGATATAATCTAAAGAAATTAAAAGTGAATTTGTTATAAAGAATTTCTCGTTATTATTATAATTTATTTTAAATTTGATAAATTTTAGAATTTTTTATTTAAATTAAATAAAGACATAAATTATGAAAATACATAAAATATAAAGTAATTACCTAAATGCACAACGTATCACAACTCAAATGTTGAGGGGTGAAGTGAAAAATAATAAGTGTTAAGTGAGAGATCGAAGACTGAGTATCTGACATATGTATAAATTTGGAAACAGGTTTCAGTATCCGAGATACGTTTAAAACGTGTAATTTTGGTATAAACATCCAAGATATGCTCAAACGTGTAATGTGACTCTCAACACTCGAGATATGTGTATTATAGTGTTGGTGTCTCTACACAGTAAATATCTTGGAAAAAAACTCTCTATATATCCTCCCATCCTCAACCGTTTTCTCACAATTCACAATTCAATATTTTCTTTCTCCTCCTTTTGTTTTATTCTCATGGAAAATAATAAGTTATTTTTTGTTGTGATTTATCCTAATGGAAAAAAAATCTCTATATATATCCTCCTGCCGTGCATACTCAGTCTCCTCGTCTGACAGCTGATCGCATACCCTTTGAGCCGGTCTCCAAACATCATCTCGGGCATGCCTCCTAACCCATCGTCTCCGATCTGGGGCATCAGGTGAAAGCTGTAAGTTATCTCTTTGGTTCAAGGCTACAGGGAGGATATCAGCAGGCGGTATTGCTGCTCTCGGATCAGCAAGAATGTCCTCCCCATATTGAAATCTAACTTATATACCTGCTGCCACCATGTGAGATACTTCTATGTCGAACGAGGATCAAGGTGGCCATCGACGGTCACCAAGTAGTGTAGCAGGTAACGTCCCGTAAACAAGTTGTACCACTGGCGGTGCACATCGGGCTATCAGGCATCATCTCCCCTTATCGTCTTGAAAAGATACTTGTCGACGTTCACCGAATCTGCTGACCTGTGCTGTTGCCCCCTGAACTGCTTCTTCATCCTGTCAACATGATGAAACTCTACAACGTAAAAGTAGACGAGAGAGACAACAACCATCAATTTATAAATCTCTCTGTCACTAGTAAGCCAGTTAGGCTTAATCTAAGCTAACTGGAGATCCTCGTATGCTATCCGTCGAAACTAGCCACATCGCATTAAAGTACAATAATTAGGAACGACATACCAATGCATGAAATAATGTATAAAACAAAACATGTCTTACTTCATCAAAGGTGAGGCTATCGATGTGACGATGTAAAGTCTGGATCCTGCCATCATGGCGATTCTGACTTTATTGTCCTAGTTTTTCCAACTTACACACATAAAAAATTATTGACAGAAATTAATTAATCACAATAATTAAGTCGTATCCACTGTGTATTAGTTGTTAAATTAAAAAATAATTACAATAAGTACATACTTAACTACAAGTGGGAACTTAATGACGTTATATCCGCCGGTCAAAGTGACGGGAACATATAGTAAATTTAAGAGACAACAAGCGACATGCAACCCGTAATGTCGGTCATATCACGCCCAGCTGCGGTGCAGAGTAGTACGTATATGCCAGCAGTGCAGATCCCCAAGACAATTGGCTGCAACGATGAAAATCTACCAGCAATGATAGCCATCTCAAAGGAACAAGTGTAGCAGACTTGTCTGTGAAAAGAAACCCCCGATAAGCATCATCAAGTAGCACCTGACGTACTTACGGAGTGTATCTGGATATGCCCCAACTGAAATGTATGAAACCTTGTTTCTCAGCCAGGTCATTCTGAGATTGAAAACCTACTTCCCTCCCTCTGGCTATGGTGGCAGCTTGGCGCCAAGTAAATCTTCAATCCACTCTCATGTGGGGTGTCCATGGTATTGTTGGAAGTCTCTGGTACAACTCCCAATTGGCTCGCCCTCAGTGTGCAAATCAAGGTGGTAGACAACATCTTGAAGCATAATGATAACCTTACCCCATAGAAGGTGGAAGCTATGGGTCATAGGCCTCCACCGCTCGACAAATACAAAGATTGAGGAATTGTCAAATATGAAATTTCTCTACTCTACTGCATGCCCAAATTCCGCCTCCCTGATATAAGGCAATAGGTTGTCTGGCAAGGGGAGATCCAAGGTCACGCGGCATGGCAATAGTAACCGAGGTCTCTGAAATAGTTGCAACATTTACTCTCGCATATTAATCTTATTTGAACTATTAATTATGTTTAATAATTATTAAATATTATAAACCGAGTAGATAAATATCATTAATAAAATATTATACTCTATACGAATATAATTTTCACTGCTAATATTTACCGTACTAATTAATGAAAGGACAATTAAGCAAGATTTAAAAAATAAATCATTTATGTTGCACTATTCTAACCTGACTATAATATTCTAGATGACTTTAATTCAACAATAAGTTTAGTAGAAAATTTGATCGAACAAATATTTTAATATATAATTTATGTTTAATTATTTGATTTATTTAACTTAAGTTACAATTAGTTACAATTAATTATAAAAATATTAAAACATATTATATCTAACTAAGTTAATATACATCAACTTCTAACTTACCCTACTAAAAATACCTAGTGCATTAACTAAGTTACTAAAGTCTAAACATCTAAACTAATTATTTACTGAGAGAAAAAAAAAGCTAACCATAAAATCCAATGCTCGAATTATGTGCAAAATCGCATTTAGTTTGTTGATGTCTCCATCGCGAATATATTGTCGGAGGACCATATGTACTTAAGGAACTCGAAGTTAAGATGTTATAAAGTCACATAATTCTTAAAAACTATTCAAATGAACGAAAATCTCTGCTGTTGTGGCCTTATATATACTCTTAGCATATCTCGGATGCTAAGACTAGAATTACGCGTTTTACACTTATCTCGAATATTGAGACCTTGTTCCAAATTTATGCGTATCTCAAATGCTCAGTCACCATTCTCCCACTTAATACGTATCTCGGATGCATCCTAGATATGTCACGGCGTCATATCGTCATAGCACGGGGTCTCAGTCGCTAAGATGTGCTTATTTTTCACTTCTTTCCTCAGTATTCAAGATGTGATACATTGTACATTTAGCTAATTATTTCATATTCTTTGTATTTTTACGTTTTTTATGTATTTATTAAATTTAAATTAAAAAATCCTAAATTTTGTTGGTAATAATTAGCCTAGGACGGTCCAATGCTATTTATTAGAGTATTTTTCCCCAGAATAAGAAGAGCAGCTGCACCTCAACTTAAAAAAAAAAGGAAGAAGAAGAAACCGAATGACTAAATTTGAAATCCACGGTATAAAAGAGAGCACTGAAGAGCGAGTTTGGTACTCGAAAGCGGGAAAATGGCGGGATCTCTGGCGGTGATACCAAGCAACGACGTTGATAACTCAGCAACCACCATCAGAGACCAGTGGGAGATCTGCTTCGCGCGCTTTGTTCCCTATCCAACCTCATCCCCATCCTCCTCCGCCGGCCTTCTCCCTCTGCCTCCTCGCCTCCGAAACCGTTCTCCCCGCGGCAACTGGATTTCCTCCCCTTCCGTCGCATTCCTCCGCCTCCTCCCCGACCTCTCCCACCGCGACGTCATCCTCACCGTCTCATTCAATGCCAGCCTCCTCGTCAGTCCTTTCTTTCACTTTTACTGCATTCTGCACCTTTCGATTACTCGTTAGCTTACTTAATTTGTTACTTCCGGCGATTTATCTTTTCTCGCTTCAGTTTTTTCCTTTTAATTCGGAGTTCTTTTCAGATCGTATTTCTTTTATTCGCATCTTTTTTATCTGACGAGAATTGCTTGTGATTACGCTTCAATCGAAAGCCATTTTAGTGGATGAGAATGGAGTTTTCGAATTTTTAGATTCTGATCAGTGTTGTGTGGTTTTTGTGGCAGGAAGAGCACTACGTTTCGAAACTGCATTTCTCGTGGCCTCAGGTGTCATGCGTCTCTGGATTTCCAGCTAGGGGAATCAGAACTGTGCTTGTGAGCTTCAGAGATTCCGTAGGCGAGGTAAGATTTTTGTTCTCGATGCTGTGTATTTTGGTATTGTGATACTATAACTTTATATTGTGATAGACTGATAGGTTTACTTTTTTCTCGCTGGTCACTCTCCGATCTACATAATATTATTGTTCTGTTGTAATCTGTAACATCATACACAGTTGATTCTGGGGTTTGCAGGGCGTGACGGTATTGTTAGTTTATTTTACCAACTGAATCTCACAGCACACATAGCTACTATTTTCGGCCATGCTTGTTTTTCTCAATTTTCGGTCATCAGAGAGTTATACGAGTTGTTACGAGCTTTACACTTGCTTTTTATTTTATTTGTCAGATTCAAAAGTTTGCTTTGCGGTTTCCATCACTATATGAAGCACAGTCATTTGTAAATATTTTGAAGGTGACTTCTACCGTTGCTTATCGTAATATAATAATCTCCATTCACCCACATGGAACCAGGGGCTGGACTCTAGAAACCATAGTACTGATTGTCAACTCTTGATTATGTTCCCTTCCAGGGGCTCCTGAAAGATGAGAAGGATCCAGAACCTTTAAATACTGACTTTGGATCTGAAATTTCATCACAGTCAGAGTTCGTGTCCTCAAACAAGCACTGCCACAGGTATAAAGGAGTTTTGTGTAATTGGGCTATATTGGGAGGAATGTGAGGACGTGACAATTATCATTGTGTTTAATAGTTAGTACATAACTTTTCACTCCACTGTTCATATTTTCATGGACATCCTTTGTTCTTTCGTCTTCAATTGTGGCCATAGGAATAATATATTTTTCTCATGAGCTATTTGAAGTATGAGTTGACTAAATTGTGATGGAGGGTGGAGACTATATATTGAGCCTTCCTGTGACTGTAGACCCAGCGAGGAGGCCAGCTTTATGACTCCCGTTGACACTTACAAACCACAAATGCCACGAAGTATTAAAACCGAAGAAAAGCAGTCTTCAGGCACCCAAGAAATGGAAGCACCACCTGGTTTCAGCATTGCAGGAATCCTCCCAGCTTTACCACCCAGTTTTACCACACTTCTGATGGATTGCTCTGAGATCAACCATAGTGGGTGAACTTTTTTGTTTTAACATAATACATGTTCTAGTTTCATACGATAAACTTTTTCATTTGAACAAAATCATGTCTTGCAGCTCAACCAATTGCTTCCCAGGAAATTGAACTGAAGTCCCAAATTGTGGTACATATCTTGAATTTTAGCTAAGAAAGTTGGATTATGCTTTTGATCACCTTATTCATGGTGCTTCTATTAATAATATGCTGTATAAGGACAATAATTTGGAAACACATTTTCTCTGCTGATCATGTTTCATGTTATTTATTTTCCTTTGATGTAGAGGTACATGGAAGATTCTTCCTTCCAAGGTAACAATCTGTCCTCACTTATATCTGTTAGGATTACTTAATGGTTATTTCTGTTTCATTCGTTCATTATGATGTGTCATTTCTGTTTATTTAATTTGTCTTGTCATTTTTATCTTCACTCCTATTTTAAAACATGAGTCGAAAACCCTGAACGCTTCTTACTATTCTTTGGGCTGAATTTGGATATTTCTGCACCGTTTCTGTGCACCTCAAAATCAGGAGGAATTCGTGTAATGCTGTTTATGCTAACATATTAGTGGTCTGAACTTGAACTGACTTGTGTGGAACGCATTCTTTTGTTAATATTGCAAGATCTGCTAACATTTTCCCACAATACTTATGTTACATGTTCATGTTACTAGATATGTTGGTTAAAGTGGAGAAAGTTATCGACGAATTGGGGGGTGATCTGTCGTTGCCGTAGTTTTCCGTGGGACATTGAGAACAACACACTGAGCAGCTTAGCATATCCTGCTGGCTGCCGAAGCATGGTGACGTCTATCACAATTTGCCCAAATGTACTGTGGCTTTGTATGTCCTTTCTCATTTTAACAACAAAGCACAGACTAACTTACTGAGTCAAGGTTAAATTTCTCGTTAGCTTCCTCTTCTGTTCAGTAAATAGCAATGCCAGGAACCAGGCAATGTAAGATCAGCTTATAGATATACAAATGATATCATGTGATTTCTGTTTAGGAAGTCATAGCTAAAGAGGTGATGTCAGAAAATTCGAAGCAAACCTAGAAATCAATAACGGTATTGACCATTTTCTTTTTCTTTTATTTTTTAACCCAATCAGATTTGCTTATAACTTTCTGGCCTTTTGCACTTTACTCAGTGATTCTTCTCTATTAGCATTAAAAAAGGGGTGAAGTTCTAGTTTGTTCTTTGAAATTGTAAATAGTTTTTATTTTAGTCCTTAAAATTATCAATTTAGTCTATGAAGTTGTAATTTGCAAATCATTTATGTCTCTTAAAATGATCAGGAGTAGAATATAATTGTAAAGATTATGACATGAAATGTATTAGGAAATAAATTAATATCCTTTGAAATTTATAGATTAAATTAATCATTTATTTACTTAAAAAGAAGTAGATACACATACACTCAAGTCAACTTAAAGCTAAGGACTAAAAAAGTAAAAACGTCATTTCCGGCCTTCAATAATAATTAGACTTTGTCTGACGCGCAAATTCACTCAGCAAAACAAACTATAACAGCTAACAGAAAAAACGAACCCTTTCTTGTCATGTAGGACGAATTGACAGTGAGGGGGCAGGATCCTCCCACGAATATTTTAAATTGTTTGTCTCTTTGTCTACATTCTCCTTTGTTAAAACAAAAAATCCAAGTGAACGCTCAAATTGATTTTAACCAATTTGAGATTGAATCCTTTAGTTTTTTATAAATTAGATTTGGCTATTATGTATTTTAAAGACATATATTAAAATTATCATTAATAAAAAATTTTAAATTTTTTTATCTTAATAAATGCAAAAAGAAAAAGAACATTAGAAGCTAAACTTTGTATCATTTTTTTTAAAAATTGATAATTTTAATTTATGTATTTAGAGCACATATTAACTAAATTCTAAACTCTATTAAAACATTATTTATCTAACGTGTATACTAATAAAAAATTTATTAAAAGCAACCGAAAGAGCCATTTGAGTGGTTACACAAAAATGAAAAATTTATTTATCTAACTTGTCACTAAATTTGTTTCCATCATTATCATAATTTTATCTATATCTAAATTTTTTTAGAATTTATATATCTTGTACCCTAAAAACACATATTAAGTTTATAAATTAAAACAAATATTAAAAATATAAAAAAAATAAGTTTCTAATATATTTATTTTACATTCTTTAAATAAAAAATTTAAAATTTTTAAAATAAGAATATCCGAAATTGAACTAAATTTATTTTTACTGGATTTCATACTAAATTTATTTAATAACTTACTGTAATATGAACTGAAATGAACTGCTATAGGATTATTGGTTGTCTGGCATTACTCTTTGTAATATTCTTAATAAGTAGTTAAGTACCCGATTAAAATAAAAGCTGCAAAAGGTCAACGGAGTCGAAATTAAGATTGTCTGACTTGTTGCTTCCTGGCATGGATACAAGGTTTTGCAACACTCGTCAGCTGTCTCTTGAAAGAAGCATGCATCACTCGAAGCCGGCGAGGTAAACAAAGTCAGGGGAACCTAACAACTTGCTCCCAGCTTATATGCACTCGAAGCATTGCATAAGATATGACATCATCAACCAAATTAGGTTAGTTTAATAGTTAACTAACTGGTCCGCATAAATAAGTCTCGGGATTCGAATCTCGCCTTGTATATACAGCAACTCAATAAGCCACCATCAAACTCTTAATAGAACTCTAATCCGTAATGGATTAGTTCTTGACCTGCTGGATTGAAAAATACGGTAGAAACAGAAAAAAAATATGACATGATTCATTATTTAAAAGAACCAAAAAAAAAAAAATTCACACCAATGTATTCTATTGTAGAAACCTCAACTTATTCTATTGTAGATTTCAAGATATTATTATTGCTAAAGAGTTGAGTGTAGTGATGGCACGAGTTGTATTTGGGAGGATTAGAGGGAAGACAATTCTTGAAAAAAGAAAACCACTCCAAAAGATTCTGAAGTAGATGAAAAGAGTCCCATTAGGGAGACAATGACATATGTATACAATATGTACAATGGGTTTTTTATCTAACCCACTTATATTTGAAAATAATAATAAACACCCAGATAACCTAATTGTAATCCCTAAAAGAAATTACCCCCAATTCACTCCTTTTGACAGCGTTATCCTACAACCAAAACACCTCCTCCTCTCTGCTCACATTCCCCCACACCACCGCATAGCTGTCCAAATCGCAATCTGCAGCAGCGCCTGGAACACGTCTGTGTTGGAGACCCGCTGTTCGCGATCAATTTTCGTCGGTGGCAGCGTCGAGATCGCACGGTCGTTCCTCCCTACCAACGCGAGTTGCTGGGGCCCAGCGCCGCGCTTGTTCGCCCTCGGCGGAAGCATGACCGGTGTTCTTTTTGCAGCTGCGTAGCTGTTCCCTGTTTCGCCAACTGACGTGTTCCAAAATCTCTTCGACCATCCAAGGTGAGTGCTTTATTTTCTTCTTTTCATGATTACTCCCTGCAGTTGGTACTTGTTTTATAGAGTGTTTAAGATGTTTATTTTTCTAAAACTACATGGTGAAAAAGAAATAATTGGAATTTTATTATTTTGGAGCATTAGAAATTAGCTGTTGCTTGAGATGGTTGTAATTGATTTAACAGATTTGCCGCCTGACGTGAATTATTTACCGGGACCAACACAAACAACAGAACTATATCGTCGTTAAGCATCCACGTTAAGTGGATTAGTTTCTTCCTTTCATGAAACATCATTCACCTTGTAGTTTGTAATGTAGAGAGTGTATGTTGATTATTTGGTTGATTTTACATGGTGAAAATGCAGTATATGAAATTTTAGTATGTTCGAGCATGTGAAATTATTTCTTGTTTGATATCCTTGTAATTGATATAACTTTTGAGCGGAAAAGGTGAAATAAGGTTGTTAAGCTAGTTTAAATAACATTTTATTTTCCCGCCCGGTTGGACATTTGGATGCGATGTCACATAAACCAGCTGATCACTGGCTTTTTTTTCTTAGCCATAATTGGATGGTTACTTTAGTAGGGTAATGGATGTTCGGTGATAATGATCGATTTTTTTTTCATGTAATTGGATGGTTACTTTAGCTGGGTTTTGGATGTTGGGTGTTCTTAATAGATTTTTTATGTACTCAATAGTTGCAGTTTCAGTATTTCTTATGTACTCAATAGTTGCAGTTTCAGTAAGTTTGAACATGTAGAATAATATGTTGGTTTAGATGGTTGCAATTGATTTAAGTTTAGCGCGGGAAGAGCCGTAAAACTTTGGTAGTCAGGTTTAAAAAGCATAATTTATCAGTATGGACCTCTGCATGCAATGTCACATAAATAAGCTGAACTTTTTTCTTTATTTGACACTGTTTATTAGATGGTTACTTTAGCAAGGTATCAGATGGTTGGTTTCCATGGTCAAGCTTTCGTATGCTTTACTAATTTATTTTTGTTTTGGACTCGCTTCCCTTTTTTCCCTTGGTAAGCAACTAAGGACAGCATGTAAGTCCTTTTATTCTGTTTATTTTGCTGGGATGATTGAATGTTCTTGGCATAGAACTCAGTAGTTGCAATTTCAATCAGTTTGAACATGTAGAATAATAGGTTGGCTACCATGATTAAAAGGTATAAGGCATAATATTTTCTTCCATAGTGTGAACATCTATATGTAATGTGACGTAAACAAGTTAAGCATTGCCTTTATTTTCCAATATTTATTAGATGGCTGTTTTATCCCTTGATCATAAATCAATATAACATAGTTGTGTGAATTATTAAGACTTGTTAATTGTTGTGCTTTTAATTGTATGAGTCGGTCTGTGAGTCCTGTTAAATTCAAGTTGAATGCAGCATTTGTATTTTACTAATGGGGATTCTAATTCAATCATTGTTTCTCCGCAAGCACGACTGGTGGAGTATTGTTTGGAGTCAATTTTTTGTTATAGTTGCTGGCTCTTGTATATGAGTACCTTTTGTTGGCATGTAGGAGTGCTCTATGTAGATCTTTTTTTATTACTGTGCTACTCCCTCTATTATGTTAATTGTTTGTTAAGCCATTTGGCGTGACCGTTGTTCGAGTTGTTCTTGTTATAATATTGCAATGGCTTATATATTGTAGTTTTCATGTCTAGCAACTTATTCAAACATGCCATGGTGAACTGGTGATCAGTGTTTAATGTGCACACTGGAGGGGTTTGTGCATTGCTTCTACTTATTTTTGTAGGGAATATGGTCAAAAGTAGCAGTTGGATTATTTAATTGTTAATTTGTCATGTTATGTTTTTTGTTTCCTTGTTATAAAGTGAAAATAACCTTGCATTGCATTGCAGAAGACCAATTGCGTGATCAGGTGTTAGCATACTCACAGTATCTAGCACGAGGACGTTGACGTGACAGCCTGAAGGATTACCACCTGTGGAAAGGGTCAAGGGCAGGAAAAATTAGCATACTCATACTAGATTGTAACTTTTGATATGCTTGTTTTGCTTATACACTGGTTCTAGTTTTGCGAATTTATTTATGTGAAACTAGGAGGACGTAACTGTGGACCCTCTTTTATCTTTTGTAATTTTGTGAATATGTTGGTCTTCATTCACTCAGGCATGACATTCTAAAAAATGCATGAAAGTGAACATTCATTTTCTCTGTGAAAGAAACTATCTATATTCTAGCTAAAACGAACATCTGTCTAACTATGTCTTTATTCAGGGATTTATCTTTAGTTTTCCAAAGTGGAACGACTTGAAATTGTTAAGCATTGAGTTCTTGAAATTTGAACTTGAGTCGAGTTTTCATGAAGCGTTCTGAACAGATGTTACAGCGAAAGTGAACATCCATTTTTCCTGTGAAAGTAACCATCTAGATTCTTACTATAACGAACATCCAGTCTTTATTCAGAGATTTATGTTTACTTTTTGAAAGTCAAATGACTTGAATTTGTTAAGCATTGAGTTCTTGAATTTTGACATTGAGCCAAGATTTCATGAAGCGTCCTGAATAGACGCTATAGTGACCACGGTCTGAACATTCAGTTATATGTAAAGATAAACATCCAACATTTGTGAGTAGTGATAATTGTGTAATCAATAAGTGGGATCATATAATCAGAATGAACATCCATTTTGTCTAATAAATTAGCCATTCGGATGGATACAATAACGGTGAACATCATTAATATTTAGAAACAAACATCCAATTTTTTTTTTTAAATAAACCCATTCTTTCCGGACCAGATAACTATTTTTGTCTATAGTATCTAATACATGAATTATGTACTGAAAGTCATGTTCAACAGAAACTAAGCTAACTATTGTTAAATGAGCTTAACAAAGACATGAACCCATCAAATTGGTGGGGCTCATTGCGGCCAACATGAGCATCGACCTTTAGAGTCCAAACCTCGCAACCAAGATCCGTTTCTTCACTTCCAACCTCAATAACATTCGACAGTTGCATGGCCTACAATTCTAAAATAATAAAAAAAATAATAATAATATAAATCCTTAGTATATATCATTTGCTTGAAACCAGCACAAATAATGCGACTATAAAAAAGAAATTAAGTCAATCATTCTACCAAGCACATAGACCAAAAAAGAAACCTCACTAACCAGCACAAACAATGTCACTATACATCATATACATGAACATGCAGTAGATACAACTACCAAGCACATAGTCCAGACATCGGTTTTAGAGCCAATGGTGACTAGAGTTGTTTTTTTATTCATTTAGTGTTTATCATGTGTGATCATATGTATATTCTAAACTGAACATGCAGGAAGCATATTAAGTCGCCCATCCTTTGATAACTAACTTTTGGCTATTTAATTTTCATTATCAAATTAAATCTTAATGATGATAATAACATTCACTGTTTTTCATATTCAACAATCTCATTCTTATACATGCAATTTATATTAAGTCATATAAATTCATATACCAATAAAAGTTAGTCCAAGAAAGATCTAGTTTCATCCAGCGTCACATTAATATGCCATGCTTAATTAACACATACAAATTCTTCATACATAAAAGGTTACCATGAACATAAAACCTTCATAAATTTGGTTGAATCATGAATGTTTATGATGCATTTGGATAAGCATTAAACATAAAAATAAACACGCCATTTGTATTGAGTATGAACATCTAATTCACATGAAAATAACCATTCATTATCAATGCATTCAACGAAAGTTGCTCACCATATTAGATTTCTCACCCTCGACGACATCATGGTTTGCTACGTGTTCATGTGTATGTGATGAATTCTCATTGCCGCCGGAAGATGGAACACGACACAGCGGTTCAACCAAATTGGACTCCATTAAAGGACTTCCACAGAGTGATAATATGAAGACAAACCTAATATGTAAAATGTTGAGAAAAATAGGTTGAAAATGTGTAATATGCTCAAAAGAAAGTGAGGTTTTCCACAATTAAGGAGCCTAAGTAACTAATAAAGGAATAAATGCAATTAACGCGCAAACAACTTAAACTAAAGCAATTTAGAGTGAATTGAGGCTGGAAAGCTTGGTTATTGCAATTGTGTATTGAATTTGCAAGAGTTAATCAAAATTAGCATAAAGACAATAATCAAGGCAATAATAAAGAAGCCCACTTATTCATGTCAAAGAGTATAAAATAATCACATAAACACAACCCTTTGTTCAAAAAGCAATAATTTTGATGAAAACCAATTTTAATTGCTCAAAATATTCAAAGAACGAGTGATGATGCATGTGATCATTTATGTTCAAAACCAACATGAATAAATCATTTTATTCAAATCACTCAATAAAACATGGTATGCACTTCTTAAAAATATACCAAACAATTGATAACTTCTGAATTTTTAACCAAATTGGTGTTTTGATAAAAAAATCACAAACAAGTGCATAACAAAATTCAAGCTCAAACATCATTATAAATCACATAAAACTGTACAATTGTAAATTATAATGCTTCATGAGAGTAAAATTTAAGTCAAATGCTGACCATACATAAAAATTAAACAAAAAGATTTCATTTAGGCATTTCATCGAGCATATGGTGTGCATCATGTGTAAACAGAGCATTCAGTTCAATGGAAGCAGCAATCAACCCATAAAATTCAGCCAGCAAACACATTTAATCTAGCAACAGATATTAACTAGTCCTAAGCCTAATCTATATGCAGAAATCAGCATTAAAAGCAATGAAATAAATAAAATAGAAAGAACTGGAGACAAGGAAAGGGATGGAACCTGCGTTGATAAAGGAGAGAAAGAAGAACATGGGCAGTGATGGTGTCGCAGCGGCATAGAACTTAGCCGCTGCTGGGTTTCACTCCATTAATGAATTTCGGCTCGGTGGTGTGCATGAAGGAAGACCCTCGCTTGAAGCACGTTCGTCTTGCGATGTCAACATTTCGAAGAAGGCAAACCGGCTGCGTAATGTGCGGACGAGAGGGCGGTGCTGGGCGGTGGACTGTGCGATCCGAGAGGGCGGTGGAAACAGAACAACATGACGCAGTGCTTGCCGGTGACCTGTGCTGTGCGGTTGAAATAGATGCAGACGGCAATTCGTTGTTAATGGAGGTCACGCCGTCTTGAAAGAGAGATTCATAGGTTTGGTTCTATAACTAAGGGTAATCCTAATTTAATTCAAATTTCAAATTAGAAAGAATTTAAAATTAAATAATTACCCATAATTTAATTTTAATTACAATTAAACTCCTATTGTATGCATTGTACAATAAAGTTATTGTCTCCTCATACTTTCCCAGATGAAAAAGATCCTAAAATATTGAAATAAAAAAAAGACTTCTCTTAGTTGGAGTTGACAAAATTGTAAACATCTTTAAGAGAGCAATAAAATCAAATGACAATGCCAATGGTTAACCTATATTAATGACGCGTTTAACAACAAAGTTATCCAAAGATTGGGGAGGTTGGTGGTAACTGTTTAAGAGTAGTCACATAATTGGATATACTCAGACTCAAAACTTTACAAAATGAGAACCTTTCTTCATATTAATTGTATAGTAACATCATCAATCTAGGATGAAATTGTTCCTTAAATTGAACTTAGTTAAGCAGTTTTTCATGTAAACACATGTTTTATCGATTTTTAGGGTTTATGGTTTAGGGTTTAGGGGAGCGTAGTGAACAGCATCCGTAAAATCGTGTACAACTCCGTTTGTAAAAAAATCGAAGCCAATCGCCAAGTGCAGGAAACCCAAGATCTTCAGTATTTGGGTAAATCTGAAAATGGAAGCATCAACATCAGCAATCAATGAAAAAGATCCAACTCAGCAAGAGACCAATGAAGAAGAAGAGGAAGCACTAGTTGTCTATGATGAGGGAGACATTGAAGAGGGAGTCCAAAAATGCAAATATAGCATTGTGGAAAAATTAATCACTGAAAAATCTATCAACCCAAGCTGGGTACAAAGTGCCATGTATAATATATGGAGAAAACCAGAAGGCTTTCAGATGAAAGAGATCCAGAGTAAACTGTACCAGTTCTTGTTTAAAAAGGAGGGAGATATGAAGAGAGCACTAAAAGGAACCCCGTGGACCTTTAGAAACTCGTGGCTTCTGCTGGAGAAATGGGAAAGGAACATCATTCCAGAAGAAATGGACTTCTCAGAGACAGAGGTAAATGTGCAGATTTGAAAATTGCAAGAACACTGCAAAACAGTAAAACTGGGAAAGAAACTCGCAGCAACTATAGGGGAAGTAGTAGAATGTAGCATTTTTGAAAGTGGAAATGGGCAGGGACAGTTCATCAAAGCAAAAGTGCGAATGAAAATAAATAAACCAATTAAAAAGGGAGTCAATATTGGAAGCATAAAAGATGGCATAACCTGGGTGGATTTCAAGTATGAGAAGCTCCCAACTTTTTGCTATTTCTGTGGGATGCTAGGACATGATGAAAGAAACTGTGAGAAGAAAGAGGTGTCAGAAGAAGGTATAAATGGCAGTTGAAAGAGTTGGGTGACTGGATAAGAGCTGATACGTTCGGAATGAAGGTGGAAAAAAAAGAAGAAACAGGTAAGGAGAAAGAGAGGGAAAAGGACAATCCACAACACGAAGGAAAACTCAGAAGAAACCAAGAAAAATTGTTAAGCAAGCTGGCAAACCTCACGATGTCAGATTCTAGAGGTGTAGAAAAGGTGAAAGGGAAAGATCTCAAATCCAGCAGAGAGGAAGCCCACAAAGAAATCAGGAAGGAAAAGCAGAAACAAATAGAAGAGAAAGAATCATGGAAGACAAGAGAAATAGAAATAGAACTTGCAATCCAAAAGATACAAAGCACAGAAGTGCAAAAGGAAGATACAAGGAAAGAAGTTCAAGAAGGAGACAACAGTAAAGATGTAAAAAAACCAGAAAAAAATAGGAGAAAGGAGAGCAGAAGAAGTGGAAAAGAATGGCTCGAGAGGTTGTGCAAGAACATAGCAGTAGGGAAGAGAAAATAAATCCAGAAGGAAAGAGGAAGCTTGGAGAAGGAGCACCGATGGAGATTGTAAAAGAGGAGACTCAACCAAAAAAGCACCAACCTAGCACCCCAACGGCAGAGGCTGCAAAACAGCCCTGCCGAGATCAATGAGGCTAGTAAGCTGGAACTGCCGTGGGCTTGGGAACCCATGGGCAGTTAGAGCTTTGAATAAGCTCTTAAGCCAAAAGATCCCAACCTTGTTTTTCTAATGGAAACAAGGAAGAAGGCAGATGAAGTAAGTAGATTAAGAAGAAAAGGGGGGCTTGATAATATTATAGGGGTAGACTGTGAAGGAGAAGAAAGAAATAGATCAGGAGGGCTGGCGGTTATGTGGGGGAAAAATACAATAGTGGAGATAATCTCAATGTCCTCAAATCATATAGATATGGTAATTCAAACAGAAGGAGCCAGCAACCCTTGGAGAGCCACAGGCTTTTATGGATGTCCAGAATCAAACAACAAGCACAAATCTTGGGAATTACTTAATTCTCTTGGCCAGTCTAACAACATGCCATGGATGGTCTTTGGAGACTTCAACCAAGTGCTGGAACAAAGAGAAAAATAAGGAGGACTACCGGTGACATATACACAAACCAGAGGTTTCAAAGAAGCCTTAGAGGTAAATGAACTTCTTGACTTGGGATTTGTAGGACATAATTTTACTTGGTCCAATAACCAGGCTGAAAATCAGAATGTGCAAGAGAGACTTGATAGAGCTATTGTCAACATAGATTGGAGGGAGACTTTTCCAAGAGCGGTGGTCCAACATCTTCAAAGATATAGATTGGACCACTGCCCGATACTTGTAGATATGCTGGGAGAATCAGAACGAAAGACAAAGAGAACACATATCTTTAGATTTGAGCAAGTATGGCTGGAAAATGAAGAGTGTGAAGAAGTAGTAAGGAGAACATGGATACCGGGAACACCTAATCTACAAGGAAAACTAGGAAACTGCAGCAAATCTTTAGAGGAGTGGGGCAAGAAGAACTTTGGTCAGATCCCAAAGGCCATAAAAGAGAAGCAGAAAAAGCTACAAGAAGTGCAAGCTGGAGATCAAACACAGGCAGCAATGATACAATCAAAGAAAATCCAAGAAGAATTGGATGAGCTCCTAAAGCAAGAAGAAATCTGGTGGTCACAAAGATCAAGGGCAAATTGGCTAAAGGCAGGAGATAGGAATACAAGGTTCTTCCATCAAAAAGCATCTCAAAGGAAGAGAAGAAATATAGTACAGAAAATTTCAGATGATGCAGGAGTAATCTACGAAGAAGAAGAAAAAATTGAAGAGGTGATGATAACCTATTTTAAAAGGTTGTTTGCTACTGAAAATACAGAGAGAATTGAAGAAGCAGTTGAGGTTGTTAGGGGAAGGATAACACAAGAGAGACTAGAAATAATTCAAAGCGATTTTACCAAAGAAGAAGTCAAGATAGCCTTGAGTCAAATGCACTCAACAAAGGCACCAGGGCCTGATGGATTACCGGCTCTTTTCTACCAAAAGATGTGGAATACAGTGGGAGAAGATGTGACAAAGTGGACACTCAACGTTCTTAATAATGGAGGAGATCCCTCAGAGGTAAACAAAACCTTTATCTGCCTCATCCCTAAGATCAAACATCCGAGCCACACAAAAAATTACAGGCCAATATCTCTTTGCAACGTTATTTTCAAGCTTGTGACAAAGACAATTGCAAATAGGCTAAAACTGATCCTGCCAGACATTATAGGAGAATTCTAAAGTGCTTTTACACCAGGAAGACTTATAACAGATAATGGTCTAGCAGTATTTGAGATCTTTCATTTCATGAAGAAAAAGAAGGAGGGCAACAAGGGATACATGGGAGTGAAGTTAGATATGGAGAAGGCTTATGACCGGATTGAGTGGTCCTTTCTCATTGAAGTGCTCAGATCTATGGGCTTCCCACAAAGATGGATTGATCTAATTTGGGTATGCATAAGCACAGTATCTTTCTCTATTTTGATAAATGGTTGTCCATCAAAAGAGTTTAATCTCGGAAGAGGAATCAGGCAAGGAGACCCGTTATCTCCTTATCTTTTTATCTTGTGCGCTGAAGTTTTCTCCGGTCTTCTAAGAAAAGCACAAGAAAGCAAAGCTATACAGGGGAACAAGATTGCAAGACAGGCACCAGAAATTATCCATCTCTTTTTCGCGGATGATAATATCCTTTTTTTGAGAACAATAGATCAGAGCATTCAAATACTGATAGAGATTCTAAAACACTACCAATTAGCTTCGGGACAGAGAATTAACTTGGACAAGTCGGAGATTTTCTTTAGCCGAAATGTACCTCCTACCAGACAGATGCTTATCAAAGATTGGCTGAATGTAAAGGCAGTGGAGAGTCACTCAAAATACTTGGGAATACCAACTATGGTCGGTAGATCCAAGAAACAGATTTTTGAGTTTGTTCAAGAGAAAACTTGGAAGAAGCTAAAAGGTTGGAAAGAGAAAACTCTATCAAAAGTGGGAAAAGAAATTCTCATCAAGTTAGTTGTTCAATCTCTCCCTTCTTACATCATGGGATGCTTCCAATTACCTAAGAGTCTTTGCAACCATTTGGAGAGAATGATTAGCAATTTTTACTGGGGCAGCAAGGAGGGGGAAAGAAAAATACATTAGGTAAGTTGGAACAAGCTTAGCAATGCAAAAGAAGAAGGAGGATTGGGCTTTAGAAGTTTTGAAGCATTTAACCAAGCCATGCTAGCCAAGCAAGGATGGAGATTAATGAAGAGACCTGATTCACTGACAGCAAAAATACTAAAAGCCAAATACTTTGCAAGAAAAAGTTTTCTTCATGCAAACAAAGGACACAATCCCAGTTATACTTGGAGGAGCATATGGGGCATAAAATGGGTGCTGGAATTAGGCGGACTTTGGAGGATAGGAACAGGGAGGAGCACCAGAATTTGGGGAGATCCATGGCTTCCTAATCAAAACGGGCACAAAATTTGGAGTCCCAGAGCAAGTTTTGATCAGAAAGCCACAGTGGACAACCTTATCAACCAGAAAAACAGAACTTGGAACCAAGAATTAATCACAAACAATTTTCTACCTTTTGAAGCAGATCAAATCCTAGCACTACCATTACATATCTAAGAACAAGAAGATAATTTTTACTGGAAATTTAACAGAACTGGGGAATATGAAGTGAAGAAAGCTTATCACCTGATAAGGAAGCACAGCCAGGAACAAGGGCACAGTAGCGTACCAACCCTCGAAGAGAAGCAGCGATGGAAGCACCTTTGGAAGATGAGAATACCACCCAGAACTTTGAACTTCATGTGGAGGCTCATGCATAGATCACTACCTACAAAATCAAATTTACAGAAAAGGGGAGTCAGATGCATTTCAATTTGTCCTAGATGTTTTGAAAAAGAAGAAACTAAATTTCACATTTTCAAGGATTGCAACTGGACAAGGAGGTTTTGGTTTATCTCTCCCTTCACTTTGAGAACAGAATCCGGGGAACAAACTCCTCTATTGGACTGGATTGACGTAACCTTGAAGGAAATTGGGAGAGAAGAAAAAGGGCTTTTCTTGTGCAGCCTCCATAGCCTCTGGCATGGGAGAAATAAATTGGTGTTCGAGAATGATCAATCCCCACCAGAAGTATTGTTGGAGAGAGCCCAAAAAAGTTTCACCGAAGCAAATTTTATGGCAAAAAGATCTGTGTTGTCTCAGGAACCTCCACCGGGTAGCCAAAGTGATGACTTTTGGAGTGCTCCTCCACCAAACACGTTTAAATTAAATGTTGATGCAGCTACTAATAATGGAGGAAGAGGAGGAGTTGGTGTAGTTATTAGAGATAGTGAAAGGGTAGTTGCAGCAGCTGCCACGTTGGAGATTGCTTCATCTCTTTCAGTTAGAGAAGCTGAGGCTATGGCTTGTAATCTGGGTCTGGAATTTGCAACCCAATGCTGTTTTTTTGATATTGAGTTGGAAGGAGACAATATAGAAACGGTGAAGGCCCTTAAATCTAAATACCCATGTGGAGGTTCTTTTGGAGTGATAATTTCCAATTGCAAAACCCTTTTAAATAGATTCAGGTATTATAAAATTTTACATGTAAGAAGACAAGGGAACTTAGCAGCCCATTACTTAGCAAGAGTAGCTCTTACCAAGCCAAATGTAATGTGGCTGGAAGAGACACCCTTAGAAATATGTAATTGGATCTATCTTGATATTTTGAATTGTAGAGTTTAATACAAAGAGAATTTCTTTCAAAAAAAAGATATCTATTATTTTGGAGTAAAATCTACTCCTCTTTTGTGTTTCTCAAACTAAAGATAATATCAATAAAAAATTTAAAATAAAAGGAAGGAAAAGATATAAAAGAAATTGAATAAAATAAAAGGAAAGGTAAAAGAAAGAAAAGAGAAAGACGTAAATGAAAATGAACAAGATGAAAGTAAAGAGAAATTGAAAGTAAAAGTTAAATGCATAAATAAAAAACTGAAAAGGAAAAGTACAATAAAAAATAAAGAGAAACTGGAAAGAAAGGTGGAAGGAATATTTGGTTTTAGTTTGTAAATCCGTTTGCGTCAGGTAGCACTAGCATGTTTAGTGTACTTCGCGAAATAATTCCGACCCTTTATTCTGATCCTAAAAACAGAAAGAATTCTAATAATTAAGAAAAATACAATAGAACCCTAATAGAAATTATTTTCTTCTAATAACTAAATATAACTACAGATACTTCTCACCAGTTGTAACTTGTAATAACTAAATCCAAGTTATAGTTTCAGAGTATATAAGTTGTACCTTCTGCGAGATGTGTATGGCACTTTTGTTGAGCATATTATTCAACAAGTCTTCGTGATTTCTTAGATCATTACATGTCGAATTCCAACCTCATTAGTGCATGGCCAATTTTACATACATATCAAATAAAATATTTATTTTCAATTTAACAACACAAGATTCAGGTGGCACTAATTAATGGAAAAAGAATCAAGCAACTTGCATGGAAAAGATAGAAGTAAAAATAAAACTGCCGTTGTGGCCATGGTATCATGAGTTCATGACACTTGTTGGCACTATCTATGCCGGCTTAGAATTGTAAACATCGAGCAGTACTTTGCAAATTCCAGGGTGACATAGTCCTAATCCTAAATCTACACACTTCTGGAATAACAAAATGGTTGACTCTACTCTATTCTAATCGTTATTGTTATCGCTGACTAATGCTGAGTTTGAAATAAATTTCAAAACTATAAGACAAAGGGTCACGGATTACATCATTCTAGGAACCTAAGGATGTTTGTGTTCATAATGATTTCACTCAATGATCACAAACAAAGTTAAACAACCATGGCTTCTTCTCTCAATAATCTTCTTTGTCTTCTCTTCTCTCTTTTGGCAACTTCATCTTCTATCAGAGTCTCTGCATTTCGTGTTTCAATGAAAACAACATACATGGACCCGCTAAGTTGCTCTGTAGAGGCTGCCAATACATGCACTGCCTCACTCTACCACATAACTCATGATGATTACAGCCTTGAAGAAATTGCATTTTATTACTCTGTTAACTCTTCACAAATCAAGCCTATTAAGTATGGAACAAGGCAAGATTACCTCATAACAGTTCCTTGTTCTTGCAAGAACACACAAAACCTCAGCGGGTATTTCTATCATACAACCTACAAAAATGTGAAGCATGGTGACATCTTTGTGGACATATCAGCTTCTGTTTACAGTGGACAAGCCATGCTGATCACCCAAAGTTTAATTCCAGGCGAAGATCTAGAAATAGACATTCCATGTGGGTGTTCCGAGGATGAGGGTCAAAGGGTTGTCACATATACAGTGCAGCAGAATGATACACCAGAAACAATTTCCCTTTTGCTTAATGCTACCCTGCCTGCCTTCCTGAGAATGAACAAGATTCTAGCTCAGAAACCTGGTTTCATAGATATTGGTTGGGTGCTCTTTGTTCCTTTGGAATTGAATGGGGTTCATGGGGTTCCTCCACAACCCACAGAAAGTAAGTTGTCTCAGATCAAACTCAACTCCTAGCTAGGTCCATGATTACTTTTGTTAAATTGTGCACTGAGTTATATTTATAAATGTTTTACACTTCAGTTGTTAGCAAAGAAGTAGCTTTATTTTCTTATTGCTTGTTGGAACTGCATCTAGAATAAGGAGTTGCAGCCGTTATAGGCGCCATGGTCGGATGTTACAATAGTTTTTACATTTTTTTGTCTCCTCCTAATTTGAAATATGAATGACAAGTCTTTTGTTATTGATCTATTTCCACCTCATCTGATAATGCTTCTCATAGCTAAAATGGCTAATTCAACTAGTTTTGCCACTTGGTCTTTCTTTGGCAGAAACGAAACGGAACTGGCCAATGATAGTTGGTATCGTCGTGGGAGTGCTGTTACTTTCAGTTATCATTATCACCATTCTCATAATTCTTTGGAGAAGGAGAGTCCATCAAATCACCAGAAATGATTCCACAGTTGTCTCTAAAAGATCATTTGTCAACAGAAATATTACCTTGCATAACTCCATCCTTTACAAAGAATATATGGGAGGTAATTTAGCATGTGCATTTGGAAACAAAAGGTTTATTATTCAAACACGAATAAGGAGACTAAAACATTGGTGCAGATGTAATGCAAATTGAATCAGAAAGGCCAGTGATATATGGTCTTGAGGAGATAGAAGAGGCTACAAATAACTTTGATGAAGCTCGAAAAATCGGAGTTGGCGGATATGGGAGTGTTTATTTTGGAATCTTAGAGCAGAAGGTATGCAAATCCACCTTCAGTTCTTCAATGGGCCAGAATAATACATTAATCAATGTGCTAACTTGGAGAATTATAATTTCCTTGCAGGAGGTTGCTGTGAAAAAGATGAGGTCTAATAAGACTAAGGAATTCTATGCGGAACTCAAGGCCTTGTGTAAGATCCATCATATCAACATTGTAAGCAAATAGCTCTCAAGTGTTCTTTGACATGCAAAATCATCCAATTTTAGTTACATGTATATATAAATAAGTAAATAACTGTGGCAGGTGGAGCTATTAGGATATGCCAGAGGAGAAGATCACCTCTATTTGGTGTATGAGTATGTTTCAAATGGATCTCTCAGTGAACATATTCATGATCCATTAGAGCAAGGTATATTTTGGCTCCAAGATCTCTTTGTTGGGATATAATTAAAGCATAAGAGACTTGTTTGAAAATGCCATATAACAGAAGACTTGGCAGCATTACATAATATGATCATATTGTACTTATTATAAAACTACTATGAATACTATACTACCTTAAGTAGTACAACATGAAATTAAGCATTGTGTGAAGAAATCTAAAGCATGGTAAATTGGTAATGGAGCAGGGCACCAACCTCTTTCTTGGAATGCAAGGGTTCAGATTGCACTCGATGCAGCAAGAGGTATTGAATACATACATGATCATACAAAAGCTCGATATGTGCATCGCGACATAAAGACTAGCAATATTCTTGTAGATGAGAAGCTCAGAGCTAAGGTTACAACTCATCACAAGAAATAATATTCTGTGTGCTTCATAGTTGTCACCGTTTCCGTTACATGTGATATTTGATATGATATGATATGATATTCAGGTAGCAGATTTTGGACTTGCAATGCTGGTGGACAGAAGCAATGATGAAAATTTCATAGCAACAAGGCTTGTTGGAACACCAGGATACCTTCCACCCGAGTAAGCTTGATGCCATGCCTAATTGCTTTTCAACCATAACTAGGGTCTTGTTGCATACAATTTCAAGTTTTAACCAACCTTGTTGTTTAAGATCTGTGAAGGAGCTTCAGGTGACCCCAAAAACCGATGTGTTTGCATTTGGAGTGGTTCTAGCAGAACTGATAACAGGGAAACGTGCACTGTTTCGGGACAACAACGAAGAAGGCACCAAAATGAAATCACTTATTTCACTTGTAAGTGTATGTTGATATGATCATTTAGCAGTATTTCAAACGCGTGAGGCTTTTTTTCTTCATCAGGTACATCAAATATTCCAAGATGCAGAGGCAGAGAATGGTCTAGAAGATGTGATAGATAAGAACCTTGAAGGAAACTATCCCATTGAATACGTGTTGAAGGTAGCAGAGATAGCAGGTCGGTGCTTGCAAGAAGATCCAGTAGAAAGGCCTGAAATGAGGGACTTGGTTGGAGCACTGTCACAGATAGTGATGAACTCCATAGAATGGGAAGCATCACTTGGTGGAAACAGCCAAGTCTTCAGTGGTGTCTTTACTGGAAGATGAACAACACAACACAACTCACTCTCTTTCTCTTGTAATTATTGATCTTATTATGGTTTACATGTATAAGCAAATTATTTTATATGACAAGAAACAGATGAACATGTTGATAGCTAAACAAAAAACAATACAGATATCAGTATATGTGTATCACTATGACACTGCTTGACTCTTACTCAGGAGTAATCGACTTCACGTGAAGTTAATAATTAAGAGCCATTAGATGAAAATTTAATCAAATTAGTCAAATTATCTAACGACTCTCAGTTATCAACTTCACATAAAGTCGACTGTATCTGAATTTTCACCTGTGAATTACTATCTAAAAATGTAAAAAAGAAAATCAATAAACTATGAAGACACAAGAGAGTTAGAGAAGCTTGGAATGCAAGTAAAACACGAAAGGAATTTTCCTCAATTTTTTTTAAAATTTTCAAATCATATTATTAAAAATATAAAAAATTTGACAATCTATTTGGACTAATTAGTAATTACAAATAAATTAAAAATAAATAAATATTACTCATATAAAGGAAACGACATGGCGTTTTGTATTTTTCGTTTGATGAGTTGGTTTTAGTCTCAAGACGGCGTCGTTGGGGTCCATGCGTATAGGCTATAGCACTTTCAATTCATTTCAATTTTCAACCCAAGGTAACATGTTCCTCAGCTCTAGCCATTGCAAGAAACAGAGACAGACATCAACCCGAAGACGAAGCTCCAACCTGTAACTGCACACAAACACAAGACACAAGGAATCATTTCTCCATCTCTCTCTCTCTCTCTCTCTCTCTCTCTCTCTCTCTCTTTCTCTCTATGGTTCAGCTTCCAAACATGCCTCGCTGAACCCTAAGCGCTTATTCTTCCTCCTCTTCAGAACTCTTGATCTGATCCAGATCCCGATCTGGTTCTGATTCGGATCCTAATTCCGATCCGATCTACAAATGGCAGGGGCAGCCTCTGCTCTCTTCCTGCTCGACATCAAAGGCCGCGTCCTCATTTGGCGCGACTACCGCGGTGACGTCTCTGCCGTCGAGGCCGAACGCTTCTTCACCAAGCTCATCGAGAAAGAGGTACTTGATCCTTCTCTTTCTTCTCATCACTATCTCTTTCTAATTGCATAACGAGAAATTTAGCTCACAAGTAGCAGCTCAATTATCTTGACCTGTTTATCGGTCCTCTTTTCAACAATCCAATGTTATTAATTTTTAATTTGAATTTATTCGTTTGTTTCTGTTATGCGGTTGCTCATCTGAGTGTTAAGATTTGGCTAAGTTTTATGTTGCTTGAGGCGGTGATGTAATGGAGAATTTGCAGCTTTCAGTTTGTTTTTTGCCCCCTAATTTGTTGTTTTTGGAAATTGTGGTATAGGGGGATCCGCAGTCTCAAGATCCAGTTGTGTATGATAATGGTGTGACCTACATGTTCGTACAACATAGCAATGTTTACGTCATGACAGCAACAAGGCAAAATTGCAATGCCGCTAGCCTTCTTTTCTTCCTGCATCGTGTAGTTGATGTGAGTGTCACTGCGTAGTTATGATTTTGAATATTTTGGATTGCCATGATTTAGAAATTGAGTTTTGTGTAGTTTAAGCTCTAGTGATTGATTTGGATCATCCGTGTCTCTGGCAGGTGTTTAAACATTATTTTGAAGAACTGGAAGAGGAGTCTCTTAGGGATAACTTTGTTGTTGTGGTAAAGTGCCAGTGTAGCTTTGGATTCAGTAATTTGTCAATTGCATTCTTTTGTTTAGGTTTTTCGTTTGTTATAAAGAAGATAAGCAACACTGCTGAGTTATTGTTTCCTTGGCAGTACGAATTACTTGATGAAATTATGGACTTTGGTTACCCACAATATACCGAGGCAAAGATTCTTAGCGAATTTATCAAAACGGATGCTTATAGAATGGAAGTTACGCAGAGACCCCCCATGGCTGTAACAAATGCTGTGTCTTGGCGCAGTGAAGGAATAAACTACAAGAAGAATGAGGTTGCGTTATGAAAGCTATATTATATGTGGATCATTTTGAATTGTAATTTTTTTATTCGAGTCATCAATGACTATTGTTATATTTCTTTCATTTGTTTAGGTTTTCTTGGATGTTGTGGAGAGTGTTAACATACTTGTCAATAGCAATGGACAAATAATTAGATCTGACGTTGTTGGGGCTCTGAAGATGAGAACATATTTGAGGTTTGTTTTTGGCTCTGAAGATATTAATTAAGATTGGTTACTGGTGAAGTAGGTATATGTTAGCAATATGGCCTAGCCACAATTTGAGAAAGGCAAATGGTTGAATCAGTTAACAATTTGAATATGTTGTTTTCTTTTGTTACTAATTATCCATGCTTTGATTGCTTCATTCATACAATACTTTTAATGCTTTCTTAGGAGCAGGTGTTAAACCTTACGCCAGTAGATATTTTTAATGTTGATCCAAAAACTTTACTCATGGGATTCTACTTTTAGAGTTGCAATTGATTCCGAAGAGAGACTTTACACACTGAAGTTTCTGTATACCTAACCTAACCATACCTCTTCGTGAATATTTATCTGAGAACTCAACTTTTTGCTTATTTAATACAGTGGTATGCCGGAGTGCAAACTTGGTTTAAATGATAGAGTATTATTAGAGGCACAAGGTAGAGCAACCAAGGGAAAAGCGATTGACTTGGAAGATATCAAATTTCATCAGTATGTGTTCTTAATTCTTTTAGCTATATAAACTGATCAGTCTTTTATGATGCAGATTTCTATAGACTTTGTGCAAACATGTTTCTATCTTCTTATGGTTCTTTTAAAATGATATGCTGGCATTTGATGCAGGTGTGTTCGTTTGGCTCGATTTGAAAATGATCGGACAATATCCTTTATACCACCTGATGGATCATTTGATTTGATGACATATAGACTCAGTACACAGGTTCTTCTTCTCTAAATATGTAATAGTTTATGTTTGATGGGTAGACATACATGCATGAAATAATTTTGAACTCTCAGTTGATGCTAACATACTTGGTTTCAGGTTAAACCCTTAATTTGGGTGGAAGCACAAGTTGAAAGGCATTCAAAAAGCCGGATTGAGATTATGGTAAAAGCTAGGAGTCAATTTAAGGAACGTAGGTACTGATATTATTTGATCGTCTTACTCCTCCTGCTTCTCTTTTTTTCGATAGAAGATGGGAGATCCACTGATCTTAAATTTATGTAACATGAGATAATTTGCTACTTTGCTCTAGATTTAAGATCACGATAAATTTCTTTACTTCCACAAGCACTCATAGAATCCAATTTTTTCAGCACTGCCACAAATGTAGAGATTGAGCTGCCTGTACCTGCCGATGCAACCAATCCAAATGTTCGAACCTCAATGGGATCTGCATCCTATGCACCCGAAAAAGATGCATTAATTTGGAAAATAAGATCGTTTCCTGGGGGCAAGGTATAAACCACTTGGAAATGGCATTAAATTGGCACCTTAATTGGATTGTGATTAATGGATTTGGTTCTGTTGTTTGATACATTCAGGAGTACATGTTAAGAGCAGAGTTCCGTCTTCCCAGTATAACAGACGAGGAAGCAACTCCTGAGCGAAAAGCTCCTATACGTGTAAAATTTGAGATACCATACTTTACTGTTTCAGGGATACAGGTAATGCTACATATCCAGAAGATTTTTCTTATATCCTGATTTTTATTAGTTAGTTACACCAGTTTTCATTATTTTAGAATCGGGGGATGGATATTTGAACCTGTTCTCTCTATTTGCCCTTTTAGTTTACTGCTTGAACTTATCTCTCTTGTTTCATTCTGACATGAGGGGTGATTTGTGAGCTGCATGAATTTATTATAATTTGTTTTGTTTTCATAATTGAGCTGATATTTAGGTCATGAGAAGGGTTCATCTATGATATTGGATTAGTAAATAATTAGGAATGAAAGTAAGGATTTTTAACAGAACCATAAACTAATACAATTTTATACATTTTTCATTCTTAATGATTTTGTGCTGGAGTTTATTTGAAATGCTTTAGATTATGTCTGCCAGAAGTAAAATCAGCATCAGCTTCATCTGTTTTTGACATCTTTTCTTTTTTCATTTATGTTCTTTTAAAGTTAACTGAAGCTTTGATTATTTTGGTCGAGGAAGTAATTGACATGTAAATATTTTGGTTTGTAGGTAAGATATTTGAAGATAATTGAGAAAAGCGGGTACCAGGCTCTTCCATGGGTGAGATACATAACAATGGCGGGCGAGTATGAATTGAGGCTTATATGAGATCCGGTTTCCCCATTTGGTGTTTGAAATTCACCAAATAATTGTATCATTCAATGATTAATGGCTTCAAACTGGTGGATTGAGGAAAAGAGTATTAAGAGTAATTAGAATTTATTTGGTGAACCATCTTTCTGTTGATGATAGCTGTTCTGGCAGCATATAAGTTGCTCATTGTCTAGTAAGTTCTTGTCAACTGAAAATCATGAATTCCCAAGGGTTAAGCCAGAATAGTCTTTTGGTCAACCCATTTTCGATTGAGAATTTTTTTTTTTTAAATTTGCATCTCTGTATTCACAATCTTTCCAATTTTTTTTTTCTGTCATCAAATTGTAATTTGGTTTACATTTTTGAGGGGTTATTTTGGCCGGATTTTGTATTACCACCAAGTAAATGACTTATAGAGACCAGTTACAGAAAGGAAAATGATTGGCCAGCCCGTGGGTGTACAATTTTTTATTGATTAAAATTTTTTTTCGGATCAAAAGACGGCGTTGCATTTTGATTCGAGTCCTATTCGTGTAGAGCTCCGTCAAAGTGTGCTCAGCATCAATTATTGAATGTCTGTACTCTGTTGCGTTTGTATTTCCTTTGGATTTGGATCCTTAAATGCTCAAAATTAACAGTAACAAGACAATGTCTATTTTCATGTCCACTTTATTGAAAGGGGTATTACATTCGCAGACAATGATAAAGATATAAACATGATCTTATTCTTTATTACTGGATCCATGCCCATGTTTTAAAATCTTATTAACCACCATTTCCACTCATCTAATTATATTCCCTTCTAGCATTTAACAACCTAGTCAACAGCTCATCGAACTCATCGTTCGTACTCAACATGCTAATCCTAGCAAACTCCGGACCGACACCGAATAGCCTCCCTGGTCTCGCAAGTATTCCCAAGTTCTTCAGATATGTTCCACAATCTTCTATGCCTCCCTCGCATTTCACCCACGCAAAGGCTGTAGGAATTGGAAAGCAAATATATTTACATTATAATCATTGTATAAGCACTAATAAGTAATTGAATAGGGAAAAGGAGAAAAGCTCTAAGCAGTGAAGAACGTACCAGAGTTTGTTTCAAATGATTCCTTAGTGAAGTTACAGTAGGCACTAGAGGGTTTGGCCACAGTGAACACTTCACATTGCCCAATTACTTGCCTCATTCTATCCCACCTTTCCCTCAGGAGGCGTTTACCATAATCAAAGAAGTGTTCAGATCCTTTGGGTCCCAAACTTTGGTAACTATCACATACCACTCCTAGTATCTTAGCTGCTCGAATTTGAGATTCTTTTGACACACCAGTGGTGCTTACTTGAATGAAGTGTACCATCTTCTTGGCCACTTGAATGTCCTTCACAATAGCCCACCTTCAGAGCCCCCCAAAAAAGAAAAAAGAAAATCAATTATTAATGTAGGCATATAAACAAACACATACAATCGTTTAGACTTTATAATGAAAAGGTGGTGCTGCCGAGTGCTGACCCAATACGTGAACCAGCATGGCCAGTGCATTTGGAGAATGTGAAGAGCATAAGATCATGATCAGCATGGTGAGTAATGGGAGTGTATTGGGGCCAATAATATGCCAAATCGTGAATCAGCTTCCCTTGAGACGCAGACCTCACAACAGGGTTGTTCTGTGAGGTCACCATCTCAATATATGGTTCATCTTTATCGTACGTGGCAGCATCACCTGCCCATTGGTACAGCCCTGAACGCAGCGCTTTAACCCCATCAAGGTAAAGCTGCAAATTCATTAACCATAAAACTAAGTTGATGGAGAAGCGTTTTGGGGTACAAGAGATTATTAGTGAACAAGAGCTCACCGAATAGAAGGGAGCAGCGCTAACGATGTTAATGGGGCGAACGGAATCCGAAGAGGAGAGGGCAAACCATGCAGCATGGAAAAGCTGGGTGGAACCGGTTCCCACGATGATGTGCTTATCTTGAATGGCAGCGTTATGAACCAAACTGTGTATCCTTTTAATGGCGTCTCCCAGTTCCGGTAACATGTATTGGCACACATTGCTGGCGTCACTCTCATGGCTCATGAACTTCCACCCTTCAATCACCACGCTGCACTTGTCACTCATCATCTTCCAATACGGTACCAACAATTTTGGGTCACCCCTGTTAATTCACAATAGTACATCACATAATTAAAACATGTTCTCGAAAATTCTAATGAAACACACATACACACAAGGCTATCTATCAAAGAAAAATGCAAGAATCTAACATTTCAAGGCGAAGAATAAGGTTGGATGAGTCTGTGATGAGAGGGTTTGTGATTGTAACATTGGAATAAGGCAACCGATTTTGGTTTGCAGGATCAGAAGCCTCGCCTTGTAGAGTAACCATACTGAATACTACTTGTGTTAGTTGGAATGTGCTTATCGTTTATTTATTTCCCTTGTTACAATAATAATGGCAGCCTCACTCGTTCATTATGTCTGTGATTTGCTTACATATATATATGTTTGGAATCTTGGTAACGTTCTTGAAAAATAAGGGGAAAAAAAAAATCAGGTTACATATTTTATCCATGAGGCCAAGACAACGTGTACTGGCTACAAGATAAGCCAAAACTCAAAATGGTTAGCCGCTGGATGTTCGCGATGCGGTTTAAATCGGTTTTATGTAAAAAATTTATCTAATTCAAATTCTAATTTTATTTGCGATACAGTTTAGATTAAATGATTTTTTTAGACAATTTAATTCAATTTTAAATGATTTGAATTAAATTTATATTTTTGTAAATTAAATAAACTATAAAACTAACAAAGTCTTAACATCAAATCTCATTTTAAATTTATAAAATGTTTATTAAATAATAATAATAATAATAATAATAATAATAAGATAAAATGTATAACAAATTAAATATATTATAAAAGAAATTTTAAATATAATAAAATAAATATTATTATATTGTGCGATTTATATTGGATTGGATCGAATTAATTTTAAAAAGTAGATCCAAAATTTAATTCAATCTATGCAATTTATCAAAAATAAAATCCAATCAAATTTAAATTAATAAGATTTTAATCAATTTTTTTTATTTGAATTAGATTGGATGAGCGATTTAATTTAGATGGTTTGAATTTGAATACCCTTTGTTAATAATACATTACTCTATATTGGATATCCAAGTTAATTAAATAGAATAAAACAACTAAAATTTATAGACAAGAAATTAATGAAATTGAACCAAATAGTTTAGATAATAATGAAAATAGTATGACTAAATGGTAAAGATTATAATCTCTCAATATACATAGAGAAATCTATGACTCTTTTACATATTATGAAAATTCATACAAAGAAACTACAATATAAAAAGTTTTACAATTTTTTTTTAATTTTCAATCACTAATTTTATGCAAAACATAGTATATATTAACAAATATTTTAACTACTTACATATAATTTGCCAAAAATAGTAATATGAAAAACATATAGATTACGACTTATTCAATCATTTTATCAACTTGTCATCTTATACAGTTTTGTTAAATTAACTTTATCATCATGCATAATTTATTTTCACCACATGATTAAGTTGTTCTTTGACTAAGTACAAAATTTTAAATTAAGCTAACTTATTTAATTTTGACCAAATTAAAAGTTGTAACTTAGCTATATATTATTCAAGATACAAATTTATTTATTAATGTATATCATATTTAAGGTTTGGTGATGAATCTAGACAAGTCATGGCAAAAAGCATTGCATATACAGCAAAACTGATAATTAAATGAAATTTCTTCTATAAATGTATGCATTTTAATTGACTAGATTTGGTAACAGGTTTTAGGGAAATGAATTTAATTTTACAATAATATTTGAGACAAAAAATATCAATCAAAATAATCTAAATTGATCTTACTTAATATTTATTAATTATTANTTTTTACATTGTGTGTTGAATAATTATCTAAAAAATGAATATAATTAAATGATTATATAAAATATTTTAGATAACCGTTAAAATAAAACTCTATGGAAATAGGTTATAGATAAATGATTCGGTTATATGAACAAAGCATATCATGAAGGATTCGGTGATGTTACTATTGTCCTTAATTGATTTATTGAATTTATAAACTTCCATATATTAATTAGTTTGGCATATTGATTTGAACTCTTAAAATAGAACTCTTATGAAATAGGTTATAGATAATAGATTTGGTTATATGAACAAAGCAAATCGTGAAGGATTGGGCGATGTTACTATTGTCCTTAATTGATTTAAGGAATTAATAAACTTCTATATGTTAATTAGTTTGGCATATTGATTTGAATTATTTTTATTTTGGTAATGCCAGAGAGGAAAAATAATCAAAATTTATTTTATTTAGAAAAAATCAAAATTTATTTTATTTAATATTTATTATTATTGTAATAATTAATAAATATTAAATAAAATAAATTTTACCTGTTTTTAGTTATTTTTATTTTGTTATCAAATATTTTTTTTTATTTTGTCATACAAAGTACAAACACATTCACACACACCAACTTAGTAACTACTAGAATTCGAACCCAGTGTGATTGTTTTTGAGGCAAACAACTTTATCACTACATCACATGCTTCCACCACTTATTTGAATAATTTGATTACATACTTGGTAATAACCTTTTTTTTTGGGTGACGTAATAACCTTTTTTTGGTAAGCATACAGGCCGGAGCCCAAAAAGCCCATAAAGTAACAGAAATTGGGCCTCGAGGCCAAACTTTACTTGAGCCCAATTGTTTAGCCTGAGCAGATCCCTCTCTCTCCTCCGAAGAACTAGGGTTTTGGGGTTTGCTTCCTTCCTTCCTTGGAATGTGAAGATCAGAAGCAGGAGCAGCAACGTCAATTCGAGAATGTCGGTGATGCAGCGTTACGGGCGCACCAAGAGCGTTCTGAAGCGTTCGAAGAAGTACTTGGACGAAGCGCTTTACTTGAAGCTCTTCAGGGAAGGTTCCTCTGAACTCAACGTGCGGCAGCAGCTGAACCAATTCTTCAAGTGCGGAAAGCGCGTTTACAAATGGGAGGTCGGCGACACACTCAAGAAGCTTCGCCAACGCCATCTCTATTCCCCTGCTCTCAAGGTTTTCTTGTTTTTTTATTATATTTTATCGGTTACTTGTTTCTACGTCATTTTTGAATTCGTAATTTTTAGAAAGAGAACATGATATAGTGGTCAAATTGATATAATCTTAACTGTGTTTTGATCTAGTGTTAGTTTGAGTTTCATTTCTGAGAGATTATAGTGCTGATGTTGATGTGATTGTTTAGAAGCTATGGATTTATGTGATTTATGAATGTGGATGCATCAAACCTAGTTTTGTTGGTTGTGGAACAGTTCATCAAAAGAGTGGCAGTGAACTAGTGATAATACAAAATCATATATGCAGAGGAGTGGTTTTCGTTCATAACCTGAAGGAATTTGAGATTATGTAGGCCCTAGTAAGGAGACTGAATCAGATAAGGGTAGTGGTGGTTCAGTAGCTAGATTTATACTATAAGAGGTTTGGACGGAAATGATTTGAATATGAATATAATTTATGAAAGAACACTGTGGCATCACAAAATCCATATATGACTGACCCTGCCTAGTCTTAATGGAAAAAGGTTTGGTATGCTATTTCCGTTTCAAATTGAGTAATTAGGTGTTGAATTTTATGTTATGTTGTTGCTGGGTATGTATGCTGCTGGTACGGTGTGACACTAAGCTAGAATTAAATCTAGAAATCATAGTTGGCAGACTGTAGGTTCTTTTACTTAAATTATTTATGGAAAAATGTGTCTTTTTCTCCAATGTTACAGCTCTCACAAACCATGGCTAAGAGGAATATGAACAAGACAGTCAGCGACCATGCTATACATCTTGATTTGCTTGCTAAAGCTCAAGGCATTGCTGCTGCTGAGAATTATTTTGTTAATCTCCCTGAAACAGCAAAAAATCATCTATGTTATGGAGCCCTTCTCAACTGTTACTGTAAGGAATTGATGACTGAAAAAGCAGAAGGTCTGATGGAAAAGATGAAGATTCTCAAGCTTCCTTTAAGTTCCATGTCTTACAATAGCCTTATGACTCTGTATACTAAAGTAGAGCGGTCAGAGAAGATTCCCTCCATCATAGAAGAAATGAAAGCTAGCAGTATAATGCTGGACACATACTCGTATAATGTCTGGATGAGAGCTCTTGCTGCTGTTAATGATATTTCTGGTGTTGAAAGGGTTATGGATGAGATGAAGAGGGATGATCAAGTCACTGGAGATTGGACGACATATAGCAACTTAGCATCAATCTATGTCGATGCTAGCTTGTTTGAGAAGGCAGAAGTAGCACTCAAAGAATTGGAAAAGAGAAATGCTCGCAAAGATCTCTCTGCATACCAGTTTCTAATCACATTGTACGGGAGAACAGGTAACTTATTAGAGGTTTACAGGGTTTGGCGTTCTCTTAGGCTGGCATTTCCTAAAACCGCAAACATAAGTTATCTGAACATGATTCAAGTGCTGGTTAATTTGAAAGATCTTCCCGGAGCAGAAAAATGTTTCCGGGAGTGGGAATCTGGATGTCCTAAGTTTGATATCCGAATTGCAAATGCTCTGATTGGAGCATACACAAAACTAGATATGCTGGAGAAGGCCAAAGAGATCAAGGAACGTGCTCGGAGGAGGGGTGCCAAGCCTAATGCTAAGACCTGGGAGATCTTTCTTGATTACCATCTTCGAAAAGGAGAATTTAAGTTGGCTGTGGATTGTCTAGACAATGCAGTATCAATTGGTAGAGGAAATGGCGAGAAGTGGGTTCCATCATCGGAGACCATTAGTGTTATGATGAAGCATTTTGAGCAAGAGAAAAATGTTGATGGTGCAGAAGAATTTGTAGAGATCTTGAAGAAATCTGTGGAATCTCCCGGTGCAGAGGTATTTGAATCCTTAATTAGAACTTATACGGCTGCTGGTAGGACCAGTGCTGCTATGCGACGACGATTGAAGATGGAGAAAGTGGATGTGAGTGAAGAAACCAAGAAGTTGCTTGAGGCTATCTCAGTGGAGTGAATAGTGATAGTCTCATCCTTCAAGTTTTGATTGCTGTAAAATCAATGAAGCCGTGAACGTTGCACACATTTTGGCTTTGGTAATAATATCTGGTATGTCAATTAAATTCAAACCTTTTGAGGTGACACATTTTTTCGACCATTGAATATGGGGAAATGGATTAGATGGATTTTGGATTCGGTAATGCTATTTGGTACCAAACAATTCCCGAAGGGAACTACGGTTTGGCAACGATCAAACATTTGTGTTTGGGTATTGTTTTGCTTGATTTTTATTCGACTTCGACACAAGTGCCGATCAAGCTTGTATCTAAGATGTTAATTCGGAAAGCAGATTTGACTCTAAAAAAATGAGTTCAACCCGGGACTTATCGGCTTTAATGTTGAAATTAACTTTGCAAGTAGTGGAACATGAAATTCTTGTATTATTAGCAATAAATTGATATAAACAGAAATTTAACATGAATTGATGGCCAAAATTTAATTAAACAATCTTAAACGTGGAATTAAAATAAAGAAATAACAAAATGCTATAAAAGAGGAAATGAATAACAGAGCTGGAAACAACAATAAATTGAAAAAACACCAAGCTGGAAACTATTTGCTTTAGTGTGATTTGTGGTGTTTAGTGGAAGTCTCCCTTAAACTATTTGCTGCTACTCTTATTTCTAGAAAAACAAATTCTTGAGCTGAAAAAGCATTTTTGATAGTTACCGAAGTTTACCCACGTTTTTTCTATTACTTGCTCTTCAAGGACAAACCCCCAGATTCTTACTACAACTTGAGAATCAAATAACATATCCTACGTTTGTGGCAGTTTTATCCATTAGGATAAGATTGGTTTTTAAACATCTGTTAATTGTGACATCTTTACTTCAGCCTCTCCGCTGTTATTTTCAACCATCAAGATTTCACTACGATGAGTATTCTTCAATTTTTAACCCTTTTTGTTAATTACTTACAATACTCCCAGTAGAACTCATAGTTTATGCTAACAGGTATTATCAACTTTCGCCATTAGTACATGAACATAATTATATACAACAATCTGCTTCCCCATAAAACCTTCAACTTTTATAACCCTAAAATCAATTTCAAATTTTTAAATCTAATAAATTACATTATATGGAAACTTCTGGTTAAAAAGATGGAGACTTTTTTTGTTGGTAAGAGTAAAACCAAACCATACATGAGACAAACGAGAAACAGCATCCAGGTGTGTGTGATCCTAAGTTCTAAACAGTTCTGCATTGTAAAAAAAAAAAAAGTAAATTACATCACATTAAAGAAAAAGCATAAAACCAAAATATAATAATGTTGTGTATATAATATATATGCCTCTGTTCTTCAAACAGAAAAAACACTTGATATTTTTTCAGTACTAAACCCCTTTCCTATGCATTGGCTTGTGGTCCAAGTGAGAGATACATATGTATAGCACTCACTGAATCTGAATGCGAAAGCCTAAATGAGCAGCGCCTCATTCATCTGTCACAAATTATAATTGCCTTCAAAGTCAATTCTCTCTTCACCTTATTTATCGGAAATGTTTGGTAACAAAAAAAAATTAGCCAACAACTACCAGAACTTGCCTTATTTAACATTTAGTAATTGTTTCACTTATTTAGCATTCATTACTTGTTATTTAACAATTAATAAATACTATATAAGACAGATTCTAGTGTATTTTTTTGTCTTCCTAACATTACTATTTATTATTATATTCATTATACGTTCATATATGCCATACATTAATTTATAACTACACTACAGACATATTGCAATTAACGGGACAATATTATTGTTTATGTGTAGCATCTTATCATGCATGGATTGATGACAAGAATGATAAGATATACATAATACATTAATTGCTTAAATGATGGGTGGCAGTAACGTAGTCTTTAAGGAAAAGATAGCTGGGTAATCAACGCAGGTAAATACTATCAAGTTGGACACAATGTGCGCATACTTGTTATTATTAAAAGCTATGATTTTGCTGAATTTGATTACTTTAAGGATTTTGGACGTTTTACAATCATGATAAAGATCGGAATTGCAACGCATGCTGCTGCATATGTGGTCACTTACAACTCTTCAATCAATTCATGAACAAAAAACATATATATCATAACAAGAATTAAAACTTTAACTCTATTTTTCCATGTAAGTTTTGTCTTGTATTGTCTCTCATTTAAGAATATAAAAAGACTAATTAATTAATTAAATGTTAAACCTTTATTTTCATCTGGCATTCTTCTTTTTAAGTTCAAAACTGATTAACAAAGAACAATAATAGAGGAAATGAGGAAATTAAAGCATATATGAAAAATTAAATAGTCCAATATTTTTGGGAGGGATACCAAGAATCATATAGTATATTTACTCTTTTTCCTTCCAAGATTTACAAAAATTTCCAGAAAGCAATATGTGATCAATGGATGACCTGTTAGTAAAAAGAGAAAAGAAAAGAAAGGAATCAACAATTTAGAACTTTAATTTAAACATATAAAAATAAATTACCCAAGATCACTAACTAAAAGAACTTGAGAGGAAAATGGGTACTATCCCAAAATTGAAAAAAAAAAGAAATTAAAAGGAAAAGAAGAAAAGATTCACCTCTATCTAATATCTATATATAATTCTTCTATATGATTAATTAATTAATTAATTAATTAATTCCCTTAGGGACACTTGATGTTTCTTCCAGGACCACCATAGTAAAAGTAATTCCCCCAAACATTATTAATGCCTCCTTGTATATCATAGCAATTTGGGTGATCTGCTAAAACCTTGAGATTGTTCAATGGAATCAAATTGTTATCCCAATCCACAACTTGCAAATTCCTAAAGTATGAAGCTTTTGCAAACCCCTCCTCAGCAAAATGTCCACTTCCCATTTGGGTGCTTGTGTGAGACCCTGAAGACCTTGAATTTACAACTTCACCCCCAAATTGAACCATGCTTGCATGGTCCCCTAAGTGTGAGAACAAGAATGATGGCCAGTACCCTACTAACACCCCTGACCCAAATTCAAGCCACCAATTCCCATGCTTTGGATCCTGTCATAATCAAATTTTTAAATAAACAAATAAATAAATAAAATTTGATTTTGATAAACTAAGAACATTTTTAAAAGGAGGATTTTTAGAGTATCACTTTTGATACTTTCAATAAATGAATTGATTTAGAATTGAAATCTGCATTAGAATTAATTGATGAAATAAAATCGGTATCACTTTAATAAAAAATCAATAAAATTTGTAGTTTATATAATTATGTTGATGAAATAATTAAAAATAATATAAAATTCTAATTGAATTAAGACTAAGTATTGAATGAACAAAATGAAATTGAAACTAGCAGCACATGCTCTAACTATTAACTACTATATTGTCATTTAATCATATTTATTTATTTTTAAAGGTAATCATTTAAGTAGTAAATAAAAATAGTAGTTTTGTTTACTAAGAAAATAATATATAATTAAAAAAAGAAAAACAACTCCTCTACAACGGCACACTTTATTTGTTTTTGTGGCAAAGCAAAGCTACTCAAATCGAAGACATAATGATTAAGTGGCACATGTTAGCTAGCATGAGAAGAAGTGAAATGGGTCAAAAAGATATCAAGAAACTAAAGGTGGTGAATGAAATATCCAAAATATTGGAATTTTTTGTTAAAATAATATTAGATGAGGATTGAGGGAGAAGCAAAAACGGTGAGGAGCTCAGAAGTATAAGCTCTTTAATTTGAAAAAGAAAGAGAATCTTTCAAAGAAGTAAACAAAAAATCATAAGAGTTTGCAGGACATTATTCGAATTCACCGAATGATTTCATGAAATGTTCCAAAGTAGTAATAAAGAGAGTAAAGTGGTGCACATAGAGTAACTAGAATAATTTATGCACTACAATTTATTCCTTTATTTTTTCTATTTACTTTAAATATTTAACTATTTATCAACTGAAAGTTTATATTAATCATGCTGCCTTTGCTTCTAATGTTATGTAACAAATTTCAAATACACATTGCGAGATTTTCATAATAGACCATCCTTTTCAGTTTGGCTGATTTGCCTATAGAATTTGCATATTTTGTTGAAGTTGAAAAAAATAAATAAAGTATTCAAATCCAATGGTATGCATTCATCAGTCTTCTTCTGACATGTCTCATTATTAAAACAAAATCTCTTTTATCCTTTAGATGGGTTGGACCCATAATCTGATCTTGTTTTAACGCACTCATTCTCTCACAAAAGGACTATACTGTAAACCAAGAACAAGAATAAGCCAAGCCTTATTAAAACTATGATAATTTTATAGTAACTATTAATTTGCACAAAATAGTATAAAAGTTAATATATATATATATATAATTACTGTATTACTTCATTTTAAACTTTAACCCCGGCCGTTTCATTAAAAAAATGTATTATTGTTTTCCTAAGGTAAAAAAATTCGGTAATTAACCAGGAGAAGTTAATTACCTTCCAAATGAGTAAACTAATATCAAATTGTCCACCGTTATATGAAGAAGTTGGAGAGATTGCGGCCCCAATTGCAATTTTATTGTTAACTTGAACAAAGCCAGAGCAAAGCAAATTGTAACACCCGGTTGCTTGGTATGCATCAGTCTGCAGAAAGAGATATATATGAAACAACAACAATAAATACAAATATGAATCATTATTATTCTCACTTTTCCTATCTATCTTACCCTTCAAGCAAATATATATTTTTTAGGGAAAAGTATAGATAAATAATAAGAATACTAAACAATGTGAACAATAAATATGTCAGATGTTCAATTCAATAGGTATGCAGATGATTATGTTCATTATTTTTAATTAAAAGATTATTTCTTTTGATTCGATTTACTTAAGCACAATTAACAATGGTTGAATGTTCAATTTACTAGGTAGACAAATGATTATTCTAATATTAAGGTTTATGAGATAATTTGGAGGTGAAGTGTTTTTTTATTTTATTGGGTCAATTCTAGAACCTATTGTTCACATTGTTTATAAAAGTTATTATCTACCTAACAAAACTGATTTTTAATTGTTCACGGTATTTTCTAATCCGACAAACTAAAGACTAATGATCACTCACCCAACCCAACCCAAGATGGTTTTAAATATATAAAATATAAGAATACAAAAGTATATATAGCACATGGTATATGTAGTTTCACACCCCATTTAATATGTGATTATTGCTTCATTTAACATTTTAACTTAATCATTACATACATTACATATATACATACCGTCCAATAAGTAAAGAATCTTGGAAAGCTGTCCCCATAGAGCTCAGGGCTGACCTGCATGAAATTTACTTGAAATTAACATAATAGAATAAGTTACAAAATTCAACACATGAATGAAAATGAGAGGTAGGTGTATAGTAGTTGCATATGCTAGCTACCTTACCTTGTGAGTACTAACCAAATATATATAGAGGAAGCATGCATTTTAAGAAATAATAAGTATACTTAACTTTTAAATATTATAATAAAGTAACTAATTGAATTGAAGAAATTGAAGAGTGCATGCCTGCCAACCAGCTTCAATAGTGTTAAGATCATCCCCAAAAGAACCAGAAATGACCCAAATTTGAGATAAGCTGAATTCATATTGGTTTTCTACAAGAGGTGCCCACACATTTATGCTTGCTTTTGCTCCATAGTATTCATCTCCACTCACATACCCTACTGCATGCTGTGTATGTATGTCAAATATTATTAACTATATATTTTTATTTGTAATTTGTAATAACTTCATTTTCATCAATAATCCATAATTAATAACCTGAATTTATTATTAATTTCATCAATTTACATACACAAATATTTATTTATTATTACTAAATATAACTATTTAATTAAATATAACAATATAAAATAAGTTTATTATATCTCACAAGGTTAGGATTTTGTAAAAGTTAAATAATAAGAGCCTCTTATTGCTTTGGAGTTCGGAGCTGCAGGGTGAAACAAACCTGAGGAACCATGGAATTCTGTGATCGCTATAAATAGG
>NC_029774.3:124585559-124641764 GCF_000817695.3 Arachis duranensis
TATATGTGAAGAAACAGAAGTTACTCTTACTTGTAATATTTTTAATATAAATGCTGCTTTAATTTAATTATAGTTTAAATGCATTTAATGAAAATAAGTAGAGTGATGTGATGATTAATTAGTAATTACCTCATGTCCATCACCAGTTGTATCCCTTCTAAAAGAAGTGATTAATTTTCTTCCAAAGGTGGTAACAGAGGAAGCTCTTAATAAGTCATTTTCTGTTGTTCTTCTGATTGGAATTGTTCCTTCTGGACATGATTCCCCAGAGAAGCTCCACACTTGAAAATTCTCACTCATTTTTTCACTCTTACTCTTATGTCCCTTTGGCCTTTCTGGTGGATCCTGCACACATACACTCCCACTAATCCCAATTAAAAATGTTATTCATTCTAATAAGATATATTAACCTTAATTAATTAAATAATTGAATTAATTAATTACCAATGGTTTCTGGCCTCTCAATAGAGGATGATCAAAAGCTGGTTGCCTATGAGACACAACACAATCTATGATATCACCATCAGGACTCTGCAAATAATGAATTCAGAATCATATATATATATATATATATATAGCTTTGGCCTAATAATGCATTTAATTATTTTGGTATGTACCTGAATTGTTTTAACACTTGGTTTGTTGATTTGCTGAAGATGGTTTCTTATGGTTCTCAACTTGCGTAGCTCCTCCAATGGCCTAAAGGTTTGATTTTCAAAAGAACATGCCACATGACAAACCATAAGAAGAAGAAGAAGAAAAGGTACTAGGATTGTTGTTGACATGCTTGAATAGAAGAAGAAGAAGATGATGATGAAGCAGCTTCTTTTCACACTTATATCATTCTTCGTTCTTGTAGCTCCATAAACAAAAACAAGACTAGCTTGCTTTTATCTTGATTGTTTTTCCCATAACAATTAATTAATAATCTTTCACCATTTTCAATGCCTTGGGAACTCACTCAGAACAATGTTAGTTCCTTAGCTTCTTCTACTCTCTTCTCTCATATATATCAAAATATGCAAATGGGGTTGTATGTAATCATTAGAAATGAAATCATCTTAGTTTTATATGTAAAAGAAGTGAAGAGAGGAGGGTCTACTTTACACGCTTTGCGTGCCAAGTGGATTTTGAAGGTCTATATATGTATAATAATAATAATTAATTGGAAAATTCCGAAAATGGAAAATTCTCAGAATTTTGTAGAGTATAATTTGTTCCATGGAATACGGAACTTGTTTTCTCTTAATGGAGTCTGGACTATAAGAAAATCTGTCATATAACGTCTGTTCAAATATAAAATAGGCATAGAATGTAGAAAATTATTGTACCATTCACTCGGATTTTTAATAGTTAATAAAGATCCAATTTGAAAAAAAAAAAACCTTTCTTTTTCAAAGATTTCTTCTTAAAGTTGGTTTTTTAAAAATTGCAATAGCTATACTTGATAAATTAAAATAAAAGTAATTATTGATAAGCACAAAGTATAATATTAGAGAAAAGATTTTTCATTGTCTCCCTAACAGAATTCATAATATAATTGTGTTCGATAAATTTATTTTTAAAATTTAAATAATTTTAACAGGCACAAAAAAAAATGAATATAGACATTGATTAATATGTAGAATTATATTAAAATTTTTAATTTTGATATTAGTTTTAAAAATATCTTTTTATTTATTAAAAACAACAAAAAAAACATATTATCCTTTTTATTTATCAAATATAAAGTAAAATATTTGTACTTTTCAAAAATAAAAGTATCTTTCTTAAAAAAATCATACAAATGTTAAATTAGGTAGAATTCTATAATAGAGTCCGAAACTCTGAAAAATAGTCATAGAGACTAAAATAAATTAATGATCAATAATATTTGAAAGACAATAAAAAATCAGTTCAAACCGTTTAAATTTATTTTATTTAATATTTATTAATTTAAAAAAATAAAAAATGCTATAAAATAGAAATTTGGGCTGATATTTTATTGTCTTCTAACATTACCGACCATATTAATATTGTATTCAATACTCAAATTTATTATTAGTTGAGATATTTGACTTAACGATAATTAATATAATTAAGGTGTAAGTAAGTAACTAAAAACAAATATATTAAGAGATCAGATTGAGAATGTATCTTCATCTTAAGAGCGAAATATTTCTCACTAGATTGAAAGATATAATTATTTAGTAAGTAGTGTAATTTTTACTTCAGTTTTTCATAAATTTTCAAATTGTATTAAGCTGGGTTTGGTAAAGCTTTTTCAGGAGGTGCTTGTGCTTTTAAAAAGCACAAGCACGTCATTTTGCGTTTGGTAAATTAAAAAGCTCAAGTGCTTATGCTTGCGGCTTTTAAAAGTTAGATGTGCTTTTGAAAGCACCTAGGAGGTAGCTTTTCAAAGCTGGCTTGTGCTTTTCAAAATTTAAAAGTCTAATATAACCTCATATGTTAACTAATTTTCAAATTTAATGTTTACATTTATGTCTATTATAGTATTTTTAAATTTTAAAAGCTATTTTACCAAACACAATTGATGTTACTTATGTTTATTAAATGTTGTTTTTGATTTGATTTACCAAACATAAATGCTACAACTTTTAAAAAGCCATCTTTTAAAAGTTAACTTTTATAAGCTACTTTTAAAAAGTAAAAGTTTTACCAAACTAAGCCTAAGTTTGATTGGTGGAAAAAATTAGATTATAGTAATTTAGGTAATTTAATATTTTTAGTAATGATGTTTAGGATAAAATAAATTTTTATGATACTTATATAAAATTTTAAAGTTAAAAAATAGAAGAATTTATTTATTATATTTATGTTTATTATGAATTTTTTATTTTAACATTATTTTATTTTAAAATATTATATAAAATTTTAAAGAATTTGAAAAGAAAAATTATTTTTTTGTTATAAACATGTTTATTATATTTTTTTCAATTTTTAAAAGCTGTTTTACCAAACACAATTATGGTGCTTGTACTTATTAAAAGCCATTTTTAATTTGATTTTACCAAACGTAAGTGCTGCAGCTTTTAAAAAGCTGTCTTTTAAAAGACAGCTTTCATAAGCTACTTTTAAAAAGTAAAAGCTTTACCAAACTAAGCCTTAAACTAATTTAAGAGACTGCACACATTATAAACATTACGAGTCAAAATGGTAAGCTTTGTATAAACATTAAGAGTAATACTTGTCCAAAAATAAAACGAGTTCTTTCAATTATTATAACTCAATTTAATTAAGCATCAATTTCTTCCTTGTCTATCACATTTGTTTGACTTTCTGATGTTGTTTTTTTATACAATTCTTTACATATATGTATGAACCCATCTTATAAGAAATTGAGCAGTTTGTTATCATGACATGGGTGTAATTCCTTGACTTCTTCTCTTGGATTTATTAGAAAAGTGATGAATCCATGTCTTACCCGTTATATATACAAGGCAAAGAGGTTAATTAAAAGTTCTTATTGCTTCCTTTGGTCACCTTGTGGGGCTTCAATTCAAAGTCAAAAGAACTTACCACATTCCTCTCCATAATTACATGTGATCCCACTTTAAAAAGTGGAAAATCTCTTAATTTAGGATGCATAATATTATTAGGTTAAGAGAACAAGATTTTGTAAAAGGTAGACATGATTCAATTAAAATATTTCTTCAATCCTTTACTTAGCCGTCAAGATTGTTACTATTTCCAATTCATTATATAGCAATATAATTAATTCCATAGAGTAGTTATAAATTTATAATGATGGCCAAAAAACAGTATTGTTAGAGAGACAAAAGAAAACAGTGAAGACTTATTTTATTTAACATTCATTAATTGATGTTAGAATTAATAAATATTAAACAAAATAAATTCTGACTGTTTTTTGGTAAGTTATTTTAGTTATCAAATATTTTCGGCCAAGAAATTTCAGCAACTTTCATCCGTATCCTAAGCTAATTAACACGCTAATTTCAGCTATCTCAAATTATGAAAATGATGCTAGCTAGGGATAGATCATAGTCATAGAAATACATTATATTCCACGTACCCTATCTACCTTTCATAGCGTATTACATTCCATGATGCTGGGATAGCATATAAATTATGATTTATGAAGGCACCTAACTTTAGAATTTTATCTGTTTTTAAAGGTGGAATATTAGTAAAGCGGCCATTATTTTAAAAGAAGAGAATAATAGAATCATGAGAAAGAATGGTAGATGCTTGGGTTTGAATGATGTGAAACGACATATAGAAGATGATGCCTTCCTAATTACATGAATTAGTTTCCAAATAATAAGGTTCATTCAATCGATTCAAACCTATTTCTCTTTGTGCGTGCATAGTATAATATTCAAATTCCCAAGACAAACATGCATGTATGTCTAAGGCTTTCAAGAATGGAATGGTGATTAGGCAAGCAATGATTTTGTATAATTAAGGAGCTTATGGGGCAGAACCTGCTTAATGCTAATTCCTAATTAAATATACAATTACAGTACGACTTAACTTAGAAAATTGTTGGTTCTCTTAGCTTTTTGGCATACAAAGTTGTTCAGTTGCTCAGTCCCGGCACGGGTCGGGTTTACCTGATGCTTGGTGATGATGAGGATGCTGGGTTCGGTTCGTCTTCGTGCGTTAGGATAGGATGAGGTCGGGGGCGAGATCCCGCCGAATTGCGATTTGGTGTGGAGGGTTCATCTGCAAAAAGACTTCGACGTCTAAGTTAGTGTCCGTACAAAAGCGGCAATTAGGGTAAAGGATAGATGATATATCTGGAAAAGGAGTAGGACCATTCCCTTATATAGTATGTACTAAAACGGATCCCACATAAACAGACCCACCTTTTAAAAAGCTTTTTTTTTGCGGTCAGATGCCTCATAAAAGGGGAGGTGACATTCGGGTCGCCTCCCAATTCGGGTCACGTGAGGCCATCGGGTCGGCCGGTCACTCGAATACGGCCATTGGGCCAGTTGAGTCGGGTCGAAACAGAAGTCTTAATTACTTTGCAATAGATTAAAAAAAAACTATGTACCAAATTCAAGTGACTTTTAATAAACTAACTCTCTTTGGATTTAACAAGGTGATTTTATAATTTTAATTAATTTATACCATCTAAACTGTTTTTTCTACGGAGAGACAAAGTGATTGAAAGATGTTGGGAAGCATCTAATTAGGTCCCAACAGAGTGTGTGATGAAAACTAAAGACTATGACTTAGGAGTGTGGGATTATTGTTACTAAGACAAGAATGTTTCTCTTTCCCATTTGCTTCACTTATGATGTGCTGCATGCTAGCAATAACTCTTGGGTGGCATTATATATTCATCTCTCTAATACTACTAATTAATACATGTAACATGGCCATCATTCATGTTTGCCAACCATATAGTTGGAATGGGAATTAATAATGTTGCATGTTTGGGGGACACAAAATGATGGTTAATCATGTGCTTTTAAACATGTGTGCATGGATGAGATGTCACATAATAAAACTACCCCAAGGAGAAAGCTAGCTACCTCTTCCTGTAGCTGCAAACCATGCATGCTAACTTACAAAACTTAACTTTATATGGACCATATATTTTCAATACAGTTCATTTATTTGGAAAAAAAAATAATGAAATGGTATTCTCTTATATTAAAAATACATATATTTCAATGTGAAAATTCACGTGTAGTTATTTTCATCTAAAATTACTAGTTAAAAACTGTTAGATGATTTAACATATTTGATTAAATTGTTATATAACGACTTTTAATTTTTAAGTTCACATAAAAGACAATTATATATGAGCGTCATCTATTTCAAATGAACCAAAAGATAACATAAGTTTTTCTCTAATATACTTAAATCATTTTTAGAATAAAAGTCTACTACCGCATATTAATAATTTGTTACTGAGGCCCATTATAATTTACAAAGAACTTAGTCATTTCTTAGTCACTGACTCGGCCTCGTTTTAGTGTTTTTAGTTTTCTGTTAGTTTTTGAATGTGGGCCATTAAGGCTGATATAACCTTTATTGATTAACAAGCTACTACACAATTCTGACAAAAACCAACACAGCCTTCAACATGATATGAAATAATATTAAGCTCATTCATATATTGTCCACGACAGGTGAAGCCCAACAACTTAGACAGCGGTCTTCATGAAACAGAAAAAAAATTCAGTTTAGAGCAATAATAATAAAAGTGAACTACCAAAAATGTACTTGAATTATTTTGAGGATGACAAAAATAAAAAATGTTTTTGAATTTTATTATCAACAAAAATATCCTAAAATTATTTAAATACACGATGAACATGTCTAATATTAAATATATATTCTCAAAATATATTTTAGAATTAAATTTTGATATAATTTTTTACAAGTATAATTAAAAAATAAAATATTTTTATTTTTAAAATTTAATAATTTTTTATTAAGTATATATTTTTTTATAATTTTTTGTCAACCATCAATAATATTTTTAAAAAATAAAAAATTTAAAAATCAAATTTTCATCCGATTTCTTGTGTATATTTTTTCAATAGTTATCAAATATTTTTATATATTATGAATTAAATACATAAATGCTTTGTTAAATATAAAAATTGTTTGTCACTTATAAAAAAAATAATATTTTATTTAAACATTTTTATCGTATTTTTAAATAATATAAGGATATTTTTATCGTTAACGAAATTTAAAACATTTTTTTTGTGTCAAAATAATTCGAATAATTTTTAGTGATTTATTCTAAAAATAATGGTATAATTATTTTATATTGTATTGACATATATTGCTCAGACAAATATATAAATATAGAGAACCCACAAAAATATTTAGTAGCACTAAAACAGAAAAATAATGTTATATATATATTAAAATTAATTATTAAAATCAATTATCAGTATAAAATATATGTTAAAAAATATAAATATATATTAAAAATAAATTAAATTATATATATATTTATACATAAATATATTAATAACTGATTTTAATGACTAATTTTAATATACAAATAGCATTTTTGAAAACGGAGATATGGTATGATTGAAAATCTAAACTGCCGTGTGCATCTAAATAAGTAGCTACTCTATCTCAATGTCTTATGCTATCATATCTCAAATTGAGTTTTATAATTTTAAAATATGAAGTAATCAAAGTACAAATAACCCATATTTTAAAGATTACTTAGTACTTAGTGGTATCAATCAATCCAACAATCTTAGATAATGGTATAAATCTTTGTCCCACGCATGCAATGATGTGTCAGTTGGCTTGAGCTGCCACATGACATGTGTACAAAAGAATCCTTCCTACTAAGTCAAGGAATACGGCTTGTTCTTCTCACCAACACTGATGCAGAATTGAGCATTGTGATAGGATAACACACACGACCAGTATTTAAGATTAAAAAAGTATATAATATAAGTAAACAATATGTAAGGTATCTTATTTGATACAGACGGAATGAACGATGATATCCACTATACCAAGCACAATATAATAGTGTATATATTTAAAGTTATTAATAACTCCTAAAACATACCAAAGCATTAATTGGATCATTGATATGTCAAAAATTGTTGTCTTTTTAATGGGGAGGATAATACAGAAAACTTATCACGAGCCATGATTAAGCTTGGACTGAGATCGATCAAAACACGTCTATCATAGCGTACTGCCCCACTTATGGTTCCTTGTATATATATGCTGGTACGATAATATGTATGTGATAGATAATGGAGTTGCTAAATTTGGTTTTGATTCTGCTAAATTAGGAAAGCATTTGTTGATGTGTTAATTTAAAGGAGAAGTGGGAGACAACAAAATCAGAATGTGAAGGAATAAAATCTCCTATGACTATATAATTCTAAATTCATAATCGCAATCATAATCCTTGTGTTCTTCCATAAAGATAAATAGAAATCATTTATTCTCTTAATAAGTTAATAGGAATTATAGGACCTTCATTTTTGGCTTAAACCTATGATATGATGTACAGACACTGATACGGAACATAATACGATATGGAACACGCCGACACATGAATTTTAAAATCTTATAAGATACAGTGATACACATACATATAAAATATAAAATATTTTTTAGATAAATCGTAATGATATTTTGATATTTTATTGATATTAAAATATAAATTAATTTTTTTAATTATTTTTAATATTTTTTAATTATATCAAGTATCTAAAATACTTTTGTTTTAATAAGCTATATATAAATTTATTTCAAGAATATATCTTAAGAATAAGATTGGACACACTGACACAGTGACACGTGATGATATTTAAGTGTGTGGGCGTGTCCAGAAAAGAATTTTTATTATTTTATTAAGATACAGTTGGACACAGCAGACACGCGTGTCAGACGAGTGTCGGTGAGTATCGTGTCCAAAATGTGCCTGACACGTGACATGACAACTCAACAAAGTGTGCGTGCTTCGTAGGCTTAAACATTTCAAATATTAATTACTTAATAAATAAATAATTCATTTTCTTTCTTTTTGTTAGATTTTTAAAATGTCTGGAAATCACACAGACAGACACAATAAAAATAAAATAAAAAGTTAAAATTAAAATACCAAATCCTTTGGTTAGGCAATGATAACATTATTTGGGGCCATGGCATCTTTTGTATACTTTGGAAAGTAGCTAATTTTTCATAGTTTCATATCTTTTATCGATCACCACTTAAAGAACTAGTTTTAGCCATATATTCTATAATCTATATAGCATAAGATTTTCGCTTAAGTGGCACTTCTAAATGATTCGAAATTAAATTATAACATCTTTATGATTTCAGAAACATCTTATTATAATAAGATTGAATACAATATATATAGTACCAAGGAATCATAAAAAGCACCATTTCATGCCAGAACATCGTACAAATAAAGTGGTTAATGACGTAAAAACCCACTTAATATTATCATTGTCTGAGTTGGCTCTATGCCTATAAAAATCGAGGTTGCAAATCATTGTTCAAGTAAAATCTAATAAGGGTCATATAGAAGTTAAGAAGTACCTCATGGAAAAGAAAATAATCATGTGCTTGCTTCATTGCTTGTCCATAGTAATGTGTTGCTTGTGTGGCAACTTAGTAACAGTGCATGCAATTGAAACACCAAAATACACAGTGATAAGGTCTGAATCAGATTTCCAAATCAGACTCTATTCTGAATCCACATGGATGTCAGCTCTTGTTCTTCCACCAACTTCCTTCGACAACTCCACCAAAACTGGATTCCACAGGTCTTGTTTCCTTTCTCACTATATATTTTAAGCATCATAAAACAATATAAGAATTATTTTTTAATTTTGCTCTATATTATCGACACTTTTCACATTTGCATTTTGATATGATTCTCACTACAGCAGAACTCTAGGTAGTCGCTTTTATATTATATTTAATATCTATAGACGCCTAAATTTTTATTGTGCAAGTTTGTTACATTTGAAGAAAATATGGTATCATAATATTTTTAGAGTTTTTATGCAAAAGAAGGGCCGTGCAGGTTGTATGAATACATTCACGGTGGCAATTTGAATTCATCAAAACTTGCATTCACTGCACCGGTCTTAACCAGCATGCCCTCATCAGGGGATGACTATGTTGTGAGGATGTATGTATCTGCTAGATTTCAGGGGAAACCGCCACTGCCAAATCAAGAGCTGAAGTTGCAGGTAGAGAAGTGGAAGGCTCAATGCATTGCAGTGAGGACCTTTAGTGGTTTTGCCGCAGATGATAACATTTACAAAGAGATCGAAGCTCTTATAAACAGTGTAAATAGACGGCGCGAAGATGGAAGAAGTTCAGGGACAATACAAGATAAGGGGTCATACACCATTGCTCAGTACAATGGTCCGTCTCATAACACAGGCCGCCTGAATGAAGTGTGGATCAATGTGTCTGGACTTATTTCAGAAGGTTGTCCACCTTCTCAGTGATTCTTTGTGTCGTTCGTAGTGCTTGGAGTTTCTTCTTGTTTCAGTGACATTGTGTTTGGAGTCTGTTTCAGTGTTACTGTAATTGAGTATCTTGCTCTTTTTAGTATTTTCTGTCAATGCGAATAATGCAAATAATGCTCGTGAAGAAAATATGCTTGCTACTTCTAACATTTGGACGACAGTGCTGATATTTTATTATAAACAACAGCTTGGAATTTGTTTAGAAACTTGGAACCTGTAATTTCGTCATACGCATTACCTTTTCAAAAAGCAAACTAAATTAAACTAACCACCATCCGTAGACCTTTGACTAGGAAGAAGAGTATAGGGCAATATAGTATAATTTACATTGTTTTCGCGATTACATGGTTACACGTGGAATTATTTTTTATTCTTAAATATCTATCACTTACATTAAGTATATAAATATAAGCAAATTTGGCAATTCGCAGGTGTACTCAAATTCACAGAAGCTACCTCCCTCCCTAACGTTGGAAGCTTCATGTTGCATGCGATGAACATAGTTGAGGTACATGGAAGTGTAGTGGCTTACATTTGTGGTCTGGTCTGGACAACATAGAGTTTCCCATCCCTGATTACACCTTCAATGTCCTGAGGAGAGCCATACAACTCTTCGATTGCGCTTCCTGCACGAGCAATGCTTGAGAGGATTGATTGTCGAAAATTACCATCTGTTATTAATGGGTCAGATGAGTAATCAAGCACCACTTTCTCCTCCTCGTCCATTGGCACACTGTTCATAGAGGAAAGTTGGTCATAATGTCACAAAACCTTTTTACAGCAATTGAGCAACAAAACAGGGACGAGGAAACTTGATCCTTTTTTTACATCAGGGTTGGTATACCAAAATTTGAAATGTACTTCTTTATTCAGTTATATACTCTTATCTCTACAGAAACTTTTTTAAGATAAGCTAATTAAATACCACGTTCAATTAATTTTGAATTCTGCATCTTTAATCCAAGTTTTGGCAGAAATGGTGAATCACTTCATTCAGAATTTGGGATAAAATGAAATAGTTTGGAGGCATTTTTTTCACTAAATTTATGTTTAATTAAATGAAACATCGAAGAAGTGGTATGAAAGGCAAAGGTTTACCTGTCGTAAAGGCCAGCTCCAGCATAACCTTCTAGGTCTTCACCATTGGAATCAGATCGAAAAATAATTGACCGTCTAATGAACAGGCCAATAGGTTTGCTAGGATATCCCAAGATCTAGAGAAGCCCAAAACCATCAGCAAAATAACAAAAAATTCATGCAACAGATGTAGTACTGGTACAGGTAATTTCCCATGTTTACTCTGATTTTCTTTTACTTGATTCATACAATAATGTGATTCTGTTGGTGCTAGGTTATTTCCCCATATGCAACACGTTCAAAATGATCTATGTAGTCAATAATGGGAAAATGCTTGATTGTAGTAGTTGTCGTTGTGACATAATCTTAAAAAAGAATGATAACTAAGGATACGGATTTTACTGAAAAAGAGGGGTCATAAAAAAATTACCTGAGGGGAGTTCAAATCATGTTTTTTGCTTATAAAACTCAAAGCACGTCCGGGATAAGCTCCGACGAGTGTTTCTCCGAGCCCCTTTACCACCTATGTCAAAAAATTTTGACACTTAATGTCTTGCTGCTTTTGTCCTTTCAATTCTTTTTTCAAATAAATATGTATCTTGAAGTGTGTGGAGGCATAAGCTCGAAAACATAAAATCAATTAATTATACCTCAGCATATATTTCTGATGCGTCTCCAGAGGATGGATTGGTTGTGTGGATGACAAAAGCATAGTCCGCATTTATCACTTCCTGTACAAGGACAGCCATGGAAAGATACTCGTGGTCGAGTTTTACTTTTCTTGTGCTGAAGTATGCCCTTTCGTTCCACTTTGAGCCCCAGACCTTTTTGGAGAAACAAGAAAAAAAAATCACAGAGGAGCATTACAAAGATAATTTTTCCTAAAATTTTAAATCAAGTTGAACAAATCATCTTCAATTACAGTCGACATTTGTTTGATCACACATTGCTAAAACTTCCAACTGCAACAATTTGAGAAAATTTAAGTAATTCAATGAGGAAAGAGGAAAATCAACAGAGCAGATTGCTTGTAAAAGTGTACTAGAACTGAGTTGAGCCTAACCAACCTAAAAGTGAACTCTAAGGAAGGGTTGGCCAAGACTTAAGTCTATCTAGTCCTTATCTATAGGCAAGGTGGGACTCTAATGACCTGGAGCATGAAATTTGATTGACTAGACATATAAAGGGTAGACCAATAAGGCAATAACAACAATTAAAAATACTTTGATACCATATTACGGAATATACTTAACCCCAAAAGCTACCTATAGGGGAAAGTTACACATGACTTATAAAAGCTACCTATTACAATGATATTTAATTATATATGAACATATCAGCGAAAGTATGTGATATAATCGATTACATAGTAAAATCTTCTTATAATGACAATGTATTAAAATTATTCTCTTATTTGTAATTACTAAAGCTAATTATTTTTACAGTTACGAAATGTACACTAAGCATTGACTATTGACTGATATACTGTAAAAAAATTGTCTTATACAAACTTTCTAGTAATTTATTATTTTATTATACAAAAGCAATTTTTCTTTTATACAATCTAAACAAAACATATTATCACAAAATCACTTTTTATTCATCGAAACATTAAATTGAGTTTATCATAATCGATTATAAAAGAAAATCTATTACACTTGAGAAATTTTAGTGAAACAACAATCTCAGTTAAGAAAAATTTTACACACACGTAAGCCTCACCTTTTTTATAGCTTTCCATGCTTGCTCCCAGCGCTGTTCCCCTTCATCACCTGGCCAAGGCATTCCAGAACTCTTCATCTTAGTTTTCAACTCCTCTACCTGAAAATAATATCCAATTAGGTAGGGATAGCTATATAAATCAAATAATGCCTTCAGGATCTATCAAAAATCAAAAACCAGATTTTCAATAAATTTGTTTAGACTTTGGCATAAGACCTTTCAGATTCAAATGCAACTATAATATTCAAAAGAGAGAGATATATTCCTTGTGACATGTAACTGTTATGCCTAATTCTAAAAAGAACATACCAACTTGGATGGTGCATTCAACTCTAAAACAGTTTCACGGATATCCTTGAGAGCACTGAAATCCTCTTCAGTTAACTTCCTTTTGAGAATATTGATCTTATCAGCCACTGCCTGTTAGTTAACATAGCGTCCAAACTTTCATTTAATCATTAGAAATACTAGCATATAATATTAAAAAATGGGTTAAAGTAATAGCTGTTGCACATGCATTTACAAAATTTCAGATATTGATTCCAAACAACAATAAAGGTTCAACATACAAGTTTGCCACTGCCAGAATGCTATCTTAATACACCTAGACTATAATAATAAATGAGTAACATTTTGTCATGAGAATTGAATTTACGATCATAGGGTTCAAATTCAAATTTACTTCTGTTTGTGCCTGCATGTGTATATGTGAAGAAAACCACAAAGCTTGATGTAAGAGATAACATGCAGAACCTTATTTGATTTATCGGATAGAACATGTTCAAAAACTCCAAAAGGTATGGCAACCGAGGTAGGAATTCCAATCCAAGAAGGTACTTTTCCTTTTAAATAACCAATGTTACGCGATTTAGCTCCAACCTGGGAAAGCACAGTATTTCACAATGTTATGCTGAAGGTACACAGTAAAAGGAAATACGTGTCTGGTGTTTGGCCAAATTGATGTCTAGAACCAATAGAGACATTAGCAATAGCAACTATAGCTGTTTAAAATTGATGCTACATTTCTAAAATCTAACCATTTCATTGGTGAATTCCTCAGACGAGATAGCATATCTACCACTAAACTTCTTTCTGACCAAAGATATGGGTGGCACAGAATCACCTTCTTTCAAGTGAGTTGATTTCTTATCAGTAACTTCACCTTCCTTCACCTCACTGTAAGAAATGAAAAATGAATATAATAATAATATGAAATAACAAAAGTGAACAATATAAGAAAGGAAAAAAGAAATCCAAATTTTGGTTCCCTGGTGAGAGAATGAAGAGATTGTTCTATTAGAAGACATTTCATCTCACATAATGTGATATGGGTACAAATGTATGAACCAGTTAAGCATGTTGAAGACTTGAAAGTTGTTCATATATTTATTCATATTATATATCTGTAGCTTGATTTAGGATGATAAAAATTGACATTATAATTAGAATAGGAAGTATATTATTCTTTTGCTGTAAATGAAAGCATTAATCTCAATATAATTCCATGAGGCAGATAGGGTTTTCTACCAAGAAATTGTACATGACTCGGTCTGTTACCTATAAACTACATCAGCTGATGTTGGTTTTAAGCGTAAGAGCTTTCCTTTATTTGCTTGGATGTCACCCAGGATATTTGGATCAAAGCACGTAGCAAAACACACCTGAAAAACTTGAAACCTTAGTGCATATAAAAATCTTTATAGCAACAAAATTTATCATGCATATAAGATTTTTCATTAACCAAACCTGGGTCTTACTCTGTTGATATATCATCAGACAAAATTTTTCTTTATCAACATGAAATATCAACTACATACTTCTCATTGTATTCAATTTTGCTAAGAGGTGGCATGCAAGATCAACATGGTAATTCTTGTATTATTTATTTTTCAAATTTATTATAATCACATTCAGGGGTGGGTTAAGGGATGGTGCAAATATTCAAGTCTTACCATACTGATAATTGGTCAAGCATTAATTTTATTACCATATCAATTCAAGGAATATTAATGATTGGAAGTTGAATCTACTAAAATGAAGCTAACTTGTTTAAGATAATGACTAACTATAAAGTTAAGATCTGGCCTGAGTGCACTAAGCTGACTAGAAGTTTGACCAGTTCCTAATCTTAGAATATTCATTATACGTGACGGCAAATTATTTGGGTTATACACTGATGACGCACCAAATTAGACATAAAATAAACAATTTCATCATTTAATGTTAGCAGCGTTAGATAGTTACAACAATAAACCTGGCTATCCAAACCATTCTACCTTGCTGTTTCTTGCTCGTACAGAAACATGGGATAGGACATCTGGCATGTCGGGTGTCAGCACAGCAACTGTACCATCTGGAATTTCTTCCTCCCCCTTCACACTCTTTGCTACCAAAATGGTCGGCCGCTCATATGATTTGTTCTGAACTGCAAGCAACTCATCCACAACCTCAACATATCCAACTGTTTCAACTGGGCTAATGACCTGCCAGCTGTTCCAGACAAGCTAGAGTTGATTAGAAGGTTATCACTATCAAACAACTGAAAAGTGATATGACAATATAACATGTAAATCACATTATATTGAAGGAAAAAAAAATCAGGGAATAAATTTGAAAAGCATGATTCATTCCACCTCCCAAGATTCGCTGTCTTTCTGAGTACAGGATCCAGTCTATTAACAAGAGTAGACAAAGAAGCAGCCGAGCCAGCACGGATAATTTCTTCTGTGAATATTTCCACCTGCACAAGGAAATTTAAGAAGAGAAACAAGGGGGGAAAATGGAAAGAAGACAGCATGTAAAATAAATTAAAAGGACATACAGCCCATCTGTCCACGCCTAGTAGTGATCCAAGGTACTCTGCTGATGGTTGTAGAATCTGATGGTATGACTCTGCCTTCTTTGCGAGTGCAAGGCGCGTTCTGTCAAGAACTGATTTTGCATACAATGCCCAATGACTGTCTGTAGTCTTGCACATACTCAAGGCAATATCCCATCCCTTCAAAAGAAGCCCCAAAAAAGAAACAATAAAATATTGTGGTGGACATTTTCCATTATCTAAACAAATAGATCATGAACATCAAAATTCTATAACATCACAAGTTACTCAGCACCAGTATTTATACAACACCTGTGATATCATACTATTCTTGTCAGTGCTATGATTAGTGCTTAATTTTGCTCGATGAGTTTATCTATATACTGCTGCTGCTAAATGAACATCCACATTTTTTGTAAGCAATAATCTAGATTATTGTAAACTGTGTAATTGACCAAGGGAGAAACATATTATTAAATAATGAAAAACTATATAAAATAACAAAGGTCATGAAAGAGCTGAGTAACAACCTAATCACACATATATTTATACTACCAACCTCCTTTCTAATTTGGCACCATCTATTATATTTAGCTTGTATCTAAAACAAACAATATGTGTAAAACAATCAGTCAAGAAACAGTTTTCCTAAAAGCTCATTTAATAGTTTTATATTTAACATGCCCCTCGTGTAAGAGCCCCTTGGGCTTAAAGCATGGGCAATACATGGTCATATCCATAGGCAGCCAAGATTGAACTTTGCATTACTTAATACTTAGTCTAGGCTTTGACATTATGTCAGAAACCAACACTATTCAAAGTTAAGTTGTAGCTGAAGGTTCAAAAATAGGGTGGCCCAGCACATGAAACTCCCCATCAGAGGATGTAGATAAACTTTCCCTCATAAGCAAAGAGGTTGTTTACAGGATTTAAATCCCTGAATTCCAGGTTACAAGACCACAACCTTACAGGGTCTCAAATGGTTTTATGTTTAACACATGCAAAATTCATCCTTACTGTCATGTCATAATATTTCAGATGACAGAACAAAACTAAGTTTTTACAAGCATAACTCTGCACCTTGAAATCATGACGATGACACTAATAAGAAGTTAAGCACAAATAAAATGTACATGAGCTGCAACATCATTATACCTTCAAACAATAGATAAGATCCTCATTGTCATCTGATGAAAGTGCAAGATTTTCCAGGACCAAGGATATGAAGTACATTATTTTCTGCATTGTCCATACATCAAATCAGAGTATTCTTGGCATATTTTAAGTTCATACATATATGTGTGTGTGTGTGTGTGTGTGTCTATATATGGTGAAATCAGCTGTGGCTACTGAATCAATGACTATAGTGGCTATACTTCAACATTAAATAAATACCATAGTAAAAATTAGTAATAAACTTTTCTTTTAATGAATACAAACATCATTCAAAATAAGGTAAAATATTGAATAAATCTCCACGTGTTGTACTCCAGTTTCAAGACCACTCATAGCCACTATAGTTAACAAATTTTCTAGCCACCCTAAACCTCCCCTATAAACTTATTTTGAAATAATACATAAAGAAAATAAAGTTGGCAAGCAGAATTTAAGAACAATTAGGTCCTTAAAATAGGGTCACCTCAGGTCCAGCATTGTTTAACTCCTCATATCCCCTTTCCACTGCTGTTCTAACAGTAGAATCAAGAGCAACATCCAAAAATAGAAGATCTTTCAGACGACTTTGGGATTTACTGAGTGATGGTCTGAGTTCTTGGCGAGCCTCCAGCAAACCCTATTGCAACATATATATTAGAGGGGAAGTCAACATTATATTTTCAACAATAATGAAAGAAAAAAAAAGAATATGCACTGTATCCAAGCAACATTAACCTCGAGAAGGGGTTCAACATTCTTATCTTCAACGTGTTCCAAGACATACTGAAGTAATTCCTGCTTAGACACAAGTAACAAGTAATTTTCATAATTCAGAAGGCATAACAGCATCACAAACAGTCATATGAAAAGTTAGATAACATTACAGGAAAACCAGAAGGCAAACCAGACACTGGATTTATCTGCACCCCAACCATGAAGCCCTGACCCTGAAGAAAAATAAAGCATAAAGAAATAAAACGAGGATCTGCCAAAATATATACAGATGATACCCCGGGAAGCAGGTGTATTTACAGGGTTGTTACCTCAGCTTTGTAGCCCATGCAATTCGCAATAGCAGATTCAAGATCTGCACCTGAATGAACTGCCTGCATATGATGTAACCAAACCATAATAGTCACTTGGCAAAATATAATCTACAGGTGAGCCAAATGTGTCAAGTAACAAAGAATTGTAGAAAAACCACCAACAAAGGAATGATGAACAAATATTGCAATAATGAGCTCCCCTAAATAATGCAAAGTAGAAACCAAATGATGTGTGCACAGCAACATTTCTCTCATGATCAGACTCAATGTAGATGCATCCACATTAGAATATCAACAAGAATATTGCAAAAAAGGAACAAGAAAGAACAATAAAGTGCAACCGTGGAAAGAGAAGAAAAAACAAAAAGAAAGAAGCAAAACAAAAAGCGGAATCGATGCCACATGTATGAATCTAACCTTCAAAGTCCTCATGTAATGTCCTAGATCACGCAGAAGACCTTCCTTTTGATCTCTTCTGAAATTTGGTTCAGAATGGATGGCACGGTCATAGCTTAGCAAACGTTCTTTTGTTATTCCATTGTCATTCAATGTTTTCCAGTAGACACCAACATCAAAGTCATTGTTTATATAATCAAGTAGTGCCTGTAGACATTTACCAAAATAAAAGGTGAGAATGATAAGGCAAGCCACAAGGGATGAGAGAGATCAACACCTTCATTACCTGACAGATAACAACATCATCTGGACTAGTGTTATTGTGCAACTTCTGGTGCCATTCCTCCATCATTCCACCCTTGCAATCATTGTTTCTCTGAAAATCAGACAGAAATATTCAATGTTATTTAAGATCAATATATGACAACAGCAGGGGAAAAAAATCATACATACTTGGATAACAAGGATTTCATCTCGAATTCGCTGTCCGACATCACCTTCACCTCCACGACCAACAGTAGACAAGATCATCCTCACAAGTTCCCGATGCTGTGGATAACTTGCATAAACATCCTGGAGCAAGTCTGTAAGCCTATCCTGCGCTTTACTTATCTCGCTGTTCCAGTAGGCAACAGTACTTGTGATTAGAAAAGGGGAAAAAAGCACAAATTTATGACTAAACCAACCAAATCTAAAGCAGAAAGTCAGATATTCTGATTCATGTTTTCTACTTTCCAGAGGGGGGTTAAAAGTCTCTTTTGTCCAGAAGTGCATATACAAAGTGATAATAAACATTTTTATAGGAAGTTTACCGTGGCTTCACGTTGTAATTTTTATTCCATATGAGCTGCCTCGTAGCCATGAATCTCATCCACACTAAAATACCCGCGAGACCCAGTTGACCAGAATTTTTGGCTTGATCCATCAAATCTGATGCAATGTTAAACCTGGGGGGGAAATTGTATGATTGATCAACCAAGATCCAACTGAATAAACAATATCCTAAAAAATACTTTGGTAAGCACACTAAATTAGCAATGATGCTATGTTAGATGTTGATGAAGGGCAAATTTTCAAGATCGTGTCATGGATTCATTAGAAACAAAATAATATACTAAGGAATCCTCATTCAGGGAAAAATAAAAAGGGAAAAAGGGGGAAGATAAAGTTCATACCGAAAGAGACTAATTATTTGGAAAAGAATCTACACTATGACCAAAAAGCAAAAAAAAAAAAGTGAGAGGAATAACCTAGGAAACTCCCTTTGTTTACCAAATGTATGATTACTTCCTTTCATGCGTGTTTAGGAGAAGCATTATTTTCAGCCATGTTAAGAACATATATGTGTGAGCTAAACCTTTGATGTATGCATGCACATAACAGACATAACTTGGCAGTTATATTTGTGGCCCAGGAATTTGCCTTTAAGGTTACAAGTATGTTTTGGAGATTAAGTATAAATCATAGTGAAAATTTAACATAACGAGGTCATGTTTAGGCAGACAAACATGGTCACATGGGAATTGCAAATATATTCTATTTTGGATTTTAATACAACAAAGTAATTTAAATAGAGGAACAGAGCAAAGGTTATGTGATGTGAGAATAGATTACTAGGTCAAATAAAAATATCACACAAGAGGATCCATTCTCATTGGAGAACCTAGGCCATTTTGCACATCCGTTCCCACAAAGTAATAGCAAATGATTTTCCTAAAGATCCTTGAACGTTGACCATATTCTTGGATTTGATGACATATGATGATAATTCAACAAACCATTAAAAGTATTTACAAGATTACTCACCGATGCATAAAGGACTTTTGTGCCTCGCCTTCCATTTCTGCTATTTTATCCAACAAAAACTTTGCAGTACCCTTTCCATCACCAACATCCTTTCAATGGGGGAAAAATCTTATCAGTTTAGATGATAAGGTTATACAAACCAAGACAGATTGATTAAGTGGAATCTCTGTTAACAGTTTCAGAAAGTGTAACCTTTGTAATCTGCTTCTTCCCACCAAATTCAATATAAAAGTTTGAATCATTGTTCTTTATCCAGTTTCCATCTGACTTTAGGACAAACGGTATTCCTTTAAAAGTATCATCTTCAACCTCTATATCTAAGGATTGGACCTGAAAATTAGATTGATATTATTAGCTTTCTTCATCACAGATCTAAAAATAATAAGAGATTAAAATCACAACTTCAGATTAATTTTGAAGGCACCTCATATGAAGGTTGAGATGAAGAACCAGCTTTAAAAGGTGTTTCAGCGGCCTCATTCATTGTAACAGAACCAGGGGGCAGAGTACTTGCAGGGGGCACCTAAGATGACCATGGTTTTCCATGAGAGGATATAAAAAAACAGCAACTTTAACATCCAAAATCATCCCATCAGAGTTACAAATAACAAACAAATAGCCACAAACTCACCAACCACTCTCCAGGTGTTGTTCTAGATAAGGCCCAGTGAAGTGTAATAGGCATTTTGGAGTCTGTAGCCAGGTGAACCTTTATCTTTCCAGCATCCTTGGTAACAAGGACCTTAAAAATATGAAAGATTATCAAAATTAGGATCATCGTCTAAAAGAAAGAAGGACCCCCTTAAGAGAAAGAGATGACAAAGGAAGAAAACATCAATGTGATCAAAATGTCTCACCAGAAGATCATCATCAGCAAGCTTGTATATTGTCTTATTCAAAACAAGACCCTTATCATGTTCTTCCCTTTCCTTGGCATACCTTTCAATTACTCTCAGGGCCTTTGGAGTTTGTTCAACAACACTTTCAGAGACACTTTTAGCATCACTTTCAGCAATGTTTCTGTTGATCAGCTGTGTTAAGTCTCTCTTTTTCCGTTGTATTCTTTCAACACGAAAATACTTTTTCGTTTTCAATTGCTTGGCAACTTTAGTTTGTATCTCTCCTTTGATAATCTTCTTCTGTATCTCTTCCAGAGAAGAGCCCTTATCAAGTTCAGCTAGTAATTCTCTTCTTGCTTCCTCAAATTCCAACTACGTCAATTGCAAACATTGATTGCAGAAAATTTAATTAGATACAGAAAGTAATAAAATGGGAATTATAATTTTGACAATATAAGTAATTAATAATCAAAAGAAAAAAATGTAAGATTAAAAAGGATATTATAAAGTTACAAGTTGTTGTTCTGGGGAGTAGTTAGGCTTCCCAGCTTTTTCCCAACGTATATAAGCTTGAATCTGTACAAGTTCATCAGGGATGGTCTTTGTTTCTGAAACAGAAGGCTTTGTTTCTGAAACAGAAGGCTCCTTTACTTCAGTGGAATCAGTTTTTTTGGTTAGCCTCTCACGGAGGTCTTGTATAGAAGTACCTCTAGCTACTTCTTCCTGTAGTTCACGTCGAGCTGCTTCATATTCCTCCTGACATAATACGGGTAGAAATCAAATACAGGTAGTAGATGGGCAGACAAAATGTATTAGTTTCAACTCAAGCATAGTAAAAGCCATGGACCATATAGTGTGGATTTTGAATACTAACACCTCAAATTAAAGAAAAGAATTGTGATTATCAAATTCAAGCATGTGGAGCCATGGAGGGCTTTCCCTCTCATGTTGCTGAAATATCGAAAAGTGATGCTGTATAGATATCTCTTGGCTATTGTATGGAGGACTTTCTATCCTCCATATCCTTGTATTCCTCTCCATCTTAGTGATATTATTATTTTACCAAGAAAAGAATAAATAAATAAATAAATCGGCTATGTGCATATCTGCTTCATTGCTGACCTTCTCTTGCTCTGGAGTGTACAGCTGTTTACCCTTTCGTTCCCACCTTAGGTATGCTTGAACCTGTACAAGGTCTTCAGGAACTGAAACTTGTTGAAGTATCTTGTCCTTGACTCCTAACTTGATGTGAAAGTTCTCACCATTGTTTTTATACCTGTGTGTAGAAGAAAAAAGGATGATGTTCAATATCACAATCACACTAACATTTTGAGTTCAATACTGCAGAGAAAACAAGCAATACTATGTAATGCGCACCATTTATTCTGAGCTTCGTCAAGTATAAGGAACTCAATAGCTTGTGCAGCAGGTTCATCAATTTCAATTTTAAGGAAGGATGCTGAGCCAGACTAATAAGAGCAAAGTAATAGTAAAAAAAAATCAAATCTATAAGTCAATCAGAATCCTGGAAAGTGAACGGTAAACCTTTTCACTCTTCTAGTTATTAATGGAAACTCACTTTCACAAAAGGTGTTCTAAGAGCTCTGTTCTTGTAATTTTTAGTTCCATCTGGGCGACGAGAAGGAAGTACCCACTTCCTGGAAATAGGAAATAAGTATAAGTGGACAAAATCTTCCTCAAGTAACAAGATCCACTACATGTTATTACTCAATAGTCCAACTACCTAAAACAATAGAGGAACAATTACTAAACATACCCTTGACCATCACAAATAACTCCCCAATGCAAAACCAGAGAGCCACTACTACTTGAAACCTGAATATCTACTACTGTTGCACCTTCTGCTGCTGGAGAGCTAACACCAACCTGCTCCATCAATCACGAGCATCAATTAGCTGACAGATTACTACATTACATTCCCGTATTTATTATTAGTAAATAAAACTCAGTAGTTTGGGGCAGTTGTCTACCTGCAATTCGACATTTCCTTCAAGGTTGAACTTCCCTGAAAGCTGATCCATGGCCAAAAATGAGTCAATACTCAATAACATTTAATTTCAAATAAGCACATCCTACTGTCTCAGACAAAAGATATACAACACTGGCACTGTAAGCCAGTTCTTGTTATGCCTTAAGAATCAGCTGTTCTCACCTAGGGGCTAACCTTTTGCTTGAAAAAAATTGATCAAGATTGAAGAGTCTTCTCCTGAAGCTAAATATAACCAAATCTTATTTTTTGAATACTTTTAACAACATGCTTCGGCCTTTACATCACGCTTTAAAAACAAGAAACATGCCTACTTCTTTTCCCACACGTAAAAGGTAATCTGAGCTTACACCTTAATTGCAGAATTGCATTATACTAATAAGTAATAACAATGCCTCAGCATCATATAAAAAAAAAAGTGAAAATCACATTTACAATAAAAATAACATAAAATCCGAACGATGTAGCCACAAGGAACATGGTTCAATACTTCAGTAATAAGTGCTTATATAGGATACCTGAGAAGACGGATTGGTGGTTAACACAGCGCGTGGAATAACCGCTTGATGCCTGAGCTTTCCCATAGCTAACTTGCGTTTCCTGGCACAGAGCCTGTTCCCTCGGAAATTTGTCGAGAGGAGAAGCTTCTTCGGTGGATACGATCCTTTATTGGCGCTCCAAGCTTGGAATAAAGAGTTTGAAGAACCAGCCTTACTTTGATACTCCGAAACCGCTTGACAAAGCAGAGTCTGGTGGAATATACTATGGCTCACACTGTTGCTCATATTCGTGGATCCACTTCTTCCTTCTCCTTATGCTACACAAATCCAAAAAAAAACTCATGATCAACACGCCATTAATCAACGCAGATTATAGATTACACAACAAGATAACTAGAATTAGTAATTGCTGAAATCAACAATCAGCTAATATCGAACGTAAATCAATCAGAAATCGTAAAAATGCATCGATGCGAAGAAAAGAAGGATTCAAGTTCGTGAAATGGAGTGGAGACGGAAAGGAACCTTGTTGAAACAAAGCTTCTTCGGCTGGAAGCCTGGAACTGTATGAGATCGGAATCGTGTGAGATAATGAGAGAGGTGCGAGGAATGGAGAACGCGAACGAAGAAGACGAAGAAGATAATGATGATGACGACGACGACGACGACGTGGCGAAGGGGAGAGTTTTTTTTTTGTTCGCGCTTTGGAATCAGAATTCAGATTTCAGAAGTGTGATTGTGTGAATGAATCATGGATGAATGATAGCTGTTGGTTCGTTCACTCGCTCGCTCTCTTCAGTACTTACACTCCGAGATACTAATATCAATGCTGACTGACACGTGGCGGGAAATGATTGCATAGGGATCGGGCGTGGTGGGTAATCACGTGCCTGTCCCGTGGAGACTCGGCTCGTGTCAGAGAGGATACTTTCAAAGTGTTAATTTCCGATTTTTTTAGTAGTAACTTTTTCTTCATCCTTGATCTCCCCTTACTCTTTTTGGTTATTTTCGAAAATACCATTCCTCCTTTGATATTTTGTTTGATAGTTCTCACTGCTTAAATTTCTCATAATCATGTACACTTTTTCTTTTTCTTTTTTCACAATTATTATTGACCTTCCTTAGTTGAAATCGTAGGAGACATGAACATATAAGTGATTAATAATATGGAAAAGTATAGGAATCGTGGAAAAAAAATAATATATTTCATAAAAAAAGTTTAATTATTTGAATTGTTAATTATTTTTAATTAACAAAGATAAGGAGATTCGAATTCACAACCTTTTAAATTAATGGAAAAAGATTATGTCATTTGAGTTATAATGCATTGGCAATTGTTAATTATTTTGCTATAACAAGAATTTAAAATTATATATAAATATAGACAAATATGTGTTAATAATTTTACCAAAGATAGGAATGAGACTCGAATCTGCAACCTCTAAAAAAAAGAAAAAACTAGAATATGAACATTTCGAGAAATATTTTTTTATATTTATAAAATATTTTTGTTGGTTTTTAAAACTGAAGTTCAAATAATTTATTTAAAAAAAATATTCAATTATATATGACTATTTGGTTTTTTATAATTTTTTTAGTCTGACAAATTAAAAATTAATTCATTGCATATTAAAATTTTATTTAAAAATTTATTATTAACTAATAAATTATTATATTATTATATGTATAAGATGAAATTTAAATTTTTAATATTTATTTAAATAAATTAATAAATTAATTATTACATCAACCTGAATTAGTTAGCTATATATGAGTATAAATATGACTGTTTTCTTTGTCTTGAAAACAATAATAGAAAGTTGAAATCTACCCTAATACAAACCGTCATTGTATAAAAGTCTTTTAAAATTTTATGTAAATAACAAAAATGTTATATTATTACAGATTTACAGTAATAAAATATTTTGGTTTGTCTATACTCTATACTCTATTGGCTTATGTTATACCAATTTTGTAGTTTCATGCACTTGTTCGACCCCACTTTGGTAATTTTAAGAGACCGCTTTTCTAGATTCCGAGTATTTGAAGGATCGAAGATGCGTAGATATTTGATAAAATATTATGTGATCAATTCCATCGTACATTTATTTTACACATGATTAATTATGACTTTGAATCACTGAATCAAAGGTCGTATTCAAATATCTTATCCGTCACTGCATTATTATTTATACTCAATTATTAATTTATTATCTTCTCAAGATCAATAAAATCTTAATTCAACACGCTGGCAAATATTTCATTTCATTTTTGGCCGAGAATGACAACTTCCAAAGAAACTACTATTAAAAACTATAAAAACAAGTGTCATCATATAAATGAATATCATATAAACAGAAGTATATCGTCTGATCTTTAAAGTAAAACCGTTAATTATTATTACTTTATTAGTATATATAATATATTAATATATATGTTTATCAATCATCACGGAGAAAATGTGGGATGCAAACAGAATTAGGTGTAAGCATTACAAAAGGTACACAGTGGTGTTGAAAATGAAGAGCTTTCACAAGTGAGGAGCTAGAAAATAAAGCAAAGTTGATAAGAACACAAAAATGGAAAAAATGATTTGTGGTTAGTCACATGAAAACGGACGGTAGCAAAACATTAAGATGAGAGACACTTACCCAACCACACAAGCAAAGCCAAACTCATTTGTTAACTTTATTTTTGTTGAGGTATGGCCTTGGGGTTGTGATTTTGTTTTATTTGAATCCCTTTTAATTTGCGACGAATTGTGTGTTTTTGAATTTTAGTTTGTAAACAAAAATTTGCATAAAATTAATTTTACAAACTTGATTTTAATAAAAAATAAATTTGTGTTAAAGTGATTTAATTATTGTACTTTGATTCTTGAAATCTTGAAAAAAGTAATCATGGATATTTGAATCCCTTTTAATTTGCGGCGAACTGTATCATAAGCATCTTGATTGTTTGTTCATTGACTCATTTAAATCATACTGAATTATTTTAGATGCTCAAAAACAGCCTAAAATGGGAAAGAGGATTGAAGAAGAAAAGAATCCTGAAATAAGTAACTTTTCTTTCTAGAGAGAAGGAATCCAAAAATAGTATTGAGAAGATGAATGAATATAATTGATACAGATATTTATAATGCAATCATGTAGTTGTAGAATGCAAGTCACCCATATGAAAAATAATATACCCGACACATGGATCGGGCCGATTTTAGTTAGATTTGGATATGATTCTAAAATTTTATTGAGTTTATTTTTAAACAATATATTCATTTTTAAATTAATTCAAAATAAATATGTTTAAATTGAGTTAGTTCAATATATAATTAATGTATACTATTTTGGTAATTATATATAACAAATTAATAAAATTTTATATTTGAATATTAAATTTAGGATAAAGCAAAAATAACAATATATAGTATAAAAATATAATACTTTATTACTAATCTTACTATAAAGTATGTGTTTTAATTATGAAACATGACTTTTGGCTAAGTCAAGTTTACCAGAAGTATAACTTGAACTCGATTTCAAAAATAACATAAATACAAATGATAAATCTAAACTTGACAAAAATAAATTTTGGATTCGACTAAATCTTGAACACCTTTATTGACAAGTATTTTTCGTATAAAATTTTCAAAAATTAATACTACATGATAAAGTTATGACAAAATCCATTTAAAATACATTTGGCATAATTGATTAAATTTCATTAAAGGAGCCTAAATATTATTGGAACTTAATCTAAACGGGAGTAAAAAAATTTTAAATAAACATTTTAGATTCCAAATGTGAAGTTGTAAATGAAATGACTTATACATGTGAGAATTTTCTAGGCTTCGTTTTCCGCCCTAACTTAAAATAAAGTTCAATTAGAAGTAGTGTATTTTTGTTGAGCTAGCTCTCATATACAAAGGTTTTTTTAAATGAAAAGAAAATTCAGGTTTACACGTTTAGATAGAATTCTGCTAAGTAGAACGGGAGTGTAAATAATGTGAATAACGGGTTGGACTCTTAGGTTCAAATGACCAAGAAAAAAGAATCCTAACCTAATTATTCATTTATAATTTCACTTTCACATTTTATCTCCATTAAATCTTAATTTTATCTTTTCCAACGCCATCACCTCCTGTACCATTATCCACCGTCATCGGTCACAAAGTTTTTATGTACCGCTGCATTGCGTTTTTACAGTGCACCGCCGCTCCACCTACATGGTTTGTCGTTGCTACCTCTCCCTCCACGTCGCGCCGCCGCGTCTCTTCCTCTTACCTCACATGCTGCTGTTCATCCGCCTTTGAAGCTTCAAAGCGGGACCTCTTCCTCTACCTCGTCGCGCTGGAATCTTCGTTCTATCACTGTTCCAACGCTGCATCTCTGGCCAACCCTCTACGTCGCGCCATCGAGTCTTCCCTATTTTCCACCATGTGTCACTAGTATTCATTCACTCCATTAGTATACAATAGATTAGTATATAGTATACAGTTAGGATTTTATATTAATGAGTGTTAGAGTATAATTAGGATTAATTAGCATCAATTATAATTATTTAGCATATCTGTATATTTATTATAGGATATTACACTTTTATTACTTTGATTCTTCTAGCATTTATATATAGCCTTGTATATTTTATTATTTTCAATTCACTAAACAATAGACAACCCTTTCTTCAGATTACTCTCTTGTTTCTAACATGGTATCAAGAGCATAGGTTTTTTTTCCAAGAAAAATCATTCCTAGCCTTTCATGTTTTCTTCTTCCGACAACCTCTTTGTACCTGTTTTCGATCTCTTTCCCAATGTTTTCCTTTGTTAGTGACCACCCCATTCTCTTCGTCTTGTCGTCCGAAGTCCAACGAGCCCAACCACGTCGCCGGAAACGCCCTAATGCGCTGCCACGTGCCGCCATAAGATCCTTACCCGCCATCACCTTTTCTTCATTCTAGACGCATCCAGAACTGTTGATCTGCATTCCAAATCAATGCTCCAAAACTGTCCACATGTCGAAGACACATAGCTTCAATCAACCCGCGCTCCACATCCGCGCTCTAGCTCACTGTCGTGTCATCCTTAACGTGTTTTTTTCTCCAATTTAGCATCGTCACGTGTCTTCTTCTGCTGATGTGGCTGCTGACATGGCAAACAATGGGACCCTCTTTAAGATTTTTTGGTGAGTTTTTTTTTCCGATTTGCCCTCTGTTTTCTCAATTTTTGTCCTGATTTTGCAGTTTCTTCTCTCTTTCGTCTTTGTCTCTACTATTATAAAAAATCGAATATTTTTCAGCCTATAGACAAGCAAGGGTAAATTTTGCTGAAATTGTCATCGTTTTTGTCACCTACTCCCAGATTGCTCCTCTATTGAATGTTGAAAGTGCAAGCATAAAGGACATATTGGCTTTAATTTCTCAATATTGTGTTGCCATTATTGCAAACTCTCGGGACATTTAATTATTACATGTCCTACTCGTCCACTACATTCTAATCGAATCAAGTATCATTCTCGTCCCAACTTCTCAAAAAATGTGTCTACTTCTGCTGCTACTGCTACTGAATCTATCAGATATGCTTCTCTCAACCCATCTTCTGTCTCTCTATCTGATATTACGTCTCTTTTTAAGTATCTTTTCTTCTCTTCTGGTAATACTCCTGCTATTTTTTCCACTCCTCCAGGTAATTCTAAATGGTATTTTGATTCCGGTTGCTTTCATCATATGTCTCCTTTATGTCCTCTTTTTCTCATCTTTGTCTACCACTACAAATGCGCCATCTGTCAACACTGTTGATGGTTCCTTCTTGCATGTGACATATAAGTGTTTTATTTCACAGTCAAATCTTAATCTCCCTAATAGTAATTTTATTCCAAAATTAAACTTTAATATTATTTCTGTTGGTCAACTTGTTGATCTCAATTTTGATGTCAACTTTTCTATTTCTGATTGCCGCGTGCAGGATCATCGGACGGGACAAATCATCGGAACTGGGTGTAATATCGGAAGGTTGTTTGAACTTGAGAATCTTCATATTCCTCATACGTCAAATCTCTATGTTTTTTCTTCTCCATCTACCTTTTACTTGTGGCATCACCGTCTTGCCCACGGTTCCTTAGAAAAATTGCGTTCTCTTGTGTCTAACAGTGTTTTAGGCCAGATTGATAATGAGTCTTTTGATTGTATTTCTTGTCAAACGGCAAATCAACCAGCTTTATCTTTTCACAATAATTCGTCTCTTGCTTGCTCTTCTTTTAATCTTATCCACTTTGATGTTTGGGGCTCTGCTCCTACCACTTCTATGGGAGAGGCTCAATACTTTGTAGTTTTTAGTAATGATTATTCACGCTTTACTTGGTTTATTTAATGATTAATTGACATGAGCTGCCTCGGATTTATATTAACTTTGTCACTATGATTAAAACTTAGTTTTCTAAAGTCATTAAAGTTTTTCAACATGATAATGTTGTGGAATACCATGACTCCAAACTTTTAAATTTTCTTGTTGAACATGGTACTTTGTTTGAGTTTTTTTGCCCTAGTACGTCTCAACAAAATGGACGGGTTGAATGCAAACACCATCACATTCTTGACTCTATTCGTGCAATGCTTATTTCTTCTGTATGTCCTGAGCGTACTTGGGGTGAAAATGTTCTCACTATTGTCCATGTTATCAATATACTTCCTTCTTCTATCATTTGTAATATTACTCCCTTTGGCGTCTTTATCATACTTTTCCAGATTACAATTCTCTTCGAGTTTTTGGTTGTGTCTGTTTTGTTCTTCTTCAACCTCATGAACATAGTAAATTTGAACCTCGGTCTCGCATGTGCTGTTTTCTTGGTTATGGCACTGAACACAAAGGTTATCGTTGTTGAGATCCTCTCTCTAGACGTATTTGTATCTCTCGCCATGTTGTATTCTGGGAGCATTACATGTTTTCTAGGTTCTCTTTATTTGAGTTCATTCCTCCTACTCAGTTACCATTTTTCAATAACCCAAATGTTAATCTTTTTTCTAGTGATGATTCTACAATTTCTATCTCAAGTTAACCTCTCGAGCCACATACTTTTCCGCCTTCGCCTTCTGCCGATGATTCCAGACCGGACGATGATCCTACTCCTGCTGTCATGCCTCCTCCTTTCCATTGTTCTTATAGAATAAGAAATCCACCTCCTCATATTCTTGATTATCATTTTTTTCTACTATTTTTCATCACCATGAACCTAAGTCATTTCGAGAAGCCTCCACAAATTCAAATTGGTAGCAAGCAATATAGGAAGAAATTCAGGCACTTGAAAAAAGCACACACTTGAGACTTGGTTGATCCTCTTTCTGATCACAAAATTGTGGGTAGTAGATGAGTATACAAGATCAAGAGTTGCTCTGATGGTTCTATTGACCGTTATAAGGCACGGTTGGATGCTCAAGGATGTACGCAAGAGTATGGTATTTATTATGAAGAGATTTTTGCTCATGTTGCTTGTCTCACATCTGTTCGCGCTCTCCTTGCTATTAATGTCGTCAAAAAATGGTATCTCAGTAAATGGATGTGAAGAATGCATTTCTTAATAGGGATTTGAAAAAGAAGGTCTATATGAAACCACCATCGGGATATCCTTATCCTTCTAGCAAAGTCTGTCTCCTTCATAAGGCACTTATGGTCTTAAGCAAGCTCTTCGTGAATGGTTTGACAAGTTCAGTACCATTATATGTAATCTCGGTTTTACTTGTAGCCTTTATGAGAATGCTCTCTTTATTTGTAAAAGTAAATGTGGGGTTGTTCTTTTACTTTTGTATGTTGATGACATGATCATTATTGGAGACGATGTTGATGGTATCTCTGATCTTAAAGCATCCCTTCACAACCCTTTTGAGATGAAATATCTTGGTTCTCTCAGTTATTTTCTTGGCCTTGAAGTCATTTCCTCAGATGACGACATCTATCTCTCTCAAGCTAAGTATGCTTCTGACCTTCTTGCTCGAGCCGGATTACAGATAGTGGCACTAAGTCTATTCCTCTTGAGCCTAATGTTTGATTTACTCCTATGGATGGCTCTATTTTGGATAATCCAAATCTTTATTGACAGTTAGTTGGAGGTCTTGTCTACTTGACTGCCACACAACCAGACATTGCCTATCCATTTCATGTTCATAGCCAGTTCTTGTCAACTCCTCGTACTACTCACTATGTTGCAGTTCTTTGCATTCTTCGCTACATTAAAGGTACTCTGTTTCATGGTCTTCACTTTTCTGCCCACTAATCCTTAACTCTTGAGGCGTACTCAAATGCTAATTGGCTGATGATTCAACTGATCGTCGTTCTACTAGTGGTTATTGTTTGTTTCTTGGTGGCTCTCTCATTTCCTGGCGAGCCAAAAAATAAACATTCACTGCTCGATCAAGCACTGAAACTAAATATCATGCTCTTGCTGACACCACTGCGGAGGTTGTCTCGATTCATTGGCTTCTCGAAGACTTGGGTGCCCCTCAGTCGTCTCCAACTGATGTTTATTGTGACAACCGTAGTGCTATTCAGATTGCTCATAATTATGTTGTTCATTAACACATCAAATACATTGAGATTGATTGCCATTTTGTCTGATAACATCTCCTTATTGACGTTGTTCGTCTCGTAGTTGTTGGGACTCTGGATCAGACTGCTGATATCTTCATGAAAACTCATCATCCTACTCGTTTCTGGACTCTAGTGTCCAAACTCAAGATGGTACCTTTAACTCTCACTTGAGGTTGAGGGGGATGTTAGAGTATAATTAGGATTAATTAGCATCAATTATAATTATTTAGCATATATGTATATTTATTATAGGATATTATGCTTTTATTACTTTGATTCTTCTAACATCAATATATAGCCTTATATATTGTATTATTATTCAACTCACTGAATAATAGACAACCTTTTTTTCAATTTATTCTTGTTTTTAATACAGAAGATGTTTCTTTTCACTGCCATTATCAAAAACGGACACAAGAGGTTACGCCCTTCTTCTTTGCAGAATTCGTCGTCGACTCCGAACTGCCTTGGCGACACCAGTAAGCAGCAAATCGGTGAATTGGAAGGGTTGTCAGTGGAGGGACACAGACAAACCGGGCAACAACCGCACAAGGACAAGCAAGTCTCAGGGGGATATGATGGTGGATCTTCATCATCTCGTTAGGAACTTCAGCTGAGGTTGGTCCTTTTTACAATACAATTATTTTATAGATTATTTAGATTTAAGCTTTCTATTTTGGAATATTAGAGGGGCCTCTAATAAATTGGCCCGGGTTCATAATAAGAAGTTAGCGAATAAATTTCAACCTACTTTTTTCATTCTATTTGAAACCCATATTGCTTTCGAGAGGATGAAATATTTTTGGAATAATCTAGGTTACCAGGGTGTTGGTATTGTTGAGGCTAATGGTCATAGTGGGGTATCTGGGTTCTATGTTCTAATTCAAATATTTCTGTGAGAGTATTGGATGTAGTTGATCAATGTATCAGTTTTGAAATCACTATGGGTAATACATCTAGTTACTGCAGTGTGGTGTATGCTAATTCGCATATACATCGGCGTAAAGAACTGTGGGGTGACTTGACAAAGATTGCTAATATGATCCACAGACCTTGGATTGTGTTAAGGGACTTTAATGATGTTCTGTTGCAGAGTAAAGTTAGAATGGGGCAGTTTAGACTTGCCAGAGCAGAACAATTTGCAGAAACATTGGAGGATTGTGGGCTGTTTGATATGGGGCTATTGGGAGAAGATTCACTTGGTACAGGAAGGTGAAAGGTGGGGTGCAGGTGGCTAAGAAGCTTGATAGAGCAGTCATCAACTAGGACTGGCGACTAATGTTTCCGGAGGCTTATACTAAGGTGCTGGCGTGCCTTCACTCTGATAATTGCCCATTGTTCACTAGGTGCAAGATGGCAGAGAGGGCTACCAAGGGCCATCGTCCGTTCAGATTCCAGGCTGCATGGATGACTCATCCTCTTTATAGGAATGTTGTTGATACAGCTTGGAATAGAGGAGCCCCGGATGTAGTCAAATGTTTGCTGGAGGTTCAAAAAGATGCAACTAGCTTCAATAAAAAGGTTTTTAGCAATATTTTTTTAAGAAAAGGGAGTTAGAGAGGCTTTTGAATGACGTTCAGATTACTCTGGAGAGTCGAGAGGATCAACAACTTAGGATCAAAGAGCAAGTTTTGCATCAGGAACTGAATGCTGTCCTTCTTCAAGAAGAGCTGTTATGGTATCAAAAATCTAGAGAACAATGGGTGAGATGTGGAGGCAAAAATACAAAATTTTTTCATCTACAAACAGTTATCAGGAGAAAGAGGAACAAAATTCATAGGTTATTTTTAAAGGATGGGTCTTGGGCCACGAAGACTACGACTCTAGAAATGGCGGCAAATTCTTTCTTTCAAAAATTCTTTTCTACAAGGGAAGATCTTGACCTGGACGCCATGGGGCCTTTTCCTTGCCCGTCTCTTAGTACTGAGACTTGTCAAAAGTTAGTGGAACCAGTGATGTCTGAAGAGGTTAAAAGAGCTGTGATGACCATGAGTTCGTTTAAAGCCCCAGGGCCAAATGAATTTCAAGCAATTTTCTAAAAGAGTTCTGGGACTCTCTTAGCAACGATATGTGTGGACTGGTCAAGCGAGCCTTTGAGGGTGAGCCAATGAATGCGGCAATTTTTGATACTCTCATTGTTCTAATTCCTAAAGTGGAAGTTCCCTCTTCCTTACGGGAGTTTCGGCCTATTAGCTTATGTAATGTAATTTATAAAATTGTCACAAAGGTTCTAGTTAACAGGTTCAGACCTTTCCTGTCGGAGATCATTGGTCTTTTGCAAGGAGGGTTCATTTCAGGAAGAGGAACAACAGAGAATATTATCATTGCTCAGGAGATTATGCACTTCATGATGAACACCAAGTCTCGAAAAGGGACCATGGCATTCAAGATTGATTTGGAAAAAGCTTATGACAGGGTAGACTGGCATTTTTTGGAAGCTACTTTGGTCCGGTTTGGGTTTTCAAAGGCTACCATTAATCTTATATTGAATTGTGTGACTTCCTCTTCGTTGGTAATTTTGTGGAATGGGAACAGGCTCCAAAATTTCAATTTGAAGAGAGGGTTGAGGCAAGGAGATCCTATGTCTCCTTATCTATTTGTACTCTGTATGGAAATGCTTGCCTACTTTATTTCTCATAGAGTTTTCCAAGGTTTGTGGAACCCAGTTGCGGTTTCTAGGACCGGACCACGACTCTCTCATTTGATATTTGCAGATGATCTTTTGCTTTTCTTTAAGGCATCAAAAGCTCAAGTAATAGAGGTCATGCATTGTTTGGACTTGTTTTCTAGAGCGTCAGGTTTAAAGGTAAATCTTCATAAGTCAAAGGCCCAGTGTTCCAAGAGGGTGTCGGAGAGGTAAAAAGAGGTTCTCCCAGGGGTCTCTAACATCCGGTTCTGCAATGATTTGGGTAAATACCTGGGAATTAACATCGGTCATGCCAAAGCTTCTAGGAAGACGGCTCAGGAGGTTATTGAAAAAATTTTGAGAAAGCTCTCCAGTTGGAAAGGACGCCTACTGAATAAGGCAGGGAGGCTTTGTCTTGTTAAATCAGTTATGGCCTCTATCCCAGTTTATGAAATGCAAATTTCTCTTCTCCTGAAGTATGCATGTAATAAAATTGATTCCTTGATGAGACAGTTCTTGTGAAAAGGCCAAGCGACTGGAAAAGGGCTGCCTCTGGTCAGGTGGGAGGTCGCCATAACTCCTAAAAAGGTAGGAGGATTGGGTATTAAGGATACTTACTGTGCTAACATGGCGCTTCTGGGAAAGTTGGTATGGAATTGTCTAAATAATAGTGAGAAGTTATGGGTGCAGGTTCTGAAGCATAAATATCTCAGGAATCAATCTGGTATGAACAGAAACAGTAGAAATTCTTCATCGGCTACCTGGAAGAATATTGTTAGTGCTTATGAGCATATCAAGGAAGGGCTTCATTGGAATATTGGAGATGTCCACAGATCAGTTTGGTATGATGAGTGGACTCCTTTTGGTAAGCTTTGCAACCTTGTTCCTTATGTACATATTTCTGAATCAGATTTCATGGTGGCTGACTTATGGAAAGGGGTGTCTTGGGAAGTTGATAGTCTTGCCACGCCTATTCCACATGAGATTAAGCAGTTTATTTGTGGTCTGAGATATCCTAGTTCGACTGAGTTGGAGCCACAGTGGGAGTAGTAGCCTGCAGCAACAAAAAAGTATAGTGCAAGGGATGGTTACATATGGTTATTAAAGAAAATATTAAATTGGAATGCCAATAGTAATTGGAACTGGTTGTGGAACACAAACATTCCAGAAAAGTTCAAATTTACTATGTGGCTTGGCTTACATTATGCTCTACTAACTGAGACCTTTCGATTCAAGCGGCATTTAGCTTCTTCAGATATGTGTAAGAGATGTAACAAGGCGCAGGAGACTATGGAGCATTGCCTTAGAGACTGTGAATTATCAAAGGCAATTTGGTATATGTTGGATCCTAGTATCTTGGACTCGACGGCTGGTACTGCTCTTGAAGAGTGGTTTCGGAAGGCCTTGGCTAACAATGAGGCGTCCTTTGGTGCAGGACTTTGGTGGGTATTAAGACATAGATGCAATGACATATTCAATACTGACAACCCTTGGACAGACCACAAGGTTGTTGCCTTGGCCAGAATTACCGCCAAGGACTTACATGTTTACAAGAATCGAAACAATGCCTTTAGGTCTCTCCGAAATTGCCTGTGTTGGGAACCACTGGTAGGCAATAGTTTTAAAGTTAATTGTGATGCAAGCTTGTATATGGATTCAAATTTAGCGGGATTTGGGTGTATTATTAGAGATTCTAAGGGAGATTGGATCTCGGGCTGCTCTGGAAGCATTCCCCCTTGGTCTATAATCAGATGTGAATTATTTGCTGTTTGGAGGGGGCTGGTTTTAGCTTGGAATTGCGGTTTGAGGGATATTATATGTGAAACGGATTGCCTTGACATTCTGCCCATCATGCATGAGCTTACAAGTGGGTATTCATCTGAAGTAATAGATTTGGTTCACAAGATTCAGGAACTTTTATCTCGTCCTTGGCTTGTTCACGTTGAATGGGTGTCCCGAGAAGCAAATAGAGTTGCGGATTGGATGGCTAAATATGGTGCCAAGAGTAACTCTAATCATGTTATTTGGTCTGAGCCTTGTGTTGATCTCCAACAAATCATCCGCTCGAATTTAGGATAGTTTTTGCTTTATTTTTTTCCTTGTTTAGACACCAAAAAACTGTGCTTCTTTTTATATGCCATGGATATCTCTTTTTGTGCATATAAGATATTGGATGTTTCTTTTTATATTACTGGATGTTTCTTTTCTATTCATGTATTATACTGGATATTTCTTTTTAACGTGCACCTAGTGTTAGATCTCCGGCGGCGACGACAAACTGTGGAAACGGAGACAGGACGCGATGTGACGGTGCGATGAGAGAGAACGGGACGTAGTGTGAATGTGTATTTAGAGAAAGTTAGGTTGTCTAATCCTAATTATTCAAATTTAAGAATATAATTATTTTTAATTAATTAAAAATATAATCTTTAAAATTAATTTAATATTCTTTTTTGGGTAAAAAAACCAAAATAAACCAGGTTGGGAAAGAATTTACCCAAATCAGCCAAAACCAAAATTTTTTTCCGCAATCAACCAATGACCATAATAATGTAATTCGAATCAACAAGATTCGAACCAAGATTGTAAGTAATTCGAAACAACTTGCTTCGAACTATGTATAAATGGTGTTGCATGTAATTCGAATCAACTAGTATCGAATTAGAGAGGAGTAAATCGAAGTGACTTGATTCGAATTACTAGGCAAACCTGAGATTAGAGAGTTCGAATCATATTGATTCGAATTACTAGGTTAACGTGAGTTTAGGGAGTTCGAATCAAGTTGATTCGAATTATTCAATGTTGTTGACATGAGATAATTCGAATTAAGTTGATTCGAATTACTAGTGAGTTGCCTATATAAGAAGTTCGAACCAATCTCATTCGAATCAGTTTTCGTTCCTCATACCCCACCAAATCCCAGAGAAAACGACCCAGAATCTGTTCAGGCAAGAACTCGAGAGGCATATTGACGAGATGGGGGACGATCCGGGAAGGCTGTATCGTTTGGATGGAGTCGCTCATATCGCCGGGGTGATCAACGACGAGGTTAGTGGTTTTGTTAGTGGTATATGTTTAGTGGTTTTTGTTGTTAGAATGTTAATGGTTTATTGAAGTTGTATTGCTAGTGATCTATATAAGTGGTATTGCATGCGGTTTTGTATAGTGGTTTTCTATGTGGTTTTGTTTATTGGTTTTTGTTGTTAGTATATCTTAATGGTTTATTGAAGTGGTATTGCTAGTGGTTTATATAAGTGGTATTGCATGCGATTTTGTATCGTGGGGTTCTATGCGGTTTTGTTGATGGTTTTGTTTAGTGGTTTTTGTTGTTAGTATATGTTAATGGTTTATTGAAGTGGTATTGCTAGTGGTTTATATAAGTGGTATTGCATGCGATTTTGTATAGTTGTTTTCTATGCGATTTTTTTTATGGTTTTATTTAGTGGTTTTTGTTGTTAGTTTATGTTAATGGTTTATTGAAGTGGTATTGCTAGTGCTTTATTAAAGTGGTGTTGCTAGTGGTTTATATAAGAGGTTTTGCATGCGGTTTTGTTGATGGTTTAAGTTTAGTGGTTTATTAGCTGTTTATGTTTATATTTGTATTTGTAACCGGTTTTTGAATCTGTTCTAATCATGTGTTCCGTGTATTGCACAGCCCCGGCGTTGCATATCGAGTATGCGGCGCCAGTAGGGAATGCGGCTCGATGAGTGGTACGTTTCGTACTTGCAGATGGCTGGATTATACCATCTTGCGAGACTGAACGACAGATAGTTCTGACTAGACGAGCCGCTTGTGAGTGCATTCATCGAAAGGTGGCGTCCGGAGACACACACTTTCCACATGCCTTTCGAGGAGTGTACCATCACACTTCAGAACGTGGCTTACCAGTTGGGTTTGCCAGTGGACGGACATTACGTCAACGGTTGCCTTACGGATTTCCATGTATATATACAGGGTGGCCGGCCAGCTTGGCAGTGGTTCCAGGAGTTACTCGGTGTGTTACCTCCCCCGAGCCAAATTCAAAAGTTCGCTGTGAACTGCAGCTGGTTCCAGGAGATCTTTGGAGAGTGCCCCAAAGGGGCCGATGAGGCGACAGTTAGGCGCTTTACCCGTGCCTATATCATGATATTGTTGGGCACGCAGTTGTTTGCAGACAAGTCAGGTAATCGTATTTACATCAGATGCCTACGGTACTTGGCTAGTCTTGAGGAGATGGGTGGCTACAGTTGGGGGTCGGTGGCGCTTGCATGGTTGTACCGATGTATGTGCCGAGTGGCCAACAGATATGTCGTGAAATTAGCTGAGCCATTACAGTTACTTCAGTCTTGGATCTTTTGGCGGTTTCCTAGATTTCGGCCCGATGGGTATGATACGTTTAGCTGGCCCCTGGCATCTAGGTACGACTATGTCATTATATTATGTTTACTTATTCTATGAATTTAAGTTCTCGCCTGAAATTTTATACTAGTTCGTCACCTTAATTTCTGACTTCGTATCATAACGACCTTTGCAGGTGGTCAGGTTACAATCCTAGCGTTAGCAAGAAGGGACCTCGGGTGCAGATGACTCGGTTGAGGATCGACATGTTACATGCTAGGAATGTAAGTATGCATAAAACATTTGCCTAGTCAACGTAAGTTTATTTATTGCTAAATTTCTCTTCTAATGTATTCATGTTTAAATTTTCAGTTTATATGGATGCCATATAGCACACCCGACGTCCTCCAGGTTGTCCATCCGGAGGTGTTGCAGCCTCGTCATATGGCCTTATGGCGTTCTGTGACGTCGCTGATATATTTCGCGGTGGTTGAGTGGCACCAGGTTGATAGCGTGTTACCTCAGTTTGAAGGCGTACAAGCTTGTCCTGACCCGCCCTAAACATCGGCTTCTTGATGTCGAAGGACGGTAGAGGGGGTGATTGTTGGTTCCCGCACCATCTGCAACACTGGCATCTTCACTGGGAGACACGTGCGGACCACGTCCTTCGGTTTGATGTTGTTGCCGACCCGGGTCTTTCACATGACTTCTTAGATTGGTGACGTCAGCACGGAAAGAGATTTTTGTCACCAGAGATGTACTTGGGGGATCCTAGAGACATTCCTATTCCAGTGGAGGCGACACAGAGGGGTGTCGGTAGAGTTTCCGACATGGACCAAGTCGATGACGTACCTGATAGGCGTCGGATTGACAGGAGAGCTTGCGTTGGGACACGACGTAGCGACCGGGAGTGGAGGTGGCTGGACCAGGCTATAGAGGATGATGACCAGGCAGGTAGGGGTCGTGGTCGACGACGAGGTCGTGAGGGCAGACGAAGAGGGCCTGCAAACCACCACGTTGGAGGTGATCCTCGTGACGATGTCGTTCCAGGAGGGGTTGCTCAGGGGGTTGTTATACCCGATGCTGGCGGAGCTGGTGGACAGTTGTATGGGTCTGGTATGGGAGATCCTTTGGCACCTGTTGACGCTGGAATAGGAGAGGGGCCATTCGGAGATTACTTCGTCGATGTCCCCGGTCACGACCAGACGCTTCAGGAGAGTACACCTTGGGTGAGTCCGAGTACACTTTGTTGCCGGTGATACTCTTGATGTGGACTACGGTGGGGAGCATTTTCTAGATGAGATCACTGCCATCATGCAGGAGGATGAGGCTGGTCATCAAGGGGGTCAGACGACGGGCTCACAGGCACATTTAGATGTAGATCTAAATGAGCCTCCATCCGTACCTCAGACTGAGCATTTTGCCCTGGGCGGTACACCACTATCAGCAGTTTCTGCTGGGTCACACTTAGTTGCCAGGCCTTCTTCATCCCGGCCGTTACATGTCCATCCTACCAGAGTTGCACAGACACCCCAGGATGAGGAGGAGGATGACATAGAGGATGAGGAGCCGCTAATCCGGAGAGGTCACAGGACACGAGTTCCTCGCCGTTGTTTCACGGGATCGCACCTTTTTAGATGATTTGTTTAGTGTGTAATTTGTTACTTAATTGTCGGTGTCGAGTGCTACAAACTGATCTTTATGTATTTCCGTTATCACTGTTGTATCGTATGGTCATTTACTTTATCAGATGAAGTCTGTATGTTTATTGGTGGTTAGATTGTATCAGTCACTATGAGAACTATATTACTGTGCTTATTTATGTTAGTTCCATTACTTACCTTGCAAAATCCAATTTAATGTTTATACTACGTACTTTATCATGGAATATTAAATTTTTTAGTAGATCACAGTCGTTATAAACAACAGACATACAATGCATTTGCAACTACAACATTTTTTCCCTTACAAAACTAAAACTCCAAACATAGGACAATAATAAATCAAACAACATAAAACCAACCCTACCCATCTATGACTGTCCTCCCTGGCTACCTCCGACCTATGGCCAGCTCCGACGAGTGTGTCTGGGTTGCCGACATAACCCGCATCTCTTAGGCCGGTTTGGATCTGCCTCGTCCATGTTTGTCCGTATCCGAGTAGACCTGGGACGACCCTCCCTTGCACGCCTCTTGTTCGGGTCCGGTATTACCGTCGGCCCATCATATGGTGGCCAGAAACCCTCTGGGATTGGAGGTCTAAATCCCATATGATAAACACTGAAAACGTTACTGAGTCGATAGACAGGGTGGACGTAGGAGTGCCAAGTGACTCGTGAGTAGGCACAACATGCCAGTGCGTGCGGACAAGGGAAATGAAGTGCCTGGAAGTATCCGCAATCACATGTCTGAGATCCGAGTGAGACCCTGTAGCTACCAAGGGAGAAAGAACCAGTAGTAGTGGTCTCTGCGACCGTGTACTCGGAGTTGTCCCTGTCATACAAAGTAACTGTGAAGCAACTTGCCGTCTTCAAGTTGGCCTCAATACATTTAACAATGTGTTGACTGAATTGTTGTTCGGTACCCAGCTGGGCCTGCGCCTCTCTCACCTTGCGTACAAAAAGTTTGGCCAACCGACCATACGTTGCTTTCACCAAGGAGCATACAGGAAGGTTCCTCACACCCTTGAGAATTGAATTCACACACTCATATATATTCGTCGTCATGTGACCGAATCTCCAGCCCTCATCACAATACTGTGTCCACAATGAATACTCAATCCGGTTTGTCCAATCACACATCGCCGGATCCTCAGAGCGAAGAATATCAAACCAGTAATGGAACTCGACCTCCGTTTTAGCATCGGCAGCGTTCACGAGAAGCCTCCTTGCATCTTTACCCTTGAAGGTGAGGGCGAAATTTGCCGCTACGTGACGAATGTAGAAAGCTCAGTATACAGCCGGAGGTAGCCAGCCCCCATCGGGAGCCTCAAGGGCGGCCTTGATGCCGTTATGCCTGTCAGAGATAACGAGCAGACCCGGCTATGGTGTAACGTGCTGACGGAGGTGCGAGAGAAAGAATGACCAAGACTCAGCATTCTCACCCTCGACTAGTGCGAATGCAACAGGGAGTATGTTGGAGTTCCCGTCCTGTGCAATCGCAACAAGCAGAGTACCCCCATACTTGCCATATAGATGGGTCCCATCAATACTAACCAATGGCTTGCAATGACGAAATGCCTCGATACACGGTGAAAAAGTCCAGAACAGTTTGTGAAAGTATGCCTTAGATTCGTCCAGCTGTCCCCCAACTCGAACAGGGCTAGTCCGAAGAACTGCAATAGAACCAAGCATCGTCACCTGCACTCCTAACATCCACCTTGGGAGCTCGTTGTAAGACTCATCCCAGTCACCATAAATGAGCACAACAGCCTTCTGCTTCGCTATCCAAACCCTCCTGTAGGTCGGCCTGAACCCATAGTGCGAGGCAGTCGCATTTAGGAGCACCTTAATGCTAACAGATGCATTTGCTCTAACCATTGGCATAATGAATGCCGATATCACATGATAATCCAAACTCCTGTGATCGCTGGAGATAGAGCTGGCGAGACAAGTATGCAGTCCATTGTACCGTTTGACCTCCCAAATGCCCTTGCGCTGCCGGAGACTTAGCTGAATCAACCATGTGCACCCATTCCCAAACTCAGAACACTTGCCAACGTAACGGCAATAATCAGACTCCACAACCTTATACTGTACACCTCGGCGGATGCTGTAAGTCTTCACACTTAACAGGGCATCCTCCTTATCCTGAAATTGCTGACCAATCTGGAACTCTGTCATACCAGCTGACCCTTCTGCATCTCTTGCGCCAAATCCTGCAACCTCGCAAGGTACCCCCAGCTGCCTCATGGCATCCAGGTCCAAAGATAAAAAATGTGGAGGGTACTGCTGTGTGCCAGAGCTAGAGCCACCACTGGCACCGGCATGCTCACTGGCTCCGATATCATCGGCACTATCATCAGCAATCATATCCGACTCGACATCATCGTCCTCTACATCATCAAACAATTCATCTTCAGCCCCAGCCGGTGCAGCACAGTGTACAGAGGTAGATACAAGTTTTGCTGTTCCAACCTCGTCGCCAACACTGCCGTTGAAATCAACAACGAACGAAGGGGAGGCGACAGACGGGGCTGGTGGCTCGTACGCAGGGACTGCGGAAGATGCAAAGGCAGGACTTGAGCTAGAACCGGCAACCGTCGCTAAAGTATGGTATTCCGGTTCGAACCCCCCGAGTTGGACACCACATCAACCAGCTTTGCCAACAGCTCCGGTGTCCGCACTTCGGGAAACTGCCGGCGACAAAGATACATGACCTGCAGGTCCTCATCACTCCCGATCGTGAAGCAATCATACTTCATGGTATCTTGGAGCACCATGATTGGAATGCGATAGAAAAACTTCTTAACACGTTTGACACCTTCCAGACCAAGTTTCTGCAATACAGACCTAGCAAGGTCATCATAGCTCGTCGTAGAACTCACGATAATACAGAGAGGATCCTTATCGGTGAACTTGACACCTGACCAAGTTTTCCTCTTAATCGATCCTCTGTGGTGAACCAACACTATAAAACTGTCCTCACCAGTCATATGACCCCTCAATATTGAGAGCAACTCACGTTCATCACGTATATATACAGGTTTGGAACACACTAATTCGAAACAACCTAATTCGAACTATTTATACATAATTCGAATCAACATGATTCGAACTCCATTTAGACTCGTTTCCCTACTAATTCGAATTGACTTAATTCGATTTACCCCTACATAATTCGAATCTACTTGATTCGAATTACATGCAATTCCTTTCAAAGGCAATTCGAATCAAGTTGCTTCAAATTACTTGCATTTGCAGTTCGAATCATGTTGATTCGAATTATATATGTTTGTTCGTTGATGGATTGCTAAAAAAATTTTTGTTTTGGCTGATTTGGATAATAAAATTCTCCCATTAATTTATTTAAATTTTTTACCCTTTTTTTTGGTTCGTTGTTTACCTTGTTCACAATGAACATTGTTCTTTTTTATACTTTCTTCTAGATAAATGTATTATTAGTATTTATATTTTTGTGTAGTATGTAACAATTTTGCAATTCTTGACTGTAAAATTATTGAAAACATAATTTTGCATATGCTGCATGCAAAACAGTAAAAGAAAGTCTTAAACGTTATTTTACGTTTCATGTATGCAAAATAAAAAAAAAGAGATATTTAAATAAGACTGACATCATCAGTATTGTCATTTTTATATTTGGTAAATTTTTGAATGGTGTAAAAAGTGAAAGAAGAAAAAAATAATAAAAAAGTAAAAAAAAAAAGAGAGAAAACAAAGATAGAAAATAAAAGAAAAGAAAAAGAAACAGGAATGAACTAATAATGCATAATATTAATATTAATTGACTTTAAAATTAATTTTTTAATTTTATCTTATATTGTATAACAAAAATAATTTTAATCATTTGAATATGTTATATTATTTGAATATAGATTAGGAATATATAATAAAATTTAGATTTAGAGTTTAGAATTAATATCTTATTTGAATTTAAATTAAAAAAGTTAAATTTTAGATTCTGTTGACTAAGCTTTTATTTTAGAATTAAAATAAGATAAATTAGATTTTATGTCATGTTGGCTAATCTTTTATTGGAATGCGAAGCAGCTCTATTTTGCGGCCATAAAATTTCTCTTCGGCAAAAAATTTTCTAAGTCTATTTTGTATGCAATAAAAGTGACATTAACCGAGCTAAAAGTACAATATTTTAATCCTTGAAATTTTAAAAAATATACTACATTAGTTCTATAACCATTTTTTGTCAACTGAGCGATAACATTGTAAACGACGTGACACAATCTTTACCACGTTGGACATACTAACAACTAGCTACACTAGCAAATAAGTCTTATTGCATTAATTTAGTCATTGTCTCTTTTATTACCCCAAATTTATAAAAACATTTAGGTTAACATTCTTCTTTTTCTCCTACTTATTCTTCTTGTCGTTGGGCAAGAAATTGGAGATTGATCCATATTGAAAAGGGAATAAGAATATAAATAGAGATATTGGAAGACTTTGAGATTGTCAGATTGGAGATCTTTTTATTCAGATTGATCCAACGTGACAAGAATTGTACCATGTCGCTCATTGCATTAACATTCATTTGACGGAAAGCAAATGTAAAATTAACGTGGTCTATTTTTTCGAATTTTAGGGACTAAAATAGTAAAATTGAAATTTAAAAGACTATTTTAATACAATCCACCAATTTCAATGTCCACTTTAAAAATTGTAGGGAGTATCTACGAAATTGTATTTTATTTTTTTTTTTTTGGTATACTCAAATTATCTATTTTATTTCATTTTATTTGCCAATTGCTTTTTTTTTGTCCTAAGAGATTTCCACTTTTTTTAACGATTGGGCATTAAGATTCTACTCCTTGGGCTTGTTGGTTGAGAAGGTGGTTAATGTCTTAATGAAACAACGGCCCAAAATAAAACTTATTCAAGGTTGCGGAAATTACACGAGGAAAACCAAAAAAAAATAAAAAATAAAAAATAAAAATCAAGGAGAAATATCCAAAAATATAAAAGTAATATATAAATAAATAATTTGTTTAGGGTTTAGGGTTCTAGTCTTCAAAGTTAAATCACACACAGAAGGTGAAAAGGAAGTGGCGCAGGATCGATTTGAAGGTTAGGAGCTAGCTAATTGGTAAGTCAATGAATCTTCAAGGCAATTTGCTTAGCATGTTCTGCTTCTATTTTGTTTGGTCAGTCAGAAAATGAGGCGAAGAATAAATTGGAGAAAATCTTGTCATGTTTTATATTATAATTTTTATGCGTGATGAAAAAGGATTTCAAGATTTCTTTGGAAAAAGGAATCTATTTTTCATTACTTTCTTTTGTTGATAATTTTTCTCTGAACACTCTCCCCAATTTCCAAGTAGGCACCCATGTGCATATATTTACTATCTTATTTCAGTGTATATCGTGAACTAGTTGGTTAGATGCACATGACTCTTGATTATTTCTCATTATTTTCATACTTTTGCTGTTATTAACCCTAAGTCCTAGGTATAGAAATAATTCTTGTATTTGTTATTAGGTGTTTCTACTTTATGTGCATGTTGATGCTCAAGGTTTTGTATTTTTCCATTGCAGTAATTTACTGAGATATTATCCACAATGTATCTTCAGTTTTACATAAATGACAATGGTGATAAAGTTTACACTACCAAGGTAAATGATCCCTAAATCCATATTGAGAATTTAACATGTTTTTATTTTTTCTTTTTTAAATTGAACTTGGTTGTTCGAAAACTCAACTTGTTAATGCTAATTTAAGTTCAGAACTTGGAAGTATTGAACAAAAATATCATGCTATTTTTTCTCCATTTAAATTGATTGTTGTAATGATATATGATTCTTGAGAGTAGACTCCGGTGCAAAGTCTTATGCTAAACTTGTGCCATTTTAGTGTTATAGATAAGCTGTGTATTATTGACCCTCCACAACTCCCGTAAGGTTTTTTATGATAAGATTACCTAAACATTGATATAAATAAGATGTTTGAAACATAAAAAGTTTGTAGACATTTAACTTGCAAATTGACAACTATGCTTGTAGACATGTGCCATTGAATTTTTCTTTTTTGGTTCTTTTAAGCAAAGCTTTATGTGTCCCGAGATAAAAGAAATCGCTTTGTGATGACACGAATGATATACTACCGATGATTATTCAATTGTCAATTGGACCTTCTCTTTGTGAATTCATTGCATGAAAGACAAGTGTGGACATTGTGGCCTCTCGATTGTAGAAGTTTAGGTTGCACTAAATGTTAGCTGCTTTGTATTTGCAGAAGGAAACACCACTAGGTTTGGCCACACAATCTGCTCACCCAGGTAGCTATAAATGAGTAATCTCTGTAGTTGTTTAGCTCTGCTGCCCTTGCTCTGTTCAATGTTTTTTTGCATTAACTGAAGATTTATTTTTTTATTCATTTATATTTTTTGGATAAATTCTAGAAATCAAAATATATATTTAAGGGCCCCACTTATATGCAAGTCTTGTAAATGAGTTCAAGTCATCCGTTCTTGCTAGCAATCTGAGTTGCTCTATTGAAGGCTAGTACTTATATTTTATACATGCGATACAGCGGTAGTCATGTTGGAAATTGGAACTTAATAATTGGGACTGATCGTGTCCTGTTTCACTAATATCTTAGTCATCGAGGTTTGTGCCTTTTGTATTGCGTATTCATGGTAGAGGAGCCAAACTTATTTTAGCAAGTGCAAGAACACCTCTAACCCTTGCACTTAGACACATTAGTGTATGCTATAGTCCTTGTTTCATTTCAGTCTGAGGTCATCAACATCAAACATGTAGTGCAGCTCTTTTGAAATGAGAGGAAATGCTAATGATAGTTCAATCTGAAGCTCATTTTTAAGAGTAATGATATACCAATTTATCTTCTTAAATCTTAAATATCCTCCTAATTTAAAATAAAAGCAACAAGATAAGGATTAGGTGCATTATTAAGTTGAATCTCTCAGTGGTTAAGTTATGTGGATTTTCTTTTCTCTTTCCTTTTATTTTGCTTTTGAAACAGCATTAATTGATTAGTTTTGGTTCATTGTTGTGAGTGTATTATTGTTTCTTGATATGCAGCACGCTTTTCACCGGATGACAAATACTCCCGGCAAAGAGTTCTTCTGAAGAAGCGTTTTGGTCTGTTGCCAACACAGCAGCCACCTCCCAAGTACTAAGATATATGCATAGCTATTATTTGTGCCATCGCCTTTCACTCCCTGTTTGTTTTGCTCCTTGTTGACTTGGCGTGAAAGTTATGTATCTCAGATATTATTTGCCACATTTAATGTTAAATGAATTAAGCTGTTGAACATTTAGTTTGAGGACTGTATCTTAACAAGTCTCGTATATTTTTTGTTGTTCTGTGCAATTTTTCAAACTTTAAGTTATGACGAATATCATAACTCTGAAAAGGAAAAATAAGGGTTTAAACACAAATTCAGGTCTCTACTTTCTTGAAAACTAGTATATGATTCAGATAGTAGCCACATGCATTAATTTGCCTTGTTGAATCAATGTGAATTAGGTTGGTTTCTTTGATACATTTCTGGAGGCATATTAAAAATTTGAGATGTGGTTAATTTATTTCACACGTCAGCAGATTTTAGTAATACGTTAGTATTTTTGAAAAAATAATTAAATTGTTGAATTTTTAAAGGAACAAATAGATTTATAAATGGTTTTCCAAGAACTATTAAGAGCATTAACCGTTAGTTTATGTTATCTGATTAAAATCGTGAGGTCTTTATGGCAAGGACATGCCCAGGGTCAAAGGCAGCGTGAAAAACATGTCAAGTAGAGGCGTAGGTAGCTAGAAAGCTAGATGAAAATGGGCCATCACCCAAGAACTTCATGATCATATGCATGTTGAAAGTTTTAGATCAAAGTGGATGGAAAAAATTCTGTGTCTAAACCAACTTGAGTTGGTCGAGTGGTTAGCTCACTCGTTCTCTTAGGCAAGCATAACCCATTGGTTGATAGCAGACTCAAATAGAACTTAGATCAGCGACAAATTAGTCATTAGTCTGTCGAATAAAAAAATACTACAGATGACAAAAAAAATTTCCAGAAACGTGTGAGATTTTGTCGGGGGAGTGTGCGAGATTTTGTATTGATGATTCTGAATTGTGTTCTAGTGGTTGATATTCTCTCTTTTAAAACTTGTGTGTAAAATTAAGAAATACGAAGCTTAGAGAAATTAATAAATTAACTTTGGTGAATGGTGATATATTATATGAAAAGAATAATTAGGGCAGAAATAAGAAGCGTACGAACATGTAAAATATATCGTATTACCTTGAGTGAATAATTAAGCAAAGTGACTTACTGGTTAGTACAACTGCAACTACGTTATTGTTTATTTGTTTGTAAACTTTCTCCTTCTCATTATTTAAATAATATAGATAGAGATACTCACAACTATTAAATAAAGGAAGAATCCATTTCTTTAAGATTTCAGAACATTAAAAATTTACCTATTAATTTATAAGCATTTAAAAGAATATTTTATAAACATTTTTTAAAACAATCATGCTACATTTTTCTTATTCTAATGTGAGTATATTATTAGAGGGTGGTCAACTAAATTAATCTGTTCTTACAAAACGATGTGGTGTCATTGGTTATGACTTATTATGACAAGTAACCTTTAAACTATATCAAATCAATCAATTTGATTGGATTAACTAATAGATTATCAGGGATCAACCGTGACAAGGCAATTTGAATGAAGCTTAGTTTTAATAGCGGTTTTGATTTTCTGCACATATATTCTCTATTAGTCTATTAAGGATAATAACTAGACATAGAAAGAAAATTTTATTTATATTTATTATAATTTATTTATTGTTTTTTAAATATTCTGCTAAAAGTATACTTGGTATCTATTTATACTCAAATAATAAAGCTAGACCTAAATTGAGTTAAAAGGCCTAATTTAGTAGATTGGTCTCTACTGCTTGTCTGACCTCCTTCAAGAGATCGGGTTCAACGTAAGCAGACACTTAACACTTATCTAAATGAATAACTATCCCCGTAAATCTCTCTCCCACTTTTAAAAGAGATGTCTCAACAATTCTAAGATAAAAGGATGGTTATCTACCATCATTTCATCAATCGTGGAACTATTTCACCGGTGGTTATTGGCTCATCCCCTATAAATACACTAATATTCTCAGGTATACTTAAATTCCAATATTCTAAACTTGCTCAACTCTTGATTTAGGTAATAGAATTTCTTACAGGTACCACCTTCACCTATTCAAGCATACAAACAACTTGAAAGGTGGCTCACAGATACGAATCAGTCAAAATCACTTTTTTCTAACGTTTGAACCACACATTCAAACTTAATTAGTACGATTTCAGATAATTCCCAAAACAGTATGCTTTTGATACTATTGTCTGATAATATCAACCAAATGATTTCGATGTAGAATGAATATACTATCATTCCACTTTAATTCAGAAAAAGTAATTAATAATAATCGGATTTATCTGAAAAATGATACACGCACGTGTTTTAATTCGAACATATCGAGAGCCAAGTCTTGTGGACTTACACCGTTGAATGGATTTTTATACACAATAAATTTGATCAATTTCATTTTAGTAAGAATATGCTGTAGTGATTTTTGGAGGAGGCAACTTTCGAGGTATGTATTCTGGCACGAAATGAGGACACACTGAACACATACCTAAAGTCAAAGGAGGAGCATTCAAATTCAATTATTTATTTTGAGATTCGCCAAAAGATTTGGATGCAGAATGAATATACCCTACCTTATAATAATAATGCTCACGAGATTCTGTATATACCATTGAATATTCTCATTTAATTTGCATCATCTATCGTCCACTCGCCTAGATTTCAATGATATTGATTATTTGATATTAATAACAGTGGAAGAATTGGTCAACATAATTGTAATTGAAATCATCTGTTTAGACTTTTAGGAGTTTATACTTCTCAAGTTTCACATATACAGTGTCCCACAGTCACAGCTCATCATAATCTTGGACGAAGCAATCCTCAAACATTAATGATACACGTTATTATAGGAGTACGATGGAAAAAGATTAAGAAAAAATATTTAATAATAAGAGAATATAAATTATTTTTCATCCTTAAAATATATATGCCAGAAGATATGAGCTAGCTGGGTATAAAGCAATCACAAAATTAATTAAATTTTACTAGTGAAAATTGCATGCTTTAAAAGACTAGTCTAACTCAATTGTCATAAATTGTATAATTCGACAAATATCACTTTTTCCATGAAAACTTTGTTTATTATATATATTTGTATTCTCTTCTTTGTTCCTTAGATTCTATCATAACTTTTTAGGCTATTATATTTTCTAGAAAAAGTGATGATAAGAGATTATTGTAGTGAGACTAGAAGTTTAATTTACATTAGTGTAAATAAAGTAAAACTTGAGTAACAATGTCGTATATTAATATATTCTTTCCCTTTGAAAAGTCGAAGTGGTGTTAGGTTAATAAGTAGCCGACAAAATCATGTGAAAAATGTGCTTGTTTCTAATTATGTTTGTGGATTATGACCGAGTTACCATAAACATGAAGACAAATAATATTTACTTTAATAACTTATACTCATATATAAACATGTCATATCTAAGAGGGGAAATTAAAGAAAAAAGAATATATTCCTTGAAGTATTATCATTATGATTTAGATATAATTTTGTGAAGTGGAACCTTGCTTAAGCTGTGTTGAATATGTATCTCGTGGTTAGTGTTACCCAGATGCTTGTTAGAATTTTATATTCTAATGTGTTATTAAAATTATTAAAAAAATTTATTAGTCAATTATATTGGTAGTTGGTTACTTATCTAATGAAGAGAATACCATTATTCATAAAAAGTATAATTTGAGTTTTTAATTCTAATCATCATAACAGATTCTAGTTCCATCTTTTTGATAATTCAAAAATTAAAAGTCTCAAATTTGAATTAAAGATTATTAGCAAAGGCTAAAGGTACGCAAATAATTAGTTCAATGAAATAACCAACTATAATAAAATAGTTCGCCTTATTAATATGTTGAAAGAAAAAATATAAAATATAACGATAATACTAGAAAAAAATAATAAAAAATTAGTTAAAATAACTAAAATTTATTTTATTAATATTTATTAATTATTAATTAATAAATACTAATAAAATAAAATTAGACTATTTTTAAATAATATTTTTTAATTATCAAATATTTCAAAAAATTTAAATAGATTTCTAAAGATGGAATAGTTGCTGCATTCAGAAAGATTCAACATACACACACTTTGATTGTCAGATTTCCTTTGTTTTGAGCATTGCATTTCATGATCAGTGATGAGCCGGCCACAATTATATTTTTCTTCTTTGTTTTCTCTCTTTTGTTTCTACCTTTCATTCTCCATTTTATTATTCATTTATTCTATCTCTTTCGTTAATACAACTGTATTAATACACGCTGCTTAATTACTTTATTTAATTCTTTGTGGTTTCATCCCTAAATATTATCATCATCACATTTAAAAGAAAGAGCATATGCTGTAATGTACTTGTATTGCCTTGGAAACTTTAGAACCGCTAAATAATATGCTAAGTGCTTCTTGTAATAAATGAATTTAAATATTTTAATTTTTGGTCAATCTGTGTCTAAAAAAAGAGGTCTATAAAAAGATATTTATTACAGGAGATCTATAAAAAGATATTTATTAATTATACACTTATAAATAAAAAATCAGCAGGTGAGAAAGAGAATGATAAAAAAATTGTCTTTAAAAATAGAAGATAAAAGAATAAAAAATTTGATTTTGGAAGGATAATTAACTGAGCTATAATGTGTTAAAGGATATTTTTTCACAATTTTTTTCGGTTTCAAACCAAAACGAATATGTAATTAGAAATTGTGAGTTATAGGATAGATTATAATAGAAAAGAAAGCTGTTCTAATGAAAGTAGAAATTAATGAAAGTAGAAATTAGTGAATTAATTTTATGGAGTGCTATAATATGTCAATTTAGCATTCGAGAGAAAGAATAAAATAGTATGAAAATTTGATAGATCAAACATTTATTCTACTAACTCTTTTGTGTAGGTTTTATAGGTTCAATCTAACACTCCCGGAGAATATTTTTAGTTATCGCCTCACTTGTTCCATTTTGAGGGAGTTGATTCCTCCAATAGTGGAGTTATTCACTTGATTTGTATTAGTTGGCATGGTCAATATTAAGAACAGATTAAGCAGATTTGGCATTGCTGGTTAAAATGATATTGATTGTGTGTTGTGTAAAAAGGATTCTGAAAAGGGTTATGCTAAGTAACCAATAACTTTTTTGAACAACATGATCAACCACCAATCAAATTAAAACACATTACACCTTCAAATTACCCACCTAAATCTTAATATTAGAATAACCATCCGTATACTTAATGAAATGAACATCCGATATATCAATTGTTCACATTGTTTAGTATTTTTATTGTCTATCTATACTTTTCCTTCTGAAAATGATTACCATTTGTTTCTGGGTTGTGAGTTTACTTGACGGGTATGGTGTGTTTGGTTGTTCGCTTATAAGAAATTATATATGGTTTGTTTCAGAAATAATTAAGCAACACTTCAAGAGTTGGACATGGGCTCTTGCTAGGAAGGATGAACGCAATAGGTGGTTGATTGACTTTTGTGCTATTATTATCTGAAATACTTTACTAAAAATGAGTGACAGGATATTAAGAAATCAAGAAGCAAGTATTGTAGAGGTTATCAACAAGTCGATTAGGAGCTACAAAAAGGGGTGATTTTGATCCTTCTAGTTGTTAATGTCAATATTAGAGATGACTACAGTTTAATTTTTTATTTTGTTACCTAATATTTTGTACTTTTTAACTGCTCTTCCTTATTGTGTTGAACTTTTTGTTCCAAAAAAATATGCTAAGTGCTTCTCTCGTATTTGTAAAATATTGTATGTTCTTTTTAAATTTTTTTTTAAATTACAGTTCAATAAAATTTAAAAGTCTATTTTAGTTTTTGTTAATAGTTTATTTGGCTAATATTGACGTGACAAGTTAGATAAATACTAAATAGTAGCACAAGGTTGTCATCTTATGAAGAAAAAAAAAACAAAAAAGAAAAAACAAACATGTAAACTCATATATTTTGAGTTAATACATATTTCATCATCTTTATATTTTATTATTCTAATCTAACTACTTACAATTTTATCTTTTATTGTTGCATTGAGTTAGGATCCGGAGTACATAAACAACTAAATACAAACAAAATAGAAATATGATTAATTATTAATATTAGCTTCTAAGAAAAGGAATATCCAAGAGTTTAACGATTACTTACCTAAAATGATGTGGAGAAGAAGAATATCTATCTCATGCTACATAGTCAAGAAATGCGATTAAATTTCCTAAAGTTGATTCTCACTAGTTAGTTCTCCAATCAATGCATGTTTGGAAGGACAAAAGACATCATGAAAAAGGCCTCTATGCATGTTTCCATGAACTACAAGTCAAAATTTGAATTTTCATGGCAATAAAACAAGAACAAGTTGTCTATAATCTAATTTCAAGGTTAAAATGTATGAGACTCGGCGATTAGGAATGTTAAAAATGCCTCCATTGCACATGAGAAGTCGTGTGTCACGGTCTCAGTTTTATAAACAACGCATTTATGGGGAGTTTCAAATTCAAAGCTATACTTTTTAATTTTTATACTTTCCTTACTTATTTGCCTTAACTCGAATTCAACTCTTTTAAATAGCCAATAAGAAATGCAACTACCTGGCTACCTGCTATCAACTAGCAACTTTTTATTTTATTTTTTTAGAGTAAATATGAACTTAGAAATATTTAAAATAAAATGAAATAAAACATTTAAAATCTAAAAAAAATTATCTAAAATCAAATAAAAATAAACGTCCAAAATAGTTATAAAAAGAATATCCAAAATTTAATAAAAAAACATTTAAACCGTAATAAAAAATATTCAAAATCTGACCAAAAAAAATATTTAAAATTATTTTAAAAAATCTAAAACCTACAAAAAAAAGAAGAACAAGAATAAAAAAGTTTGAAATGTAATAAAAATAAATATTTAAAACCTAAGAAAAATGAGATATAAAAAATTATTTTTTTTTAAATTTAAAATCTAACAAAATGAGATATCTAACATTATTAGAAAAAGAATATCCGAAAACTAATAAAAAAATCTAAACCTATTAAAAAATTATTTAAACTAAAAAAAAAACATTTAAAACATAAGAAAAAGAAATATCTAAAACTAATAAAAAGAGTCGTCCAAAACCAAAAAGATATTACAAAGAAAAATATCTAAAATTATTAAAAAAATTATCCAAATTTAAAAAGAAGAAACATTTAAAACATAAAAAAAACATTTAAAATTAAAAAAAAACATCTAAAACTAATAAAAAAATATCGTCTAAAACCAAAAAATCCTGTGCGAGGAGATGGAAGGAGAGGTCGCAGCTAATTGCAAAGATGTGGGAAGCACAATGTCCTTTTCATCGACCCCCGGCATGGAGATTGGTGTGGTTGGTAGTGGGTCTCACTCACTGGATTTATGGCGCATCACCATGGTGTGATCTGCGACCTTCTTTTATGTTCAAACTCGTGCGGCGTTGTGGTGTTTGTGATGGAGAGACATTGCGGCGGCCGACGGCAGAAAAAAGTCGTCTCGTTAGTCAGCAGCATAAGTAGTGGCCTAGATGTAGGGCGAGTGAACGATGCTATGTGTGACTATGAAAAGAGAAATAAGAGTTTGTGTGGTTAATTTTATAGTAAAAATAAAATTAAAATGATTTTATAAGTGCTATTTTTTTATGAAATTTTTTTTTAGTTGATTGTATGACTAATTGATTAGGTGTACTTTTTCTAAGTCTAATTTCCAAACATCACATTCTTTAATATAAATTTCAAAACAATATCCAAGTTTTTTACAGATAATTTTTTTTTATTAAAGATAGAAAGACTCAAATCAATGATCTTTTAGTTGAATATAAAAAAATGATGTCATTTAAACTATAATTTATAAACTTTTTACAAGACAATTATAAAAAAAATAAAAAAACAAAAAAATAAATAAAGGATAAATTTGCCGGTCCCCTTGGCACACAAGATTCGATATATTTAGCCGCTAGAAATATTAACCATTAACACCTTATAAAGTCTATATATCTCAATATGATATTAATCAATTTCTCATCCCTTCATTTTCTGCATAAAGACAAAAACAAGTGGTTGACTTGACTAGCTGAGTACTATAATAGTATAATGAAACCAAAAGCTTATCTATTTTTGCTAATTGTTCCTAGCCCCACGATACAAAATATACTGAAATTTTTACTAAAATTTGTGGTTAATAGAAATATTTTATCTATTTTTTTAAACATAATTAAAGATGTTGATTATAATATTTCTTAACATACTAAAATAAAATAATTAAAAAAATACAAAATAGATAATTACATAAACAATAAAAAAAACATAATAATCATAATAAAATATAAATTTAAAGTAGTATATTTACCGAAAAAAATAGAATACTTTTGTTTTTGAATTAATTTGAAGAGATTTTTACTATGTCAACCTCACCACGTTGTTTCCTCTTGCGCTGGAGAAACTTGAGGAGGAGAATAGGGGTAGCAACGGGACGGGTAGG
>NC_029774.3:124641932-124689206 GCF_000817695.3 Arachis duranensis
CTGTCCCGTTAAAATTCGCCCCGGTGCGGGGGCGGATAATTACCCGTCCCGATTGGATAGGGGCGGGGTGGATACCCGCGAGTTCGAGTAGTGTTGCCACCCCTAGAGGAGAAGAGTTTCTGGAAGTGGACTACGAATTTTAGGCTAATTAGATTGGTTAAGGGTGGTGTGATGAATATTAATTTTGAATATTTGGTTGTTGGTGATAATAAGAACATAAAAGAAAGAATTAACTCTAAAGTGGGTAAAAGTTAAAGAAAGTTTAGGATTTAAAATTTAAATTAATCTTAATTAGCAATCTGTAACAAAAAATAAAAATATATTTTAATTAAAAAATAATTAAATAACATTAAAAGCTTAATTTTGTGGTACAAGTAGATTTTTCTTAAAATATTTGTATTTATGTGAGGTACACACATTAGTTAGCTAAGGAATTAGAGTTACGACATAAGTATATATTGAACTGAAATGAGTTGCAGAATACTCAGGCTTAGCTTGTTTGTTTAGGCCAATCCAATTCCAAGCATGGAAGTGGAAGTGCCAGCAGTAGCAGAAGGCAGCAATGAAACTCAAAAATGGAGTGTGGCAGTGGATTCAGAGAACAAGGCCACAGAATTCAGACTGATGTCCATAGCCAAACCACACATGAGAGCATTCCACCTCTCATGGATCTCCTTCTTCTCATGCTTTGTCTCCAGCTTTGCAGCACCGCCCCTGCTCCCCATCATCCGGGACAATCTCAACCTCACCGCCACAGACATCGGCAATGCAGGAGTGGCCTCAGTCTCCGGCGCCGTCTTCGCAAGAGTAGCCATGGGGACAGCCTGTGACTTGGTGGGCCCTCGCCTGGCCTCCGCCTCCCTCATTCTCCTAACTGCACCGGCTGTCTACTGCACCTCACTCATCAACTCAGCCACCTCCTACCTCCTTGTCCGCTTCTTCACCGGATTCTCCTTAGCTACCTTCGTGTCCACGCAATTCTGGATGAGTTCCATGTTCTCTGCCCCTGTTGTAGGCAGAGCAAATGGATTCTCCGGAGGATGGGGGAACCTTGGAGGAGGCGCAACCCAACTCATCATGCCATTAGTCTTTTCCCTCGTCCGAGACATCGGCGCCGCACAATTCACGGCCTGGAGAATCGCATTCTTTGTCCCTGCGTTCTTCCAGATGCTCACAGCATTCTCTATATTAATATTTGGACAGGACACGCCAGACGGCAACTTCCAGAGGCTAAAGAAGTCAGGGCAGAAACCAAAAGATGAATTCTCAAAAGTTCTTTTCCATGGTGTTACTAACTATAGAGGCTGGATTCTGGCGTTGACTTATGGATACTGCTTTGGTGTGGAGTTGACTATTGATAACATCATAGCTGAGTACTTCTATGACAGATTCAATCTCAAGCTGCACACTGCTGGGATCATTGCTGCCAGTTTCGGATTGGCGAATCTGTTCTCCAGGCCCGGTGGAGGCTTCATATCTGATGCAGTTTCAAAGAGGTTTGGGATGAGGGGTAGGCTCTGGGCCTTGTGGCTTTGCCAAACATTCGCTGGTGTCCTCTGCATAATTCTTGGGCTTGTTGGATCTTTGAGTGTTTCTGTTGTTGTTATGATCATATTCTCTGTGTTTGTTCAAGCTGCTTGTGGCATGACGTTTGGAATTGTTCCTTTTGTCTCAAGAAGGTTTGTGTTCTTCTTCTTCTTTCATTCTCTTTAGAGTTATCTTTAGTTCCATTGAATTCCTTTCCATTTTCTCCAGAGTGTTCTTTTAGTCAAGTTCAGGCTCATTCACACAAAGAGGACAAAAATAGAAGTAAAAGAAAAAGTGGAATAGGATAGGTTCTTTTTTCTTTTTGGAAATCATTGATCATCCTTACCTATGTACTTGGTTGAGACATTGAATTTGATTCTCTGGCATATAGTACATGGTTCATGCATCATATTTCTCACCTATGTAATTGGCTGAAACTGGGAATGGGATTCTCTGGTATAATTTAGATATCTGTTTCAACTCCTATTTTATTTCCATTAGATTAGAATGTGATTCCCACTTGATCACTCAACTTTTGAGATTTGATGTCTATAAACACCATAACTCTTGATAATGATGATGTTCAGGTCATTAGGAGTGATATCAGGAATGACAGGAGGAGGAGGGAATGTGGGTGCAGTTGTGACCCAACTAATATTCTTCAAAGGATCAAAATTTTCAAAAGAGAGGGGAATTACACTGATGGGTGTGATGATCATAATATGCACCCTCCCAATATGTCTAATATATTTCCCGCAGTGGGGTGGCATGTTCTTTGGTCCATCATCAAAGAAAGTTACAGAAGAAGACTACTACCTTGGTGAGTGGAACTCAAAGGAGCAAGAGAAAGGGTCACACCATGCAAGCTTGAAGTTTGCTGATAATAGTGTTAGTGAGAGAGGCAGAAAACACAACACTTCAACAAGACCTAATGATGAACCAACACCAACATATGTTTGATTATTTATTTCCCCTTTTCGAAGTTGTAATAATATTAATGCCTGTTCATAAGTTTGCTTGCTGAACAATAATGTTTGATGAAACTTTGATTGCATTCTTCCTCGGCTTCTTCCAATTTTGAATTTCTCCTAGTACACTGTTGATATTGTGAAATACCATAATTTTCCAATGATAACATCCCAGCAGCCCATGAAGACTTTAATTATCAATCAGTGCATGAAACTTGAATTACAACCATGTTTGGGAAACAATAAAACTTCAGTTCAAACAAGTTTAAAAGTATCTTATTTAATATCCATTGATTATTACTAGAATAATTATTTTCCTAATATTACTGCTTAATTTAATACAATGCTAATTCATTTAATTTTTCCCCTATCAATAAGGTGGTAAGTCTTTTGCTATAATTTGTATGTTAGTTTTTTCTTTTTCTGTGATATCTTTAGATTAATGATTAATCCAACGTATATCAGAACTTCATTTAAAGATTTGTCGTTGACCAATAAATTGCTGACTTGTTTAAGCAAATTAGAGAATTAACCATTAAATTAATCTAAGTTGTTTTTTTTTATCTTAGTTATAAATTTCTTTTTTTTTTCTCGAGTAAATCCCCATAGTAATCCTCGAGATTGACGCCGTGCATCAAAATCGTCCTGAGATTCCAATTGCACCAATTACTTGAGATTGAAAAAATTGCACCATAGTAGTCCCTGACCCGTTTTTCATTAACGATGCGCTGACGTGACTTGATGACGTGAACATTTGGTGACACGTGTCACCTCATGGTTTGGCTACGTGTAACGAATGATGACGTGTCTGTCAACGACACGTGGCATGCTGTGAGTATGCCACGTGTCACAATGCTAAAATAGCATTGTGACACGTGGCATAATTTGACACGTGGCACAATAGCATTGTGACACGTGGCATACTCACAGCATGCCACGTGTCGTTGACCGACACGTCATTATACCGTTATATGTGGCCAAACTATGAGGTGACACGTGTCACTCAAGGTCCACGTTAGCGCATTGTTAACGGAAAACGGATCAAGGACTATTATGGTGCAATTTTTTTAATTTCAGAGACGTAATTGGTGCAGTTGAAATCTCAGAGACGATTTTGGTGCACGGCGTCAATCTCGGATTACGGGGGATTTACTCTTTTTTCTCATGGAAGGAGTTTCTTTTTTGTTTTCGGTCAGAAGGATTTTTTTTGGGTAATATGGTCAGAAGTTTTGAGACAAGAGAGATAGCCATGGTTCATGCTAGCCCAGTCCAATACAGAATTTAAATAGGCCTGTAGAAAGAGCTAAGCCCAAGACATACAAGAACCAAGTCCCAACCAAATTCTGGTTGTTGGTCTATCGAATTTTTTGCTGAGTGTTGACCTAAAATGAGTACGAATAGAAACAAATAGGCCTTAGAGCATGACAGGTCCACGGTTGAAGTTGACACGAGTTAAGCAAAATTCTAAAAAAAAAAAAAGTTTTGAGATAGAGACTTCACCAGTGGCAAGTGACGTGCAACTCTGAATTCTTTGTCGACAAAATTTCTAGCCACGGAAAGCAAGAGATGAGTTGACTTGAGTGACACGCCCTATATGGAACTTTGCTTTCTCATTGGTCAATAACCAAACGAATAATGTAAACTAGAATTGACAAACAGTTTCCTACGAAATTTCCTTCACGCTTATCGTTTATGATCCCTTTGTTCGCTCATACATTATACAACAACGCTATTTGCTATCTTTATAGTAAACAAGCAAAAACTTTTTTGTGCTTAAATTGTTTAATTTATTTTTTAAAATAAAAAATTAAATGTTCAAAATTTGTTAAATATTAACAAGATACTCTCTCGACAAATTAAATACTATGTTAAATCCATAATAATCACCAGAAAAAGGAAGTAAATGATAAGTTCTTAAAGTTTACGAGAAAACAATAGATGGTTTTTTATTCTCATAATTCTATCTAAATAAGATTGGAAGTTCATCACAATTTTCTCTTTATAAATTTAAAATAACATTGAATTTTTATTTTCCTGTTTTATAAATATTTAAAGAGTTTATTCTTTTATATATATTTTTATAAAAATACATAATTAATTGTTTGTAATAAATCTTTTATATTAATAATACATGATTAGAAGATTGATCCACATAATATTTTGATATAGAAAAGGTTTTAAAACCACATGGACAGCACAAGTTGTGAATTGTATATATCCCCTTCACCTTTGTCAAAATGAGAACCCATTGATTTTACCAGTCATGGATTCAGCACCCTTTGTGGTTGTCCTCCTTCTCTTGTTCCTCTCTTGCTTATCAACTCCTTCGGTCTCGGACCCCAGAGCCACAAGGGCGGCCTTGCTCTGCACCAACAGGACCGAACCTGCTCCTTCCCGTCAACTCTTCGTATCAAACTTCCTTGCTGCCATGGACGCACTTACCCCTCTCATCTCAACTAAAAGGTACGGAGCAGTTATCAACGGGACTCGCAACTTAACGGTCTACGCCTTCGGCCAGTGCATGAACGATCTGTCTCAGCAAGACTGCAACATGTGCTTCGCCCAGTGCAAGACACAGATCCTCACCTGCCTTCCCTTCCAGAAAGGGACACGTGGCGGCTCTCTCTTCTTCGATGGCTGCTACCTCAGGTATTTAATTACTTGCTTTTTGTAACCGCTCAGTTAGTTAGTTAGTTAGTTACAGGCTTCGTCAATTCAATTCAATAGGTACGATGATTACAACTTCTTCAACGAGAGCGTCACCGATCGAGACACCTCGGTATGTAACGGCACCAGTAACAGAAACGGCGCCGTTTACAAGCGCAATGCTTTGGAGTTGGTGAGCAACTTGAGTCATCTGGCGCCCAAGAACGGCGGCTTCTTCGTTGGCTCATTCAGCCGCAAGAATGTGAGTGTTTATGGATTGGCTCAGTGCTGGAAATTTGTTAATGCAACTTCCTGTAAGAGCTGTTTGGCTGATGCTGTAACTAGAATCGATTCGTGTCCTCCCAAAGAAGAAGGGAGGGCGATGAATACTGGTTGTTACATGAGGTATTCCTCACAGAAGTTTTATTACAATTCAACCACTGTTGCTTCTTCTTCTGGGAATCATGGTGAGTCAAACTTTAAATTGTTAGATAGACGTACATGAATGTTTGCTGAGATTATTTGTTCTGATAACTTAGCATGAAAATCTTATTGTATGATAGGACGGCGCAAGCTAGCTATAATTCTGGCTGCATCTTGTGCTGCCCTGGCTCTTGTTCTGGCTGCTGCAACATTTGTTTACTTTGCAAGGAAGAATCTACTCAAGAGAAGAAGAGGTGTCATTTTGTTTATCTATCTAATTTTTGGTTGTTTAGCCAAACTCCTAATACTAACATTTAGTGCAATGTTATTCCTATATCAGATAGGCGACAGTTTGGTGCACTGTTGGACAGAGTGAACCGGTCCAAGCTAAATATGGCATATGAAATCCTTGAAAAAGCTACAAATTACTTCAATGATGCAAATAAACTAGGACAAGGTGGATCAGGCACAGTTTATAAAGTAATTATTGATATTGTTACCTCTTTCACACAACCAAATTATTGAATGAGCAACTAATGATGTTATACTTTCCTATTTACTTCAACAATGTAGGGAGTTCTGCCTGATGGAAATGTTGTGGCCATAAAAAGGCTTAGCTTTAACACAACACAATGGGCAGATCTTTTCTTCAATGAGGTCAATTTGATAAGTGGTGTTCATCACAAGAATCTTGTAAAGCTTTTGGGATGCAGCATTACAGGACCCGAAAGCCTTTTGGTTTATGAATATGTGCCTAACCAGAGTCTCCATGATCACTTTTCAGGTTATTAACTATATATATGTATATCTGAGATCTGATGATAAATGCAAACCTTCTTAATTTGGTTATGGTTATTTACTTCTCCTTTTATCTGTTGCAGCTAGGAGGATTTCGCAGCCATTGACTTGGGAAGTGAGGTACAAGATCATACTAGGAATTGCTGAGGGCCTGGCCTATCTTCATGAGGAGTCTCATGTTAGAATCATTCATAGAGACATAAAATTAAGCAACATTCTGCTAGACAATGACTTCACACCGAAGATTGTGGATTTTGGTCTTGCTAGATTGTTTCCTGAAGATAAGTCTCACCTTAGCACAGCCATTGCTGGCACACTGTAAGTACACAACCAAAGAACTATGCTACGACATTATCAATGTTTAAACTATGATCATAGGCTTTAGGACTTTAGGTTCATATTCTTTGCATCACTGCTATGCATTGCGGTATGCCTAAGCAAGCAATCATTTATAACTGACTAAATGTTAATGATTGATAAACAATTCAATTTAATCTTACAATTTCTTTTCTGTTCATATTAGCGGTTATATGGCTCCAGAATATATAGTTTGTGGGAAGTTGACTGCAAAAGCGGATGTATTTAGTTTTGGAGTTCTAGTTGTTGAAATTGTATCTGGCAGAAAAAACAGCTCCTTCATCGCCAATTCATCCTCTATCCTACAAACGGTAACTGCTATCTTCTATATGCTTCTATACTATTTAATTTTATGCTTCTAACAAGCCAAATTTTCTTCATAGTTCTTGGACAACCTTTCCTTGGCTGATTATCATTTTTTTCCCTTCTGCATTTATAAAAGTTGTGGAGCCTTTTCGGATCAAATAGGCTAGCCGAAATCGTTGATCCAGCCCTCGAGGGTAACTTCCCTTCAGAGGAAGCATGCAGACTGCTGCAGATAGGGTTGCTTTGCGCGCAAGCATCTGCAGAGCTGCGACCATCGATGTCAGCAGTTGTTCAAATGATTAACAATAGCCACGAAATTCCTCAGCCGACGCAACCGCCGTTTCTTAATTCTAGTTCTTCAGAACTCAGCAAATCAAGTTTGCCTGGATATAATTTTCAGCCAGGATCCATGACTCAGTCTTCAGGGGACAGCATGACAGAGAGTCTTATTGAGCCTAGATGAGACGTACTACAAAATGTTCCTCTTTTCTGCATACATTTGCTAAGGAATCTGATGATAGAGTTGCTGGCAAGGTTTCATCTTGAAGCTAGCAATGGCATAATCCATTAATCTAATGGTGGATGAGAGATGAGTGTAGCACGATGTTCCACACTTAATATGTACACATAATATTTTTCATAGGAAATATCTACTTGAGCATACATACACACTGACATACCTTTAGTTAAATTTTGTTAAAATTTTGTACATTACAATATCATGTGTAGTTATGTTATATATAAGAATCCATGAGTCAGCTAATTATGCAAAATCCAACTTTGTTTCTAATTCAAGCATAAAGATCACGTCTTTTTTTTTTAAAGAATTCATCCCTTAAATGTGGCACTCTTTCTTAGACAATGCTTGATCTTACCAACTAATTAATGAAAGTCAAACATTAAGGGTTGTAAAATGGTGCTCTTGCTGCGGAAGCAGCTCACACCGGTTAAGTAGTTTTCTAATAACATAATCACACCACAAACTCAACATAAAATATGAACAAATCCAACTTATAATATTGTTATATATATCATTATACATTTGTATATAAAATAGGGCGTCGTTAACCAATTGCTTAAGGAACACTTATTAATAAGTGAATAAAAAATAATTTTGTTTTGTTTTGCTTAGGGGTTGATACATAGTCATAGGCATAACCTTTGTAACTTGATAAATATATTCTAGATTTGTAGTAAGTTTCTAGAGGCTGCAACTTCTTGGTCGTTGCTGTACTCTTATTCTTTTTATCAAAGTTCTTATTCAACAACACAAGTATGCATATAGGTCCGTTCTATGAATTTTATACAATTTAAGTGTAGAATACAATATGTCCAAGTACTCATTCTAGAATTATGTCAAAAACAAAATCCAGAAAAACCATTAAAATTATATGAAACTGTTAACGGATATGAAAGGAAGTTGCAATACAATATGGTAACACACATGAAAATTTCATTTCAGTTCATTTCGGCTTTGGTTCAGACACGAAACCGCGTGGATAATGAAGACTTTTTGGGTGTAAGCATATTGTCATCATGTGATGCTCTTGATTTCAAAGTCAACGAGCAACTCTTGATTGTCAAGTCTCAATCACCAACTTCCACTCATTAGCAATTAGAATTAGCATGCCCCGTGCTTGACTCGCTATTATTCGTATTTGTACCCTTTTTTTATTCTAAGCCTTTCTTCTTGACTTAGTCCAAAACATTGATTAATTGAGTTCACTATTACTCTACATAATTTCAGGTTGCATCATGGAAAGTGAGGTATCACACTATCATGGGACAACTTGATTTAGTTTAGTTCCTTTTGTTCCTATAAGAAAAAGTAATATTTAATAGATAGATTGAAATAGATAAAAACTTAGTAAAGTCAAAGTCAGTATGATTTTTGAAGCTCCAACTAGTTTAGTTTTGAAAGCTCATTTGACCATCAAGTGTAATAAGATCTATCTAAGAGATATGGTTTCCACAACCTTATTGTGATGCTGACTATTTATCCCAAATTGTGGTCCCAAATGTTCCATTTGATTCTATTTCATTATTCTTATCTCATTAATTATCAATCATAGCAGTAGTTCAAGTGTGAAACTAGCTTATAGTTTGCTGCAAAAGGCAAGCCAGAAAAATACTCAAGATCTTCATTTTCAACCAAAAAGATTAAAATTTTTGGAATCTATCTCACACACATTAGTTAGGTTGGGACCCATCCCTTACCATTTTAGTGTATGATCACTTTAATACCATACATGTTCAATGCACTGTTAATTGATTCAAACTTGCTTTTATTTGATTAATTAATAATTTTCCATAGTAAAAATTATAATGAATTCAGTCATAAGCAATATAGCTGTAACATATTCTAATTCGATAGTCTTCTTGCCTTGCAGCTGCTTGATGAAAGTCCCAGCAATGGAAAAGAAACTAGTCTCTCTTGTCTATCCCCAGATCCTTGTTTTCCTCCTCATCAAATCTCTGTTACTGTTAGATTCAGTGGTAGCAGAACCAAGGGCCAAAACAGTTGAAGTAACATGTGGCCATCAACTAGAGCACAACACTACCATCTTTGTTCCGAATTTCATTGCAACCATGGAGAAGATAAGCCAACAAATGCGCAGTACCGGCTACGGCACAGCAGTTACAGGGACAGGACCAGACATAGACTATGGCCTGGCACAGTGCTATGGAGATCTTTCACTTCTTGATTGTGTGTTATGTTATGCCGAGGCACGCACGGTTCTTCCTAAATGCTTCCCAAACAATGGTGGCCGCATATTTCTTGATGGATGCTTCATGAGGTCTGAAAATTATAGCTTCTTTGATGAGTATGCAGGGCCAGGGGACAAGGCTGTTTGTGGCAACAAAACTAGGAAGAACTCGAGTTTTCAAGCGGCCGCGAAGCAGGCGGTTTTGGAAGTAGTGCAAGCTGCACCAAACAGCAAAGGATACTATGCAAGAGGGAAGGTTGATGTTTCTGGAAGGGTAAATGAATCTGCTTATGTTTTGGCTAATTGTTGGAAGAGTTTGAACAGTAGTTCTTGCAAAGTATGTCTTGAGAATGCTTCTAAATCTGTGTTGAAATGCTTGCCTTCTTCAGAAGGTAGAGCACTGAACACTGGCTGCTTCATGAGGTATTCTGACACAGATTTTCTTAACAAGGAGCAGAATAATGGAAGATCAAGAGGTAATGAATTCTTTTTTCTGCTATGGAACAGCATAATTGATACATTTATTTCGAGCAAAATACACAAAAAAACTCCACTTTCTCAAGGAATTCGTAATAATACTGTTCTTTTACAATTAATTAGAATGACTAGAATTGATTTTCGATCAAGGTTTAGCCTGTCTATATTCCTAAGTAATGAACAGTTAACTAATTCTATCTAATGTTATCTAATCCTATTGTGCTACCTAATTTCAATTGTCCCTAATGGACCAACATGCTAAAGGCTAAAATTATCTTGTCTCAATTATTGCATATCATGATGAATTGGTGTTACTCTTCTAATGTTGTGAGAAACTTATTTTGTACCTGATAAAGATAAATATTTATATTCCTGAGTAGTTCATTTTGCTGGTTTGTGCAGGTACTCTTATAGTGATAGTGGTTGCAGTAGTTAGTGCAGTGATTGTTTTGGTAGTTGGAATAGCTATTGGGGTCTATATAAGGAAAGATAGATACATTCAAAGAAAAAGAAGAGGTAACTGACTTATTCATTTTCTTTAAAGAATGTTCAAGAAACAGAGAACAACAACGTTCCAAATCCTCTAAGGGATACAAAGCTGAATTTGCTCTTACCATGTATTCATAAGTTATTGAGGATTCACAAATTTTGTTTGTGTCTAAACTGCTCTTCTCCTTTTCTAGGTTCAAATGATGCAGAGAAGTTGGCTAAGACACTTCACCGCAACAGCTTGAATTTCAAGTACTCTACACTGGAGAAGGCTACCAACTCCTTCAACGAAGCGAACAAGCTTGGACAGGGAGGATTTGGATCGGTTTATAGAGTAAATTCTCTTCCACATAACACTTACTTCCCCTCCCCCACCATTTTGCATATCAAAACCACTCTTACAAATCCATGTTGCAGGGTGTTCTGCCTGATGGAAGAGAAATTGCCATCAAGAGGTTGTACTTCAACAACAGGCATAGAGCAGCAGATTTCTACAATGAAGTCAACATAATTAGTAGCGTGGAGCACAAGAATCTAGTGAGGTTGTTAGGATGCAGCTGTTCTGGACCCGAAAGCTTGCTCGTATATGAATTTCTACCGAACAAAAGTCTTGATCAATTTATTTTTGGTAACTACTAAACTATGGTTTTAAAAATGCCTCCATTTTATAACGAGTGTCATAAAATATTATCCCAATCTCTTGTTTTAGATAGAGTCAAGGGAAGAGAACTAAACTGGGAGAAGAGATATGACATTATCATTGGGACAGCTGAAGGATTGGTTTACCTGCATGAGAATTCAAAAACTAGGATAATTCATAGAGATATAAAAGCCAGCAACATCTTACTGGATGCTAAACTTCGCGCCAAAATTGCTGATTTTGGACTGGCCAGGTCCTTTCAAGAAGATAAGAGTCACATTAGCACGGCTATAGCCGGAACTCTGTAAGCATCTCTTACCAATCAATGCATCCATTGATTCACAACCCTTAACAATATATATAGCATTGAAAAGTTTGAACAAAATCCAAGACCTATTAATATGTGTGGATCATATCTGAAAGGGTAAACTGCAGTAAATGCTATAGTTTGGTTTCAGTGAATGTTAAGTGTAATTTAACCTATTGAGAACATTGTGGAATACTCATTTTCTTAAGTGGTGTTGCAGGGGTTACATGGCTCCAGAGTACCTAGCTCATGGTCAGTTAACAGAAAAGGCAGATGTATATAGTTTTGGAGTGTTAGTCTTAGAAATAGTTACTGGGAGACAGAATAACAGAAGCAAATCAACAGAATACTCAGACAGCATAGTTATACTGGTAACTATTTTCTAGAATGTCTAATGAGCCAAGACTGCATGTGCATAATGAACTAACTTTCGTTTCTTCCATTGATCCAATTTAATATCTTGTAATAAAAACAGACATGGAGGCATTTCCAATCAGGGACAGCAGAAGAGCTATTTGATCCAAATCTAGCTTCAGATGACAACAATAATGTTAATAAGAAGGATGAGATTTTAAGAGTGGTGCACATAGGACTTCTATGCACACAAGAGAACCCTTCCCTGAGGCCAACCATGTCAAGGGCACTACAGATGCTAACAAAGAAGGAAGAGAATCTTGCACGTCCCTCTAATCCACCCTTCACAGATGAGAACACAATGGAACTCAATGACACTGTTGATAACCCATTTTGCCCTCTCAATAATGCAACATATTCATCAGAGGCTACTATGTCCCATAGTTCTTTCTATGCAAGGTGATCACTGAAGAGAATTAAAGCAACAGCAGCTACTTTAGTCCAAAGCTTGGATTCCATTGGTGACATGATGAAATAAATGTTGCTATCACACAAAAAGAAGCGTTGATTGATAGGAAAATTAGATGCTTGTAAGCCACAAGCCCATAAGAATATTAAATGTACACTGTACACCTTTAATTTACAACTACTCACTCAGGAACAACAAACGATGAGTTTCTTTCTCACACTTCATCCAGAGCATCTCCTATTTGAAATTTATCAAGTCTCCAATTTTTGGTTCAAATGACATAGAGTAATTCCACATTATTTTTTTTTGTCATAAAACTTTTAGAGGAATCATATGGGATATCAAAATTTATTATTTTTGTTATTAATTAATTATCAATATTTAAAAATATGAGTTAAAGTATGTTATTAGATTATTAGATTAAAAGAATTGGATTAATGATTAAAAATATAGCTAAAAATAATAAAATCTGGTAGCTCTTTAGTATTTCTCAAACTTTAATAAGGACTAAAAAATATTCTTTTTTTCTCCTCTAATAAAAAAAGACAACCTATTATCCCTATTATAATATCATATATTTACTTAATTAAAATAAAATAAAATTAATATAGTTATTAATTTTCATAATGTTTTATATTTTATTTAAAATTTGGTTTTAAGAAAAATATGAATGTAATTTTATAATAATATTGTTACGGTGGGTAACCGGAGATTAATGGGCTGGATGGCGTTGGTTGACCCAAACGTATGAAGAAGGAGGCTTCAAGTGGATCTGCAACTCGGGAACTTCCGTCCGACTTGTGTGTGAAAGAATGGGGGGTGGTACCTGCAAAGACACTCCGATGCTTAAGTCAGCAAAGGATTAAGCAGGTTTTTGAATGTATTGGAACTTAGAGATACCTGAGGGGTGTCAGTGCATTTATAGTGGTGAACCAATAACCACCGTTGGAGTAGTGCCACCTTTTTAGGGTGTTAACCGTCCCATTATCTTAGGGAGGTTAGGATATGGCTCTTGGAAGTGGTTAGAGAGATTCTAGGGGCAATTACTCATTTGAATGAGTGTTTATCTGCCAGCTAACCCTCGTACCCGACTTCTTTAGAACAAGTCGTGGTGAGAACCGACTTCATAGGACGAAGGTTGGTATTGGGTGAGACTCAATCCGTGGGATTAGGCCTTTTATTCGTAGCCTTTTGGTTCTGACAGTTACGTCTAATCAAGTGTCGTGTCTGTTAGGGATGTGCGTAGGGATTGATGGTCTTGGTAACGGTGCATTCTCATTAATGACTGCCCCGTTTTTACCATTGTGCCCCCCACGTACTTATAAATACTTTCCCTCTCTTTCATTGTTTCATTTCTGCGATTTTTCAAATTTCCCCTTCATTCGTTCGTGCTGCATTCTTGTGTTTTCGAAGGCTTTTTCTTCCTCCAACCCTCATTTTCAGATAAAGGTTAGCTCTTTCTGTAACATGCTTTTCTATTTGCATGCCTTTATTTTGTAGATAGGTTGGTTTGTAGACTTTAGTTTCGTATTCCTTCCCTTTAGAAACCGTGTTTTTTATTTTTCTTTTCTTTTTCCCTTGTAGGTTTTTGTTACCTTTTTAAGAAAAAGAAATGGCTTCCGTAGATGTTCTTTCTTAGTGGGTTGATGTCACGGTCTTAGGGGAGGAACCCTTGGTCGATACTGAGTTTATCACCCACCTTCATACTCGCCACAGAATTTGTACTTCTGAGGAGGACGAGCCGAAGTACGAGTTGGTAGTCCCGGGTCCAGAAGACCGGGTTTGCTTCGGGAGGGCCAATGAGGCGGCCCCTCATTTTTTCTTTATGTATGAGTGTATGATCACCCGTTTGGGTGTTTTTCTTCCTTTTTCAGACTTTGAGATGTCTGTTTTGCATCACTGCCGAGTTGCCCCTACCCAGCTTCATCCCAACTCTTGGGGTTTTTGAAAATTTATCAATTTATTAGCCAGGCTTTGGAGTTTCCGACCTCTCTGAGGATTTTTTTCTATCTCTTTCATATGACCAAACCCTTCAGTGGGCTAAACAATAAGCAACAGTGGGTGTCTTTCCGAGCCATACAGGGTCGGAGAGTTTTCACCCTTTTTGACGAATCCTTCCATGACTTTAAAAATTATTTTTTCAAAGTGCAAGCTGTAGAGGGTCACCACCCCTTTTTTCTGGATGATAATTCTTCTCCTCGCTTTCCTCTATACTGGCTGGAGGCCTCCCCTTGCGAGAAATATGGTCTTGACGACCTGGATGAAGTAGAAGCGGCCATTGTGGGGTTCCTCCGAGAAGTGTCGGGGAGGGCCCCATATTTGGACACTAAAAAGTTTCTCCAGGGGTCTCCGATCTTTGTTCGGGCACAGCTAGGTAGCTTTTACTTGTTTGTTAGATTTCCGATTTGTCTGACTGATCTTTCCGACTTGTCTAATCTATTAGCTATTGTTTCTTTTCAGAGATGGCGAAGACAAATGCTCAGGAGTCTTACCAGAGAGTCCAGGAGGCCAAAGCAAGGTCTCGCACCAGGACTGGTGGTGTCAAGGCGGTTATCTCTCCTCCTCCTCCTCCTCGGAACGTTGGGACTCTTTTCCAGCCTATCGTGATTTCTTCTTCGGCTTCCTCTCAGCTGCCCCCTCCGTTCGACCTTCTCCTGAGCCAGAGAAGAAGAAGCGCAAGACCTTAGAGTCTGGCTCTTCTGGTGAGGTTAAGGCGGATGCTCTTGCATTCGTCCAGAAGAACATCTACCACATGCTCATATAAGCATGGATGATGTTTCTGTTCGGCACTATCTTACCACTCTGGTTGAGGAGAGTCTCAAGGTGGCGGGGGTTTGCAGCAAACTCTTGGATATTTTTGAGAAGACTCCTCTCAGCTCTTTAGGGATGACCTCGAGGGTCGAGGAGCTGGAAGGAAGGCTTCTTATATATCAGGAGCACGAGAGGGAGGTGAAGGAGGAGGTCGCCAAGCTGAAGGAGGAGAGAGATAACCTCCGGGAAAAGGAGAGGAAGTTGCAAGCCCAATGCAACATGGAAGTGGACTTGAGGAAAACAGCGCAGGCCAGCTATCAAAGTTTATTTGATGATCTTGTGTCTGTGAAGAATGATCTGCTGAATTCTCGAAAGGCCTATACCGAGTTGGAGGACTCTATTGCTGATGGCGCCGAGGAGGCTTGGAGGATCTTTAAGGAGCAGGTCGGAGTCATCGCTCCTGACTTGGATTTTCTCCTTTGGGCCCTGACAAAGTTGTTATCGATGGTGCCATAGTGGATCCCCCTGCTCCCGTGATCGTTTCCGATTCAGAATTGAAGACTCGGGGGCAGAGGATTATTGAGTCTCCTCCACGCTCGAAGGACGCTTCGGGTTCTTCCCAAGTTCCTCCGACTTCCTCTTCATCTCCTCTGGATGCCTATCTTCCCGGTCCTGGTGGCGCTCCTCCTGACTATGGTGGTGGTGATCCGTCCACTCCTCTTCAGAAAAAGTAATTTGTTGGCTATTTGGGGGCCCGGCCTGTGGGTCCCCCCTTTTTTAAACTCTTTATTTGTTTTTGGTGGTGTTTGAACAATTTACTTTTGGCCTTTTAAGGCCGTAAACAAAACACTAAGAATACCCTTTTTTTAATAAGGGTTTAAGTTAAAAAATAAATACCCTTTTTTGGATAAGGGTTTAAGTTACCTTATGCGTGCATGCTTTTCTGTTTTTGATATTTTAGGAAGTCTTTTCGACCTTTTCCCAAAAACCTTTTATTCGACTTGTCTGTTCTTCTGAGCTTTTTTCGCTTTAAGAACCTAGGACAGTCTTTCCAATAGTTTTTCGATCTCTTTTTCTACTATTCCTTTATGCTCAACTTTGTGGTTTATTGAGCTTTTATGTCTTAGGTTATTTTTGCGACGCGTTTTTCTTCTACTCGGTTCTTCATTCCGATTTACGGGTCGAAGTGTTTCCGAGCTTTTCTACTCGGGATTTCATTTCGACTTATGAGTCGGATTGTCCCTGAGTTTCTTACGATCAACTTATATAACATCTTTACACCGACTTGTACCTCGTCGTTTTATCCTGACGACCATCCTAGTCGGTTCATGGGATTTTCACGTTTTGTCGAGCTTAAGTCGGCGCGTTTCGTAGAAAGAAAGAGAAAACAAAAAAGGAATTTATAAGAGATATTTGTAAGATGAAAAAGATCTTTATTAATTGGGGAGGTACTTTATTGCTACTAAGGGTTTTTGACAATCTATTTCCCTTAGCCCCTACTATGATGCCTCGTTAAAAACCCATCTCCAAAAAAAACCCTTTGATTTTGGGAAAAAATCGTGAAGTTGGGAAAAGAGTACATCAGGGAGTAGAGTTCGCTTTTAACTGTAGTACCTTTTCATATTACAAGCATGCCACGACCTCGGTAACTCGGTGCCGTTCAGGTCGGTCACTTTATAATAACATTTTCCTAAGACCTCATTGACTTTGTATGGTCCCTTCCAATTTGCAGCGAGCTTTCCTTCCCCTGATTTGTTGACTCCAATGTCGTTTCTGATCAAGACCAAGTCACTTGGGGTGAATGCTCTTCGAATGACTTTTTTGTTGTATCTTGTAGTCATCCTTTGCTTCAACGCCGCTTCTCTTATCTGGGCTTCTTCTCGGACTTCTGGGAGCAAGTCAAGCTCCTCTTTGTGCCCCTGTATATTTCCGATTTCGTCATAGAGAATCACTCTTGGGCTTTGTTCGTTGATTTCTATTGGTATCATGGCTTCTACGCCATAAACTAGTCGGAAGGGTGTTTCTCCAGTGGCGGATTGGGGGGTCGTCCTAGAAGCCCATAGCACTTGTGGGAGCTCTTCAGCCCAGGCTCCTTTTGCATCTTGTAACATTTTCTTTAGCCCTGCCAGTATGACTTTGTTGGCTGCCTCGGCTTGCCCATTGGCTTGCGGGTGCTCCACCGAGGTAAACTGGTGCTTGATTTTCATACTGGCTACTAGACTTCTAAAGGTAGAGTCGGTAAATTGGGTTCCATTATCTGTAGTAATGGAATGAGGTATCCCATACCTTGTGATGATATTTTTGTAGAGGAACCTCCGACTTCTTTGTGCGGTGATGGTGGCCAATGGTTCTGCTTCTATCCACTTTGTGAAGTAATCTATTCCCACGATCAGGTATTTGACTTGTCTTGGCGCTTGGGGAAAAGGACCTAACAAATCCATTCCCCATTTTGCAAAGGGCCATGGAGAAGTGATACTGATGAGCTCCTCTGGGGGAGCCACGTGGAAATTTGCATGCATTTGACATGGTTGGCACCTTTTCACAAATTCTGTGGCATCTTTCTGCAAGGTTGGCCAGTAGAATCCTGCTCGGATTACTTTCCTGGCTAGTGACCTTGCTCCGAGATGATTTCCGCAGATTCCACTGTGGACTTCCTCTAACACCTCGGTGGTTTTTGAGGTCGGTACGCACTTTAACAATGGTGTTGATATCCCCCTTCTGTAGAGAATATTTCTCACCAAGGTGTAGTGTTGTGCTTCCCTTCAGATCTTCTTAGCCTCTTTCTCCTCCTTGGGGAGGGTGTCGAATTTCATGTATTCGACCAAGGGATTCATCCATCCGAGGTTTAATCCGACCACTTCAAAGATTTCTTGTTTGTCTTCTATTTTTACCACTGAGGGTTCCTGGAGAGTTTCTTGGATCATGCTTCTGTTATTTCCTCCTGGCTTGGTACTTGCTAACTTGGATAGGGCGTCTGCTCTGCTATTCAGATCCCGCGTTATGTGCTTGACCTCGGTTTCTGCGAAGCGCTCAAGGTGTTCCAGAGTTTTTTCCAAGTACCTCTTCATATTTGGGCCCTTTGCCTGATATTCTCCACTTATTTGGGAGGTCACCACTTGTGAGTCGCTGTATATCATCACCTTTGTAGCACCGACTTCTTCTGCCAGCTTCAATTCAGCAATCAAGGCTTCATACTCTGCCTGATTATTTGAAGCTGGGAATTCAAATTTTAGGGAAACCTCTATCTGGGTTCCTCTTTCATCTACCAATATTATGCCTGCACCGCTTCCTGTTTTGTTGGAGGATCCATCTACATAGAGTTCCCATGTAGTTGGTTTTTCTTCCTGATCCCCTGCGTATTCTGCAACGAAGTCGGCAAGGCATTAGGCTTTAATCGCCGTCCGAGTTTCATATCTTAAGTCGAACTCGGAGAGCTCTATTGCCCATTGAACCATTCTTCCTGCAACATCCGTCTTTTGGAGGATTTGCTTCATGGGTTGGTTCGTACGGACTCTTATTGTGTAAGCTTGAAAGTAAGGTCGTAGCCTTCGTGAGGCTACTACTAAGGAGTAGGCAAACTTCTCTAGTTTTTGGTACCTTAGCTCAGGGCCTTGTAGAACTTTGCTGATGAAATATACTGGATGTTGGCCGACCTCGTCTTCTCTTATCAGGGCTGATGAGATAGCCTTGTCCGCTACAGATAAGTATAGGACGAGGTCTTTTCCAGCTACGGGTCGGGTCAGAATAGGAGGTTGGCTTAAGAACTTTTTGAACTCCTGGAACGCCTCCTCGCATTCAGGGGTCCATTCGAACTGACATCCCTTTCTCAATAAGGAGAACAGTGGAAGGGATTTTAGTGTTGATCCTGCCAAAAATCTGGAGAGGGCTGCAAGTCGGCCATTCAGCTGCTGGACCTCTCTCAAACAAGTCAGGCTTTTCATTTCCAGGATAGCTCTACACTTATCGGGATTGGCTTCGATCCCTTTTTGTGTTAGCATAAACCCTAGAAATTTCCCTGCTTCCACCGCAAAGGCGCACTTTGCGGGATTTAGTATCATCCCGTGCAGCCTTATGGTGCCAAAGACTTGTGAAAGGTCTGACAAGAGGTTGACTTCCTTCTTGGTCTTTACCAATATGTCGTCGACATATACTTCCATTAGGCCCCCAAGATGAGAGGCGAACACCTTATTCATCAACCTTTGATATGTGGCCCCTGCATTTTTCAATCCAAATGGCATGACCACGTAGCAGAAATTAGTTCTGGGTGTGATGAATGATGTCTTCTCCTGATCTGGCTCATACATCGGGATTTGATTATACCCCGAGTAGGCGTCCATGAACGACAAGTATTGATACCCCGAGCTGGAGTCTACTAGAGTATCAACACTTGGCAGTGGATAAGGGTCCTTGGGACATGCCTTATTCAAGTCGGTATAGTCGACACACATTCTCCATTTGCCATTTTGTTTTTTTGACTAGTACTACATTGGCTAGCCATGTTGGGTACTTGACTTCTCTGATGAAGCCAGCTTCTAGGAGCGCCTGTACTTGTTCTTCTACTACTAGGGCTCGTTCTGGGCCGAGCTTGCGTCTTCTTTGTTGTACAGGTCGGGACCCCGGGTAAACCGAGAGTTTGTGGGACATGAGCTCGGGGTCTATTCCAGGCATATCGGAAGCCTTCCAAGCAAAGAGGTCGGAGTTTTCTCTTAGGAGCTTAATCAATCCTTGTTTTAGGGTTTCCCCTAGATTGGCTCCTATGTGAGTATTTTTTCCTTCCTCTTTACCGACCTGTATCTCCTCGGTTTTTCCTTCCGGTTGTGGTCGCAGCTCTTCTCTAGCCCTTGTGCCACCGAGTTCTATTGTGTTAATTTCTTTGCCTTTTCCTCTCAGGTTTAGGCTTTCATTGTAGCATTTCCTTGCCAACTTTTGATCTCCCCTTACCGTTGCTATCCCCGCTGAAGTCGGGAATTTCATGCAAAGGTGGGGAGTGGATACCGCTGCTCCGAGTCGATTAAGAGTAGCTCTGCCGATTAAAGCGTTATATGCTGACCCCACATCGATGACTATGAAGTCTATACTCAGAGTCTTTGATTTTTCCCCCTTTCCAAAAGTGGTGTGGAGGGGTAAAAATCCAAGTGGCTTTATTGGCGTGTCGCCCAACCCGTATAAGGTGTCGGGGTAGGCTCTTAGTTCTTTCTCATCCAACCCTAGTTTGTCAAAAGCGAGCTTAAAAAGGATGTCCGCCGAGCTTCCTTGGTCTACTAGGGTTCTGTGGAGATGGGCATTTGCTAGGATCATAGTTATTACTACTGGATCATCATGTCCAGGGATTATTCCTTGCCCATCTTCTGTGGTGAATGAAATGGTGGGGAGGTCGGCGGATTCACCTCCGACCTGGTAGACTCGCTTGAGATGTCTCTTGCGAGAAGACTTAGTGAGGCCCCCTCCTGCAAACCCTCATGAGATCATATGTATATGTCTCTCCAGAGTCTGTGGTGGTGGGTCTCTTCTATCTACATCATCTCGCTTCCTTTTTCCGTGACCATCCGACCTTTCTATGAGATATCTGTCAAGCCGACCCTCTCTAGGCAGCTTTTCTATCACATTCCTAAGGTCGTAACAGTCATTTGTGGAGTGACCATATATTTTATGGTACTCACAGTAGTCGCTGCGGCTCCCCCCTTTTTTATTTTTAATGGGTCTAGGGGGCGGCAGCCTTTCAGTATTACAAATCTCTCTGTATACATCCACTATAGAAACTTTCAGAGGAGTATAAGAGTGGTATTTTCTTGGCCTCTCGAGACCGAGTTCTTCCTTTTTCTTGGTTTCCCTCTCCCTCTCTTTTGTTGAGGGAGGGTGCCCAGGTTGCCAACTCAGGTCTCTCAGCTTAGCATTTTCCTCCATATTGATGTACTTTTCAGCTCTTTCCTGTACATCACTTAGAGAGACGGGGTGTCTTTTAGATATGGACTGTGATAATGGACCTTCTCTAAGTCCATTGACTAACCCCATGATGACTGCCTCTTTGGGCAGGTTTTGAATCTCTAAACATGCTTTGTTGAACCTTTCCATATAGGCTCGTAGGGATTCTCTGACCTCCTGCTTTATTCCCAGGAGGCTCGGCGCATGTTTCACCTTGTCTTTCTGGATAGAGAACCTCATCAAAAACTTCCTCGAGAGGTCTTCAAAACTGGTGACCGACCTTGGGGGGAGGCTGTCGAACCACTTCATCGCTGCTTTCGATAGGGTAGTCGGAAAAGTTTTGCATCGCGTAGCGTCAGAAGCATCAGCTAGGTACATCCGACTTTTGAAATTGCTTAAGTGATGCTTCGGATCTGTGGTTCCATCGTAGAGGTCCATATCGGGGCTTTTGAAGTTCCTTGGAACTTTTGCCCTCATTATGTCCTCACTGAAAGGATCCTCCCCTCCTAGGGGCGGTTCTTCTTGCTCTTCACGGGAGTTCCGACCTTTGAGGGAGGATTCTAACTTTAAGAGTTTTCTTTCTAACTCTTTTTGTTGTTCCATCTCCTCTTTTAGGTTCTTTTCGGTCTCCTTTTGTCGCTCCCGTTCTTGTTCTAACTGTTCCAGGCTACTGTGGACTAATCCCATGAGTTCAGTTGCATGGGAGGGTCCCTCTTTCTCTAATTCGCGCCCTTCTGAAGAGTTCACCTTCGGATTTTTTACTCCGGAGGTACCTTCCCTGTGTTGATCATTGGTCAAGTCTGCATCATTATTACCTGTGTCCAGATTCTCTTGTTCAGAATCTGACTCCACATGACCCTCTTCGGGGTATCTGTCCGCCATCACTGGTTGATCTCTCGGGTCCCCGGCAACGGCGCCAATGTTACGGTGGGTAACCGGAGATTAATGGGCTGGATGGCGTTGGTTGGCCCAAACGTATGAAGAAGGAGGCTTCAAGTGGATCTGCAACTCGGGAACTTCCGTCCGACTTGTGTGTAAAAGAATGGGGGGTGGTACCTGCAAAGACACTCCGATGCTTAAGTCAGCAAAGGATTAAGCAGGTTTTTGAATGTATTGGAACGGTGTAAGCAGGTCTAGAGAGTATTGGGACTTAGAGATACCTGAGGGGTGTCAGTGTATTTATAGTGGTGAACCAATAACCACCGTTGAAGTAGTGCCTCCTTTTTAGGGTGTTAACCGTCCCATTATCTTAGGGCGGTTAGGATATGGCTCTTGGAAGTGGTTAGAGAGATTCTAGGGGCAGTTACTCATTTGAATGAGTGTTTATCTGCCAGCTAACCCTCGTACCCGACTTCTTTAGAACAAGTCGTGGTGAGAACCAACTTCATAGGACGAAGGTTGGTATTGGGTGAGACTCAATCCGTGGGATTAGGCCTTTTATTTGGACTTGGGCCTTTACTGTTGGGCCAGGGTATGAACAAATATTATTAAAATTTTTAAAGTTATTTATTTTTATTGAATTTTAGACTTTTTATTACATGTATAACGAAATTATTTATATTAAAATTTAAACTTAAAAAAGATCATAATCATGATAATAATAATAATAATTAAAAAATGTGAAATAGTATTTTTACTCCTATAAACTAGAATCACCAAATTTTTTAATCGTCTCATGTAAATGTTGATTCGTTTTTTAGGATACTTAGCTAGTGTTTGTTTTAGTTTTTGGTGTTAACTAAAATTTTAGGTTGAAGATACAAAATTTTAGTTTTTCGGTATTTTTAAGTGGAAATTGAAATTTTAACATTTTAGTTAACTAAGGTATTTTAATAAATATTCTTATTTCATTCCCATATTTATCTTGAATCAAACAAGATACTAATTAAGACATAATTTATTTATCTACACTTTATATCAAACATATATAATACAAAGACTTTAGTCTCACTCTCCTAAATCCTAATCTGTATCTCTTAGTCTTAATCTTCCTTTCAAAAACAATCTTAGTATATGGTATGCCCTCTATATAACTATATATATCGCAAAGCACAAAATTAACCATAATGTAAAAGTTAACTTCTATGTGTAACTAACTTTTATAATGTAAAACTACCAGATTAAAATTAGCTATTACAAAAGATTATTCTTGTTATATATATTATACATTTATAGATGAAAGATTCTATGGTTATTCATTGTGATAGAATTTTATTTGGACCAATATAATAATATCCTATCGGATTTATTCCAGGTCTTTAAGTTTTGAAAAAAATATATATTTTTTAATATATTATTGATAAATTTATATATGGCGTATAAGTTTTTTAGTAGAAAAAAAAAAGTGTTTAAAATGGATATAATTAAGATATTCTTAAAAATAAATTGTAAAGAATAAGAATAAAATATCTCAATTTTTGGCCCATTCCAAATAGACTTAAAAAAGATATGCTGGACTACTTGAATGGTCTAATTAATCTCTTTAGTCTACAACTCTTCTAGTTTGAAAGATGCCTAGGTTTTAAAACAAGCAACCGGCATAAAGATTCTGAAGTTGACAGGAGAAGGGGAAAATAAAAAAATAAAAGGAAAAGGATAAAAGAAATGATTCTGAAGTCTCAAATCATTCTCAATACTCAAAAAGGGAACAATGTTATTATGTACGGTAAATACGTCAGGTAAGGAGTAATCCAAGCAGATCCAACCTTTCGCACTGTTCGTTGTCATCTACTGACCAAACTAGTAATTTGAATGTGTAAATCCAAATCTTTATAATAATCATGAACCACGTTATATGAAGCATGTATTATCCATAAAATATATACGAAACAGAAATTCCAAATTACATTTCACAATGTGAGTACTGAGTAGCCATTTATCAAGAATACATGTCACGCAAACAATTTATACTATCATTCCCCATTCTTTTTGTGGGGAATAAGTAAGCATGTCAGAGTCATAAATCCTTTACACAAGCAATCATAATAATGATGATTATTAATTAATTAGGAATATACAGTTGATAATTCACTGAGATGGATCATCCTTCGTAGAAATTAAACTGCATGTTCTCCGAGGGTTTCCAATGACGCTTTCTTTGATTAATAAACCAATTGTTAATTTGCTTCTGATCTAGCCCGGTCGACTTCGCCAGTGCAACCTTATCAGCTTCCTAAGTCATATACAACACCACCACACATTAACATGCAAGATTCAAGGTCTTGTGGAGAAACTAGAAGCATGCATATGTTTAATTAACGGTGAAAACTCAGGTGCAGTCGACTTCACGTGAAGTTGAGAGTTAAGAGTCGTTACATGGTCGACTGCACCTGAATTTTCACCTTAATTAATTATATATTTACCGTTGGATAGGGCCATTTGTAGTGTATGTTCCACCACTGAAGGAGAGTTTGCCTAGCGTCTTTGGGTAGCTTGCCCCTTTTTTTCTTCTTTGAGAACTCAAATTTCAAAGAACTAATGTGACTACCAAACTTGCGTAACAGCTTATCCTTAAGATCACGATCTTCAACCCGTGATTGTGATTGTGATTGCCCATCTTGAATATCAGCATCTCCACCACCACCACCACTTAAATATTCCTCGGATGATGCACCCCCATCATCATCTAAACAGTGTTATATGAGAATGGCAATTTCAATTATTGCTCTTGCTAACAGAAGAACATGAAAAAGGAACCATACATTTGTCTTGATATATTTGAAATCAATATATACATTAATAATAGTAGATAGAGTAGATTAGTATTATTTTCTCTAGTGTTGTGTAGCGAGGGGAAGAGACAAGGGTTTGGAGAGAGCAAAGCACACCTAGGTTGGGAAAGTAAAGGCACCACCCTCAGTCTCAGTCCTCCTCAGTGCCAGGTTCCATCCATTGTCAGATTCTGAAGCTGTTCACCCCCCAACCACACCCACTCGATCTAATTTTGACAGTGACGTAAATGTAACAGTACGGATAAACTATGAACAAAAATAACACGGGTCCTTGCATCCACCAATCCATTCACCAGGACCCCTCCACGCATAAACCTTTTCCATTTTCGTGCTTCAGTCAACAACAGCAAATTTTACAGGTGTCCTTTTTCATTGCATCCAACAAGAATCAATGTAAAAGCTAAGGTAACCATAATTTTGAAGTGTTCCCTTAAGAATTTACTACTAAGTGTAGAAAGTTTTCTGATTAAGTATTACTCATTTAGAATTTCACAAATATCAATCAAGTATCATTCTTGTTTATAGTACAATACAATTGGAAATAAGAATTCATCGTCACTCTAATCTCATGGTTCTAAATGAATGTTCAAAGAATTAACTACTCCGATATACTACTAGTAGAAGAGGAAAGACAGGTTAATTGGTGATCATATATCAAAGAATTAACTGTCAAATTAACCCCAAAAGATAACATGTTCTTTAAATTCATCCTTTAAATATTTTATCAATTAAATTGATCATTCAAAAATTATAAATTAATAATATATGCTGTCAATCAACATTACATGTCATCAATTATTGATTTAAAATTCTAATGAAATAACGAAAGGAATTAATTTGTAATATTTAAAAGACTAATTTGATTCATAAAACCTTTAAATTTAAAAACAACTCACTTTTTCATGACTAATTTATGCATTAATCCTATGTCAAAAGATGATACCCTTCATTTCTAGTCTTAACTCTTAATCAACAGTTAAAGAATTTGAATTTTCTAAATTTTGAATTTTACATGAGAATATAAACTATAAAGTATAATATTTCACCATTTATTTTATAGATGGAACCAAGTGACCGATCACACTTTATCCTCTCAAGTAAAAATTCAAAATTTAGAAGATCCAAATTCGAGTGTGTTTGGCTTAGCATTTGGAGCTTCAAACTCATGTTTAGTTTTTTTTTTTTTTGAAAATTTCACTTTTGATTGGTTGTTTTTCTTTTCTCCTCTAATCTAACCTATGTTTCACCTAAAGATAGAAATTCATGTTTTTGCGTTCACTTTTTTTTTAGTTAAACCATAATAATAAGTTTATTTTTTATTTATCAATTTTGTCCTTCATTGTTCTTACAATGAATTTTATTGTTTTTTCTTATTATAATTTTTTCATTAATACTCTCTCATACATATTATTTTTTATAGAATTTTTATTATTTTTTGTTAATATAAATTTTCTTTTTTGGCCGTTCTTGTTATTTTTTTCCAGTGGAACTTTTTTTTATTTTATATTATGATTATATTAATCCCATTAGAAAGATCAAATTAAATAAAAAAAAACTAATATAAAAATTATATTAGAATCTTTAATAGTGAAAATTTCTAGTTAAAAAAAAGCTAAAGAGTACAGAAAGTACTGGAAATGAACATTAGAATTTATTTAAATATCTAAAATAAAATAATAAGATAATATAAAATAATTATTTAAATTTATGTATTTTTCAATAATTTTCATTTTTAAGAGTGATTTTGAGTAAGAAAAAGTTTAGAGGCCAGTATTTTTATTAAAATTTGACCAACACTTAACCAGCAAAAAAACTAAAAAAGTGAGTAATCTCACACCATTAAATGTAATCACATACCATTAAAAACACTAATGATAGATAATTGATTGTTACAAATTGCAAAACAGCCCTTTAACACTCCTATTTGAGTAATATAATCCAAACAGTTAGTTTACTACAATTCACTGTGTCAAAACTTAACTGCAATCAACTTCACGTGAAGTTAATAACTTAAGAGCCGTTAGATGAAAATTTAGTAAAATCATTTAACTGATCTCAACTATCAGCTTCACGTGACTACAGCTTAGTTTTCGCCCTCATTTTATATAAAAATTGAGGGACAAAAACCACCTTAACACCAACTCATTTTTTAATTAAAATTAATCCCATTTACAAACTTTAACCCAAATACACATAACTGTCAAACAATAACTGACTGCGAATTTGACCAAACCTCATGTACCTCTGACAAATAACTTCCAGAGTCTTTAACCCAAAAAAAAAAATGAAAAAGCATCTATGTACTGACTTTTGTATTAAAAGAGATAATAAAAAGTAAAATAACGCAAAAACGTTTCTACAATTATAGAGTGTCTATGGGGAAGGTCTAAAATGGGGTATACCTGATTGTATAATGGCTAATACCGTTTCTACAATTACAGAAAAACAGCGGGTGTGCACGTGAAATGCGAGAGCTGTAATTCCAAAACCACCCGCTGCCAGCCTCGGATTTTATGTTTCTCTCATTTCTGTTTTTTTATACCCAATTGGAATTAATTAACCTTTTTTTATTTCTTCCTAAAACTGCCCAATTTTAGATAGATACTGCTGCATCTGCATGTCACTTTTTCCTATCATATTTATATAAACTACTTTATTTGTGCACAATAATCAAATCTTTCTTTTTCAACGCAACAAAAATGTTATAATGTACCTTACTGTAATACAGAAAATATATTGCACAGCACAAAAATAGCTTAAGTAACGTGCAAATTATATTCCATGAAAGTTAGCGTATTTTGTAGTAGCTAAATGAGAACATCTAGAACTAGAATAAAGAATGTTCAAATTCACAGAGCATGCATGACCAGATAAGTTTTGAAGGTTCAAAATCACAAAGTACGCATGACTGAAACAGATAACTTTAATCACTTTATACTTCTCTAGTCGAGATGGAGATAGACATCGAGTACAATGGAGTACAGCACATAACTATTTATATTATCTTTGTCTCTCTATCACTGTAAATGTATTCCTTCGCTTGAATAAGAACTGGTAAAGATCAACAAAGGATACTTATCCACAAAACAAAAGCATACCAACAAACTAAGCCAACATTTCAAGGTACATAACAGTTACTGTTTATCAATCCACACATAGCAAATGCCTCGCTAATACTAAATACCTCATGAAATTTTTGTAGAAACACAAAACTCGGTATAGCATTATTGTGTAGAACATATAGTACAACGAAACTTGAAATGCAACCAAGACTTTCAAACATAAACACAATGGGATATAGTTGTCTAGTTGCCAACTATAACCCAACCTCACCATCATTAACATCGACTGAATATAATTAAACTATTATATATTAATTAGCACAATCTATAGTATGTCAGCTATTAGTGAGTAAACTGGAATGAATTTTCGGTCAAAAATATATGATACTCAAAGTGCATAAACCAATCATTAATTCAACAAAACACAAAGTATATCAAATCTACTTCTGTTTGAATAAAAATAAGCGATTTATTATAGGTTAAAAATAATACAAACCTAATCAACATGCACTAGCAAGAATGTACAGATGAGAGTATAATAAATAAGAAATTCTTAAATTTGGTTGTTTTGAGTGTAAGAACGCTAAACATGCTGTAAAATGCAAAATCTTACACTGTTTTGCAGAATGACATCAGCCCCTTAATAGAAAATCCCAAGAAACGTTTTTATATTGTCCCATAAATTGAGCTCATTGTAACTCGCACAATAATAAAAGAATGATGAGAACAAACACCATAATACTCAGTCAGATCATTTATGTCCATCAAATTTAAATCCAAAAGCAGCAGATTGAAAGCTTGTAGCAATATCATAATAGATAAGTGATGTGTATTAACTGCCCTAAGCTAATAAATAATAAACTCTAATCTCTACTTGTAATTTGTAAAACAATGTCAAGTGCCAAATAACAGCAAAAACACCTTTTTTTTTATGAATTGCACTAGTTTAAAATAGTAAAAAATTTCCATAACAAAGTAGCCACAGCAAAAACAAAGGAAGTAAAAATAAAGAAAACAACATAATCACAAGTGAAAGAAATTAAAAATCATATATAAATCATATTTAATTGACGCCTAATAAGTTATATTATGCTTGGCATAAATCATGGCCAGATAATTAAACAAGCTAATAATTAAATATTTTGAAGGACATACAGTGCCAAACGTATGTGAAGATGAAAGCCATTTATGATGATCGGGAGTTTTGAAAACATGGTATATTCATTGGTTAGTGAGAGGTGTATATCTCAGCTACAACAATAACGAAACTGAAAAGTCATTTGCAAAGTCCGTTGTTCCAGAAATTCATTTCACCACTTGCAGGAAGCAAAAAAGAAGATGTGATCGGGATCATAAAGACTGAGAATTCAATATAAGTCCAACGAGCCTACCTATTAATTCAAGACTACATCAAGGGCCCATGTAACAATGAAAGGACTTGTATAAATATAAAAATAAAAAAATAAAGCTAATAAAGATCTAAACATTGTTGACCTGCCATGAATGACCAAAAAGTTAAAACTTTTCTTTTAAAACTCGGAAGGAACCAAGGTAGTTACTGTCTCGCAGTGAAATTAATCACATACACATAAGGGGATTTTAAAGTTACAACGCATTAACTGCACAAGGAAATATCTCCTCTGCGAGTGTGTGTGTGAGAGAGAGAGCGGGAGAAGGAGGAGAGAGATGATTGCTGGTTAACAAGGTTGATTAGGGTTTTTCCCTTATTAAAGTCTAAAAAAGCTGCGGCCTGCGTGTCTAGTGATACTAGATTACTAGTACAACTTAGCATTTATTAGCTGGAATGAGCAACAGATTCCGCAGATTTATTAATCTGCGGCTACTTAATTATATGTGAAGGTCTTGGTAAATCTAAGGAAGAAAACCATGGATTATGGTTAATTAAACCCTCCGAATGTATATTATAAACACCATTTTAATTAATTAGTTTTCCACATAAAATGAGAGAGAGAGAGAGAGAGTAATTGGTGCACAGATATCAACGATGGTGCAGCAAGAAGGCTGAAAGAGAAAATAGGAGAGGGGGGAGTACTGGGAGTGGGAGTGGGAGTGAAATAGAAGAGCTAATAGTAGGTAGGGTGATAAAGACTGACCGGAAAGTGATGCTGGAGCGGAAGCACCTGTGCAGCAGAGATTGCTGAGCTGCGTTTCGATCTTGTTGAGGAAGCTGCTCGCTTCCTCGAAAGGCCGAGTCAGATCGCACTTATACTTCACCAGCATGTCACAGTATGTTTCCTACAACCACCCCGAGGGGGAAAAAAATAAATCCTCAATTAAAAAACAAATAAACAAGCATGTGAATTTGAAGAAATAGGGAAAATAATATGGAAGAGGGAGGGAGTGTGGGGGGACCATGAACTCGTCGAGCTCGGGATCGGCTCCTATGCACGTGGAATTCACGTCCCCCTTGCAAAGGTCGTTTTCTCGCTGTATCTCCTCTAACAAACTTGCTATCTCTGGAGGCGCTCCCACCTGAAACCCCAACGGACTTCTTTTCATAACCGTCAACCATATTAACTAATTCAAAAATAAAAATAGAAACAGAAAACTGAAACTCAACTATTTCGAGTTAGTTACGAAATAGAAACGGTTACAATCAGTTACCTTCTGGCAATCGATGTAGGCTTGGAGGAGGCGAGGGTAGTAAGGGTGAGAAGCGATTTTGGCCTTCATGTGAGAGGAAGAAGCGGCGTCGTGGGAGTGGTGACGCTGAAGGATTTCGGGAACGACGATGTTGGAAGAGGGTTCCGCTTCTGTGATGGCCGTTACGCCGGAGGCTGCAGCCGAGAGAAGCTCGTCGGATCCGAACATAGGAATCCGAGCGCCGGTGGACATCAGGAAGCTGTGGTACTCAACCGGGAATATTAGGTTGTCCGGTGTCAACGGCGCCCTGTCTGAGTACACCGTCGTCGACGACGGCGGGACTCCGTACATTTCGTCCTCCATGGACAGAAGCAGCCGCGGCGTTTCGTGTCTGATTGTTCCGGTGTTTAGCGTTTAAGCTTGTTTGCTCCTTGAGTTGTAGCAATATGATAATTGATAAGCGAGTAGTAAGTGAGGAGTGTGAGTAAGTGGCTTTTTATGGTTATTAAGGCAACTAAAAAGGAGAACAATTTCAAAGATTTTTTTTTATAATCAAATTTTTTATGGTACAAGTAGTATGAGAGTAGGGACGCAAAGATGCCTAATTAATATTTTTTTTAACAATCACAATGAATCATAAATTAGAGAAAAAACTTCTTTTAATATTGATTAATTATGTGTATTGTATTAAATTGGAAGACGCCGCAATTTTACTTTTTTAAATTTCTTAAAAATAGAAAATAGAATAAAATGTTTGCTGGGGAGTTTGATATTTTTTTTCCTTGGGAAAACAAAGTTGCTGAAATATGCAAATCAAAGACCAGAATAATAAAAAATAAAATAAAAAATAAAAAAAGATGAGAGCTTACATTAGAGAGAGAACAGAATCACAGACACAGTATGTGGATCAGCTCAGCTCAGATCAATGTCCATGTCTACACAGTCCACTAACATTAATTTACTTGATTGGTAGACAAAAATTTTTTACCTGTGATTTTAATTTTTAAAAATGAGTTTTGAGACTAATAAAAATATATGTAAAAAAGAATAATATTTCAACTTTTTAAGTTGAATGAAATGCAAGAAATAATATAATGTTGACAAGTGGTGTTGATGATATTCCAATTAGAAAGACAAAAATGAGCACAGTAGGTTTCCTGAATTAAACTAAAGGATAAATAAAACATCATTTAGGTTGTCTAGACCTCCCGGGGGGCCAGGTTGTAGTGTAAACATGCCCCCCCTCCTGTTAATTTTCAGCCAGAAAGAGTGCTCATCAAAATTCAATTTCTTTCCCAAATTAATTCGACATACAAGTAGTTTTGAGCCTGTACCAGCAACACCAAAGACTAATATGCCTGTCAGGTTATTTAATAATTCCAACAGATGCATGAACAATTTTAAATGGACTCCAATTTATTACTATAAACAATTGACATGGACCATTATAGAAAATAACTATATTTATTAAAATATAAATTGATGTGAAGTGTCTATAATACACTTTTTTTTATTTTACTTTTATGTAATTTCAAGTTTTAATGTCAAAATTAGTCTCGTACAAAAATAATAAAATTGTACTAGCTAGTATAGATGAGTCATACATAACAAATATAATATTGAGTTCTCATCATTACCGAACAATAATAAAGGTAGGGGGCTGGTTAGAACCTTAATTCTACATATTACCTAACTAAATGACCAACGTAATATGATTTTATTTAGCCTGGTTATTGATCATCTTTAAGCATGTTGGCCATTGAACCAAATATATCCAGATATCGGACACATAATACATTAGGTGTCTTCCAAATCTTGAATATGTAATTCCATATGGAGAACTGCCTTAGATTGTAAGAAAAATAAGCTTTTAAAATTGTAATACTGCGAAAAATATAACAAAATTTTCTTTAACATATTAGAACACATGTCACAATAAATTATTATGGTAAGATATATAATTATTTATGTAAATTTAAGTCTAGTTTGAATAAACAACTTAATTAAATTCTTTTTGAAAAAAAAATAGTTTAAATAATAAATGACTATATTAAAAATAGTTTATAAATAAATTATTTTATATTTAGATTTTTAATTCTAAAAGTACTTATTTTATAAAAATATAGTAAAAAGTAGTAGTATTATAAGAAAAGTCATTTTTTTTAATTTCTCTATAAGCTCCTAAATAGTTTTTTAGAAAGCCGCAATTTAATTTTAAAAATTGTACAAGACATTAATACTACTACTTTTCATAAGTCAAAAACTCAAAAAAACTACTTTTAAAACTTCCCAAACACACCCTTCTTCACTTATTTAATTTTTTAAATAAATACTTTTACAACATGATATTAGAATTTTAATAACTTAAAAAATTAGAATTTGATCACTAAAAAGACAAATTAACAAATATATTCTTACCAAAGAGCCATGTAAGATAAATAATTATTTATGTTAAAACAATAATCATAAAAAAATTGTTAAGTAAAGACAACTTATTGAAAAAATAAGATAAATAAAAACAAAAAATAAAATTACCTGCAGAATATATCATTTATCCATACCAAACCATCTTAAAAATTGGTCCATATTTGTTGCGACTGTTAACCTCCTTGAAGCAATCATTAAGATAAAGTTTAACAAACTAGAACTCTGCTAAAACGGTAACGAGATGAATTCGTTTTTAAAATATGGTACAAAAACCATCCCAAAACTCGATATTTACTTCACTACCTCTTGAAGATGATTAATTTGTGTTAGAGTGTATTTTTTAAATTAAAATTTTAATTAAAAAAGACAACAAGACTAATATGTTTTATAACAGTAACTTTTAGGACTAAAGTACTTAATTTGAAATTTTTTGGAAATTAATTTAAATGTTTATTTTTTTAATAGCAAACTTGAATATTAATATATTGTACTGTTATGATGTATACAACTATACAATTATTTATGTATTATTTAAAGATTTAAATTTTTAAGAGATATAATTTTGATGATTAGTAATTGATCTCATTGTCATTGTGTAGTTGTTATATATATACTTACATGCATATTAATTAGTGTAATTGAAATTGCGGAACACATAATAATAGCTATCTTGTACCCTATTTATATGAACCTTACCCTACCTCCTCAACTCAAGCTCCAATCATTGCATCTCTGATCAGTGGAATCTACGGACTATGGTTCCTTTTGTTCTTTTAGTTTGTACATAAACTGATAAAAGATGAAAGGGAATCCTCACTTGAACAATATAGATCGCTTCTTTCACTGTTAAATAAACAAATTAGGGTCCAACAAATTAAAGGTTAAAAAAAAAGTGAAGGAAAGAATTGAAGGCACCTTTGCTTTGCTCGCATATAATAATAACCTCTTTTATTTATTTATTTTGATGGCTCGCATAATTCTTGTTCTGTTCACATATATAATTATAAATCTCATGTAAGAAAAAAAAAATACATAACCTTTTTGGAATTTTTTCGCGCAGCTTTTTCCGTACAAGACCTACGGTTAATTGAGTGGAGCCCAAATTATTAGACACATTCTATTCTTTTTTTGGCTAAAGATTTTAATTTCAATAACAAGAAGACTAAAATTTTTATATATGAATAATTTTAATGTGAAATACAAAAATATTTAATTATTTTAATGTTCTGCAGGATTGTGGTAGAAGTGTAAAACGTTATTGATATTTTATAATAAAAAAAATTAATTATGAAAAAACAATATTTTGTAATAAAAAATATTATTTTAATTATTAAAATATTAATATTTTGTTAAAAAATAATTTTAATTAAAGAAACATAAAATAATATTGACCTTTTATAGATGACTATAATAATATTTAACACATAGTTTAGGTTATCATAGAGGATTTCATCTTAATAATATAATATTAAAAAGAAAAAGTTCTGCCAGGAATGATATTTTTCACAGTTTATTCGGTTGTTTGAAAATGTTAACTTGACATCAATACAATGGTTTAGTAATTCCGTGTTAAAATCTGGTCACACAAAAAGAGATATAGTATTTAATGAAAAATATTTGAGATCGATATTATTTTTTATATTCCATAATCTTTCTAAAATAATGAACAAAAAAAAAATATCATTTGTGAAAAAAAATATTATTTAATAGATCTTTATTATTTTATCAAAATTTTAATTAAATTTTTATAGAATTTAATATTAATACACTGTCAATATAAAACAATTTTACACGTACAATAAATTACATAATGACACATTAATAAAAATAATTATTTTTTTATATTTATCGCGTGAATGGTCATCTAAAAAATCGGATATAATTTGATGATTTTGTAAAATATTTTACGTTATAAGTAAATCAAAATTAAATCTATGTTTATAATTTAACAATTTAGAATTAGATAAACATAATGAACAAATGAAAGAAGTGGTAATCGGTTCTCAACTAATCTTTGTCATTAAAAATAAAGTAGCAATATTAAAAAAGATTAATCATTAAAATATTTTCTACTGTAAATAGGGGGAAAGTCCATGACTACAACAACGACTTCACAGCCATATTACCTTTTATGACTTATTTAGTAGAAAACATTATATATTCGACAGAGCTATAGTATTGAAAAGAAATAGCATTGACTAAAGTTTTTGAAAATTTTAATCGATGCTATTTTAATTTGTTTTTTATCTAATTTCTAACTCTTTAAATATATTTTAATAATATTTTTAAGAATTACATTGTTAATAGATATGTTAAAATAACAATTTTAAGCTAACGTAACACTTACATGTTATAATTCTAGATTGGCATGTCACTAATAACTCGACATAAATTTGTCAAGGTACATATTTTTAATCATATAAAATTATTATTAAAAAATATTAAATATTTTCGGATAAAATTAAAATCAAACATCTCTAAATATTTTAAAGAAAAGTACAGGTAATCAACAATATTTTTGAACAATATATGAATAATGTGAATTAATAAAATTAAAAGAGTAAATTTAAATTAGTAGCATTAATACGAGGCCAGTATCTCTTTTAATAATATTAATATAATAATACAGTACTGGAAACATATTTAAAATATTATAGACAAAAACAAATTAATATTATGGATATTTTGTTTTTAACAATCAACGTGTACTTAAAAAAAATCAACATTTTTTAACTAATCATTCATTTATATTTATCTTTCTCTTTAAATTTGTCTTTCTTTCTTAACCTTTTTTATTTATTATTTTATTAGTTAATTATCGATTAAAAAAAAGAAATTAATTCCTGTCTACCGTTTTTATTATAAGTTTTCAAAACATTATAGTTTGAGAAAGGAAATTTCAAGCTATCGTTTTATTTTATCTTTTGAGTCTTAAGGTATTTCGTCCATCTATAAATACGACATTTTACTTTGATAAAGTGGCATAATTCATTACTTTAAATTGTCATTCTTATTTGGAATATATATGCAGAACTGTACTATCGTTAATTAGTATTAGTATATTAAATGTGTCTATTAAATTTACCTTTTTATAAATTAAAAATAATAATAATAGGAAAATGTTATTATAATTAAGATATTAAATATGTTATATTAAAATAAATTATGAATTAAATTCATAAATTAACAAATATTTTTTTATAAATTATATATAACAAAATATATTTTAAAAGAAATATTTATACACCAATCTTTTCTAAATTTCAATATTCTTATTATATATATGGTATATATGGAAATACAAATGTGATTCTGTGAATATGCATGTAGTAGAACTTAATCAATACTCAATTGATATGATAACTATACTCGTTATTTTTATTCTACAGCGCAATATTTAAGGTTAAATACGATTTTAGTCTTTAATGTAGAGGTTAAAAAGTTATTTTGTTTTTAGATATATATATATAAGAAAACAGAAAAACGGGAAGGGAAGGTCGCACTTTGGGGGAGGCGGGTGTTGTTTCCAGAAAAGGGGAAAGGAAAAGTAGGGAATCTCCACACCACTGTTGCTGTTCTATGCCACCGTCGTTGTTTTTTTGTCGCTGCTCTTTTCTTTTTCAGCACACATTCACACTAACGGCAAAAGAGGAGAGAGCAGAAGGAGAGAGAAAGAGAAGAGAGGAACGGAGCTGTTTCGTCGCCACACCCTTGTCCTCGTCGCAATTCACAGCGCCACCGACCACCACAACGCTCTCCTAGTCGTGATTTGTGACTTGCCACCACCTGTAGTGCTGTTTCAATTTTTTATTTCTTTTTTCTTTAATTTTTTAGATTTAAAGGAAGGTGTTTTGCTTCTATTTATTCCTTGTTGTTGTTAATGTTTCTGATTGTTTCTGTTTATTCCTTTTATTCCATTGTGGTTGTTGATGTTTTTGGTTGCTTCTGTTTCTGCTTGCTTCTATTTTTGCTTATGCTTTTGGTACTACTTTTGTTATTGCTCTAATTCCATCAGCCATTGTTATTGTTGTTGTTCTTCTTCTAGTTGTTGTTGTTTGATTGTTGTTATTCTACTTTTGCTTTCTGCTTTTATTGTTTTTATGTTTGCTTGTCCTTCTACTTCTGCGCTTCTACTTTAGGTTGATTTTGGGAAAGAAGAGGGGAGGAATATTTTCATCCGAACAATGATTTTAAAACTAAGTTAAATCTTTTGAACCATTTTATAGCAAATAAAAAAAATCGAAGACGAAATAAGTTTTCGATCTTTACATTAGAAACCAAAATCGTAGTTAATTCTAATATTTAGATAACACTTAAATATTTATGTTTGATTAAATTCTTAAACTGATCTTCAAAAAATTTTAAATTCGATATTTTGATCTTTAATAAAATTTTATTACTTTAGAGATTATTGAGACAAATTAGTTATTTTATAAAAAGAACTAATTTATCTTACAAAAATATTTATCGAAAACCTAATTAAAATATAATAAAATATTAAAAATTTATTGTTTAATATTTCTATTAATTTTTTTTTTTTTGTTAAAAATGATAGAAAGAATAATTTATTCGACATGTGTACATTTTTAAGATTTCTAAAATAATAAAAATTTATTAAAAATTAAAATATCTTATCTGAGATTTGTTAAAGATTAATTTGGATAAATATTCTGTGTGTTTATTATTATTTTCCAAGCACGTACTAAAAATAGACGCCAGGAATCATTTACGGCATCCCTCAAACAAAAAGCAGTGGTAATATATTCTTGATAAGGAGAAAGCTAAGGGGTTCGATGATGATCACCCTTTTTGTATTTAATTAATTAATTAATTAATTATTCACAAAGATTGTTATTCTAATTTATTTGGAAGACTGCAAGTGCGGGTGTAGCCGAAATGATTCCCGGCTTCTTCGCTGCCGATGGGATCCGACACGGTTATTCAAATTTTATCCCATACAAATTTTTTGTATAATCCGTAAGTTATAACTCAAATATAATAATTTCTTTGTATTTACTTAGAAATACTAATTGTTTATTGGGTGCTCTATCCGTAGCTTACGCATTCTCTCACGTGCTTGCATAGGATTTTCATGTACAGTGTTAGCATGACGGTTAATGTATCATTTTTGAGTAGATATTACTTAAATTTTTTTGGTGTCTTTTTTTATTCTGTCTTTCATTTTTACGAGTTCTACTTCAATTTTACTATTTTTCATCTTTGTAGGATTTTAACTTATTCTCAGGTAGAAATTAATTGTTTTTCGTCACTTTTTAATAGTTTATTAACTTCTAGTAGATTGCCATCTCTCTGTAGTTTGTCACATATTCAACAATTTTTCGACAATTTACTATCTTTCCGACAATTCGACATCTTTTCGACAGTTCGTCACTCTTTCAGCAATTTGTAATTTTTGTAATATTTTAGGTAAAATTCTATCCTTGAAAGCCCTTTAAATAGGGTGTCATCCTTGATAGAAAACCAATAAACTCAATTGTTATGGAAGGAAGGAGGGAAATACGCATGAAGTTTTGGGTAGCAATCGAATAGCACTGAAAAGACAGAATTGAATACACCCAAAAAAGTTCAAGCAAATAGAATAAAAACAAAATTTCCATGAGTACCATTCTAAAAGAAGAAAGTGCTTAAAAGTAATTATGAAGAAAGGAAAAGAAATCAATGCATCCTAACTAATTTCATCGAAGAAACTCCCGTCCTTGTGTCATATGCTATCCTTGATCAGGACCTTTCAGTCTTTCATGAATCGAGGTACTAGCAGTCCTCTTCCTACCTAGGGCTGTCGGACTCCTCTTCCTCTGACTCGGAATCAGATTCAATATATACCACCTCGGGTGACCGTTTCTTGAGTGCTGAAGTGTTCGTATCTAGGAAGGTTACGACAGGCAGTTGAGGTCTCTTTCTACGAAATCTCGACCTAAGTAGATAGTTTAGACAAAGGTAGTAGTGGTCATAACTACCCACGCGTGCTTCGAGGGGTCATACTCAAAAGTTATCCTCGGGGGAACTGCGTCGTCTCCATCCGCTGTGCCATGCATGTTCCTCTCGAGATAGTATGGGAAAAAAGAAGGGATGAGAACTTAAAAAGTCTCAGTAGAAATGCTATGTAACACCTCCATACCTATCCCCAGCCCATATGTAGGATTTAAAAATCATATGGCATGGCATGTATTATGAACTTTTCTCGTAAAACGTAAAACATAATAAACATAAAAGAAAAGCACGTAATGTTGATATAAGCAAGTCAAATAGAAAGGATAATAACTTATGAAACATCAATATAATCACAACTTAAGAAAGTAATCTTAAAAATATAATTATAATCAAAGTTTTCTTTATACTTTTCGTTTCTTAACTTGTAATTTTTATGGAAGGTATTTAGCACAAATCAGTATAAAAATGGGAGTCCATTTCCCTTACGGAAGGTTCTTATCCCGAACGTTTTGGCGATCACCTTTTCTTATCGAAGGATCATCTCGATTGATCACCCTCCCTTACCGAGAGAGAAGGGGGATGATTAGTGTTTGAGAGGGGTGATCTTCTACCTATTGGTGTACCCCTATTTATATACTTTTGATGGTAGGGTGGTTGGGATAATTTTAAATTCAAAAGAAATGCGGTTATTAGATTCCTATTCATAATTCAAAATTCTAAACACATCTCTTAACTGATTTTCAAATTTCAAATTTAATTTTGTTTCTAGAAGGGGTGAAGGTCAGTTGTTACATTACCACCCCCATAAAAAAAGAATTTGTCCCTAAATTTCACATCCTAAATTGGTCAATAAAGGTCATTAATAAGATGTATAGTGATTTGGACATAGGTAAGCTAATCCTACTAGTAACAGAGAGAGATAAGAAGCACCAGTATGGAATAGTTAGAGAGATTCTATTAATTGTGCACTTGCCTTCGATTTGATCTTTTGACTCGTGGGCTTCCTTGTTATTAAGGGCAAAGACTCATCCTTGACGCTGTGGTAGGTCGGCGGGGGTGCGGAAACTGCCGGACATTTCCTGGCAAAGTGTCCTGGTTGGAAGCAATAGAAGTAGACATTTTGCTTAGCGAAACACCTACCCATATGTTGCTTCCCACACGAAACACACTTCTTGAGTTCGGCGGTCTTTTGTGAGGTATCGGTGGAAGTTTCCAGGTGGTTTGTGTCTTGTTGAGTTTGCTCCTCCGTATGTCCTCCAAGAAAGGCCTTCTTCCATGGTAGTTGTTGAGAAGATTCTTGGTCTAGTTGCCTTTTCTTAAAAGTTTCGCTCCTCTCTGATGATAGTTTTTTGGTGCACTCTTCAATCACTTGGCACTTATTAACAAGGGAGGAAAACTTCTGGATCTCCAGTGGAGCGATTGCGGTTAGGACCTCTGTTTGGAGCCCCCTTGATACTTCACGCATTTCCACTTTTCATCCGGATTAGCCTTGTATATGGCGGAAAACTTGAAAAGTCTCTCGAACAGAATAATACTTCTTGTAGAAAAATACTTAAAGGTGGCCCACCTGATATCTGTCCCAACATCCTCAACAATTGTTTTACTCCATCCCACCAAAATTCGGCATCAGCGTTAAGCATGAAGATAGCATACCTCACTTTTTGTACCTCGGTGCATAGAAAAATTATAAACTCTTTTTCCATTTCTATCAGCCATTCTTCTGCTACATCAAGGTCGAGGACTCCATGAAATTCAGGTGGACCAATTTTTTTAAAGTCAGCAAAGGTTGTACATGCTTGTCCTATATCTAATTAGTGAGTTTCGGAATCCAGATTTGCATTGGATAGTTGTTAGGCCATCAGAGTGGTAGCTTCGGTCTGCTCTTTCATTGTCCTTGCCATAACCTTCATGTATTTCGCTAGATTTGAGGAGCTCGTGCTTGAACCACGTAGGCCTCCACGGCTTGCCATAATTATCCTGTTTATGATAGCAATAGTAAAAAATCTTATTAGTCATATTTCCCATATTAGGGTCCTAGATCGACTTTGCTCTGATACTAATAATGTTACACACTAGGTAAAATCCTATCTTTGAAGGCCCTTTAGATAGGGTGTCACCCTTGATAGAAAACCAATAAACTCAATCGTTATGCAAGGAAGGAGGAAAATACGCATGAAGTTTTGGGTAGCAATCAAATAGCGTTGAAAAGACGGAATTGAATACACTCAAAGAAGTTCGAGCAAATCGAATAAAAAACAAAATTCCTATGAGTACGATTCTAAAAGAAGAAAGTACTTAAAAGTAATTATGACAAAAGGAAAAGAAACCAATGCATCCTAACTAATTTCATCGAAAAAACTTCCATCCTTGTGTTATATCCTATCCTTGGTCAGGACCCTTTAGTCTTTCATGAATCGAGATACTAGTAGTCCTCTTTCTGGCTAGGGCTATCGGAGTCCTCTTCCTCTGCCTCAGAATCTGATTTGAGATATACCACCTCAGGTGATCGTTTCTTGAGTGCTGAAGTGTTCGTATTTAGGAAGGTTACGACAGACAGTTGGAGATCTCTTTCTACAAAATCTAGACCTAAGTAGATAGTTTGGAGTACGGTAGTAGTGGTCGTAACTACCCACGCATGCTTCGAGGGGTCATACTCAGAAGTTATCTTCGGGGCGCTGCGTCGTCTCCATCCGCTGTGCCATGTTCCTCCGGAGATAGTATGGGAACAAGAAGGGATGAGAACCTAAAAAGTCTCCGTAGGAGTGCTATGTTACACCTCCATACCTATCCCCAGCCCATATGCGGGATTTAAAAATCATATGGTATGACATGTATTATGAACCTTTCTTGTAAAACGTAAAACATAATAGGCATAAAAGAAAAGTACGTAATGTTGACATAGGCAAGTCAAATAGAAAGGATAATAACTTATGAAACATCAACATAATCACAACTTAAGAAAATAATCTTAAAAATATAATTATAATCAAACTTTCTTTTATACTTCTTCTTTCTTAACTTGTAGTTTTTATGGAAGGTATTGAGCACAAACCGGTATAAAAATAGGAGTCCCCTTCCCTTATCGAAAGTTCTTATCCCAAACGTTTTGGCGATCACCTTCCTTTACCGAAGGATCATCTCGATCGATCACCCTTCTTACCGATGGATCATATCGATATCTTGTCTTTGGGGGTCACCTTCCCTTATTGAATGATCATTCCCTCATTTCAATTTACAAATAGGGATGTTTAGGCATACACAAGAAGAAAATCATACAAAAAAAATCATGCAAGAAGATGGACAAATATGGTGGTAACAGAGACATGTGAAATAATGAGACCTTAATTATATGACACAGTATATGCATGTACTCTCTAATTAAAAAGATATTAGTAATATAATGGCATGCATGGACCCTATCCGCAGGTATCCAACCCAACCCAACCCGGTCGGGTAGGGTTGCCAACCCGATCCGCTGCGGATAGGGTTGGGCACGGAGCGGGTAGGGTGCAGGTTGAGCCTCAACCCTACCCGCACCCCCCATAATATGTGTTATATATGTTTAAAAATTTTACATATGAGAGTTGAACCAAGGACTTTAAGCATGTGCAAAAGGTTTTTAGCCACTGAACCAAAGATACTTGTGTTATTTATGAGATATTTGTGTCATCATAATGTTTTATTTTGTCAACCCGCGGATAAGGTCGGATACCGCGGGTAGGGTTAGGATTGGATATTTCTCAACCCGCGGGTAGGATAGAGTTGAGTGTTAGTTAAAAACTCAATCAACGGGTAGGGTTAGGGTTGGGTTCAAACCCTACCCTACGCTACCCATTGCCACCCCTAACTCTCGACCCTAAAGGAATATTAATAATATAATGGCATAAACTAAAGGATCATATAAATGCACATAATAAAAATGGGGCATATTAAATAATTGAATAAAACTTATAAAAGAGTATGTACTCCCGACCCTAAAGGAATATTAATAATATAATGGCATAAACTGAAAAATCATATAAATACATATAATAAAAATACGGCATATTAAATAATTGAATAAAACTTATAAAAGGGGATGTACTCTCGACCATAAAGGAATATTAATAATATAATGGCATAAACTAAAGGATAATATAAATGCACATAATGAAAATATGGCATATTAAATAATTAAACAAGACTTGTAAGAAGGCATGTACTAATGGCTTAAGAGGATATGAATAATATAATTGACAAACATGATCAATGTGGATAAAAGAGAAGAAAAAGATAATTAGGGCTATAAGACACCGAAACATGACAACATGCATAGATGGTAAAAATAATAATAGAGCATAATACATGCCAAATATAAAAGTAAAAAGCATAATTTTCTACACTTTTTCTAACGCCTCTTTTTTACCTATTGAGCTTGCCTTTTGTGTTTGCACACAGAATATTTTCATAAGGAGAGAATGGGGAGAATTAGTGTTTGAGATAGATGATCTTTTATCTATTGGTGTACCCCTATTTATATACTTTTGGTGGTAGGGTGGTTGGGATAATTTTAAATTAAAAAAAGCAGTTATTAGATTCCTATCTATAATTCAAAATTCTAAACCCATCTCTTAGCTGATTTTCAAATTTTGAATTTAATTTTGTTTTTAGAAAGGGTAAAGGGCGATTGTTACAACTTTTCCGACAGTTTGATATGCTCTTCTTTCCATCAGTTCCGTCAATGCTCCGTTCTAGTGGTTTTATCTACATCCGAATTGATGCGGTACAAATTGATTCGGATCTATTTACAAAAAGTTTTTATTCAATCTAGCTAAATCAATTAAATTCATTGGTGTAAATCTCCTTTTTCTCAAAATCCAAATCAGTCCAATATATAAACACTCCTGAATTAAACAATAATAAGAATGGTTATAAATATAACAATTCATGTGATTTTTTTAAAAGGTGTATATGTGTTTATGTTCTATTCCTACTAATTATGTTTCTGCGTCTCAACGTAATTGTGAAATTTGCCCTTAAAGCAAAAATTCATCGTTTGCCTTTTACTGTGATTAACTCTATTTATACTCAACCTCTAGAATTAGTTTTTAATGATCTTTGGGAACTAGTCCTAATCATTTCCAGAAATGATTTTAAATACTACATATGTTTTGTTGATATTTTCTCAAAATTCACTTATATTTTCCTTCTTGAAAACAAATCCCAAACATTGCTAGCATTTCAAAATTATAAGACATATATTGAGAAACAAACTAGACATTGCTTCATTGTATTAAAGCATTACAAACTGATATGGGTATGGATTACTTGAAAGGAAACATCTTCACATCATTGAGATGGGTCTTCCCCTCCTTGCCAGTTCTTCCCTGCCCATGAAGTTTTGGGAAGATGCCTTCCTTAATTTTGTATATATCATCAATCATCTTTCTACCATAGTACTCAATAATATTAGACCCTGTGAGAAATTGTTTCATCAAAAACCAGATTATCTTTTTCTAAATATTTTCAGGTGTGCTTGTTTTTCATTTCTTAGACCTTATAGTAAAACAAAACTTAATTATAAATATGAACAATGTATATTTGATATGATGCAAATAATAAAGGCGATAAATGTATGGCTAAAAATGGTAAAATATACTCAGCTAGACATGTTCTTTTTCATGACTTCGTGTTTTCTTGTCATACTTTGTTTTCAACTAACAAAATTGCAAATTTTACACCTCCGACCCCTTCTAATTCAACCAGGTTTAAAATAGAGACACTACCAGCCAAGTCACATGCAACTATACCCTCACATATCCCTCATGTCACCATCACAGCTCCAAACAACCTACCCACTGATATTTCTCCATTAAGCCCTATTGATTCAATACCCTCACATCATATAGCACCATCTCAATCTTCTTCTCCCTCAACATCTTTGCTCTACACTACCCAACTTCAATTCCAACCAGTTTACCTCCAACAAACACTCACTCTATGACTGCTCACTCTAAATTGGGTATTACCAAACAAAAATCCTTACTTGCTCAAACTCCTGACCTTGTCAATGATGAACTTTGAAATGTAACTCAAGCACTGACCTCGCCATATTGGAAGAACGTAATGAATATAGAGTATAGCGCATTAATGAAGTGCATTACTTGGACTTTAGAGGAAGCTCCCCCTAATGCAACAGTTATTGGCAGCAAGTGGGTTTTCACAATTAAAAAAGATCAAACAGGTGCTATTCAAAGATATAAAGCCCGCTCAGTTAGTAAAGGGTTTCACCAAGTTGAAGGAGTTGACTTCGAACAAATTTACAGCCCAGCTGTAAGACCTACGACGGTGAGAATCACTCTTACCATTGCTATCTCTTTAGGTTGGCCCTTGCGCCAATTCGACTTTGATAAAGCCTTTTTAAATGGTAAGCTAGATGGGAGTGTGTTTATGACTCAATCACAAGGTTACTCCTCTTCCAACACCTCTATGGTATGTAGATTGAACAAAGTTATTTATGGTCTTAAACAAACTCTATGAGCTTGGTTTGAGACACTATCTTCTACTTTAAAGGGGTTTGGTTTTTACAACATAAAATCATACACATCTCTATTTGTTCGTCATTCTTCTAATCATGTGATTTATATGTTAGTATACGTTGATGATATTATTGTGACAGGAAACAATGCCAAAGAAATAAACAAATTAGTTATACAACTCAACCAAATTTTCTCCCTCGAAGATCTAGGCAATTTTAGTTTCTTTCTGGGTCTTGAGGCAACATATTTAAAAGATGGTAGTAGTCTACTTTCACAAACAAAATATGCTAAAGAGCTCTTTCAACGAGCCAAGATGGTAGATTGTAAGCCTATGCCAACTTCTATGGTGACCAGAAAAAAAATCACAGCCTTTATTGCAAACACATTCAAGAATCCAAAACTGTATAGGTCTGTAGTGGGTGCTTTATAATACCTCACTCATACCATAACAGATTTGGCCTTTGCAGTTTAACCGTGTTGCTCAGTTTCTTCACCATCCTACCATTGATCATTGGAGAGCGATCAAACATATCCTTAGATACTTGCAAGGTACAACTAGTTATGTTTTATTGTTCACTAAATCAACTAAGTTTAGACTTATTTCTTTTGCAGATGCAAATTGGAGAAGTGACGTTGATTATTACAAGAGCATCACTGGATGCTGTGTATATGAAATAACCTTGTCGCTTGGAAGAGTTATAAACAAACTAAAGTTAGCATAAATAATACAGAGGCTAAATACAGATATGTGTGCAACCCAAACAAAATTAATGTCCATTCAACAACTCCTTTCAAAACTATAAATTCCTCGACCTATTCCCTCCACTATTTACTGTGATAATCAAAGCGCTTATTTTCTTGTAGCTAATTATGTTCTTCATTCTCAATGCAAGCATTTAGAACTTGATCTTCACTTTCTCAAAGACTTGGTCAATAAAAAATCATTGCATATCATGCATATTCTGTTAGCAGATCAAATAGCAGACTTACTCACAAAGTCTTTGTCTCCATATACGTTTATTAAGTTCAGAATCAATTTTTTTTTTTGAACGAGCAAGTTCAACACAATAAAGTGGAGCGACAAAGTCTCAAACACCAAATCCAACGAACTATAACCTGAAAACTATCCCTATTGTTATTTCCGGCATTACCATCACCAACAAAAAGGATCCATACTACTCCACTCTCTATAACTGGTCAAAGATTTGTGAAACACCTCTTCTACTCCGACTTCCTTGTTATTAAAGATCCGCCCATTCCTCTCTAGCCAAACATTCTAAATAACTGCAAAGAATCATATGAGCCACTTGTTATGCTCCTCTTTCCTGTTAACGACACATGTTCTAACTCTCAAAATGTTCTTTCAGTGAACTCAGAATAGGCCATAACCTCCCAAAGTCAGACAACCATTCACACCACACCTACCAGATAAACTCACAACAAAAAAACTAACGATATGTACTAACGTGTGCCTCAATTTGAAGAGAATGGTATTAGAAAAAAAGTTAGTTAAGTCAGTTATAGCCATTAGCTCAGAGTCTTTTTAACTTTCTAGAGTTCCCTTTGTCTGTATAAGAACATCTCCTCTCTATTTGAGATTGAGAAGAAATAATACAGTACTATTAGATACATTCATTTTCTCTTAAACCTCTTTTTTTTTTCTGAATAAATTACCATACATATCCATGAAAGATATAAACGCTGACAAATGTACTCATCAAATAAGAAAATGACCATTGTACCCATAAAAGATGGGTTCCGTATGATAGAAATACCCCAACCCTAAAAAACAATTCTAAAATCCTAAATTGTCATTCTCTTTACCACTACCAATGCTA